>NW_027459457.1:1924285-2245000 GCF_050624435.1 Tenrec ecaudatus
TCTAGGTTACCTAGCGTGTACTTCATCTATCTAGGTTAACTAGCGGGCACTTGCACTATCTAGGTTCCCTAGCGGGCACTTGGATTATGTAGGTTCCCTATCGGGCACTCTGAGCATGTAGGTTAACTAGAGGGCATTAGGACTATGTAGGTTACCTAGCGGGCACTTGGACTATGTAGGTTCCCTGTCGGGAACTTGGAGAATGTAGGTTAACTAGGGGGCACTAGGACAATGTAGGTTACCTAGCGGGCCCTTGGACTATCTAGGTTACCTAGCGGACACTTGGACTATGTAGGTTCCCTATCGGGCACTTGGACTATCTAGGTTAACTAGCGAGCACTTGGATTATCCAGGATAACTAGCGGGCACTTGGACTATTAGGGTCCCTAGCGGCATTTGTACTATATAGGTTACCTAGCGGGCACTTGGACTATGTAGGTTAACGAACAGGTACTTGGACTATGTAGGTAACCTAGTGGTCACTTGAACTCTCTAGGTTACCCAGTGGGCACTTGGACTATGTAGGTTAACTAGCGGGCCCTTGGACTATCTAGCTTAACTAGCGGGCCCTTGGACGATGTAGGTTAACTAGCGGGCCCTTGGACTATGTAGGTTAACTAGTGGGCCCTTGGACTATGTAGGTTAACTAGCGGACACTAGGACGATCTAGGTTAACTTGCGGGGACTTGGACTATGTAGATTAACTAGCGGCACTTGGACTATCTAGGTTAACTAGTGGGCCCTTGGCCTATGTAGATTCCCTAGCGGGCACTTGGACTATATATGTTCCAGAGCGGGCATTTAGACTATGTAGGTTCCTTAGCAGGCACTTGGACTATGTTGGTTCCAGAGCGGACACTTGGACAATCTAGGTTCCCTAGCGGGCACTTGGACTATGTAGGTTAACTAGCGGACACTTGGATCATCTAGGTTAACTAGCGGGCACTTGGACTATGTAGGTTACCTAGCGGGCACTTGGATTATCTAGGTTACCTAGCAGGCAATTTGACTATCTAGGTTAACTAACGGGCACTTGGACTATGTAGGTTGCCTAGCGGGCACTTGGATTATGTAGGTTCCCTATCGGGCACTTGGACTATGTAGGTTAACTAGTGGGCACTTGGACTGTCTAGGTTACCTAGCGGGCACTTGGATTATCTAGGTTAACGAACGGGCACTTGGACTATGTAGGTTACCTAGCCGCTACCTGGACTATCTAGGTTAGCTAACAGGCACTTGGACTATCTAGGTTCCCTAGCGGGCACTTGTACTATCTAGGTTACCTAGCTGGCACTTGGACTATGTAGGTCAACTAGCGGACCCTTGGACTATCTAGGTTAGCTAACGGGCACTTAGATTATGTAGGTTAACTAGCGGGCACTTGGAATATGTAGGTTAACTAGCAGACACTTGCACTATGTAGGTTAACTAGCGGGCCCATGGACTATGTAGGTTTACTAGAGGGCACTTGGACTATCTGGCTTCCCTAAAGGGCACTTGGACTATCTAGGTTACCGAACGGGCACTTGGACTATCTAGGTTACATAGCGGGCACTGGGACTATGTAGGCTAACTAGGGGGCCCTTGGACGATCTAGGTTACCTAGCGGGTACTTGAACTATCTAGGTTAACTAGCGGGCACTTGCACTATCTAGGTTACCTAGCTGGCACTTGGACTATGTACGTTCCCTAGCGGGCACTTGGACTATCTAGGTTAACTAGCGTGAACTTGGACTATGTAGGTTCCTTAGCGGGCACTTGGACTATCTAGGTTGCCTAGCGGGCACTTGGACTATTTAGGTTAACTAGCATGCCCTTGGACTATCTAGGTTACGTAGCGGGCACTTGGTATATAGGTTAACTAGCGGGCACTTGGTCTATGTAGGTTAACTAGAGGACACTTGGACTATCTAGATTGACTAGTGGGCCCTTGGACTATGTAGGTTAACGAACGGGCACTTGGAATATGCAAGTAACCTAGCGGCACTTGGACTGTCTAGGTTACCTAGCGGGCACTTGGACTTCTAGGTCAACGAACGGACTCTTGGGCTATGTAGGTTGCCTAGCGGGCACTTGGGCTATGTAGGTTGCCTAGCGGGCACTTGGACTATCTAGGTTAGGTAACGGGCACTTGGACTATCTAGGTTACCTAGCGGGAACTTGCACAATGTAAGTTACCTAGCGGGCACTTTGACTATCTAGGTTACATAGCTGGCACTTTGACTATCTAGGTTACATAGCGGGCACTTGGACTATGTAGGTTTCCTAGCGGGCACTTGGACTATCTAGGTTAACGAATGGGCACTTGGACTATGTAGGTAACCTAGCGGGCACTTGGACAGTCTAGGTTACCTAGGGGGCACTTGGACTATATAGGTTAACGAACGGGCACTTGGACTATGTAGGTTCACTATCGGACATTTGGACTACTTAGGTTACCTAGCGGGCACTTGGACTATCTAGGATAACTAGCGGGCACTTGGACTATCTAGGTCAACTAGTGGGACCTTGTACTATGTAGGTTAACTAGCGGGCCCTTGCACTATGTAGGTTAACTAGTGGGCACTTGGACTATCTAGGTTAACTAGCATGCACTTGGACTATCTAGGTTAACTAGCGGGCACTTGGATGATCAATATTAACTAGCGGGCACTTGGACTATCTAGGTTAGCTAACGAACACATGGACTAAGTACGTCCCCTAGTGGGCACTTGGACTATCTAGGTAAACTAACGGGCACTAGGACTATCTAGGTTAACTAGCGGGTACTTGGACTATCTAGGTTACCTAGTTGGCACTTGGACTATGAAGGTTCCCTAGCGGGCACTTGGATTATCTAGGTTACCCAGCAGGCACTTGGACTATGTAGATCAACTAGCGGGCCCTTGGACTATCTAAGTTAGCTAACTGGCACGTGGACTATGTAGGTTAACTGGCGGACACTTGCACGATCTAGGTTAACTAGCGGGCTCTTGCACTATGTAGGTTAACTAGCGGGCCCATTGACTATGTAGGTTAACTAGCGGGCACTTGGACGATCTAGGTTAAATAGCGGGCACTTGGACGATATAGGTTAACTAGCGGGCACTTAGATTATCTAGGTTAGCTAGCGGGCTCTAGCGCTATGTAGGTTAAATAGCGGGCCCATTGACTATGTAGGTTAACTAGCGGGCCCTTGGACTATGTAGGCTAACTAGTGGGCCCTTGGATGATCTAGGTTAACTAGAGGGCACTTGGACTATCTAGGTTAACTAGCATGCACTTGGACTATCTACGTTAACTAGCGGGCACTTGGATGATCAATATTAGCTACCGGGCACTTGGACTATCTAGGTTAGCTAACGGGCACATGGACTAAGTACGTCTCCTAGTGGGCACTTGGACTATCTAGGTAAACTAACGGGCACTAGGACTATCTAGGTTAACTAGCGGGCACTTGGACTATCTAGGTTACCTAGCTGGCACTTGGACTATGAAGGTTCCCTAGCGGGCACTTGGATTATCTAGGTTACCCAGCGGGCACTTGGACTATGTAGGTCAACTAGCGGGCCCTTGGATTATCTACGTTAGCTAACTGGCACGTGGACTATGTAGGTTAACTAGCGGACACTTGCTCGATCTAGGTTAACTAGCGGGCTCTTGCACTATGTAGGTTAACTAGCGGGCCCATTGACTATGTAGGTTAACTAGCGGGCAATTGGACGATATAGGTTAACTAGCGGGCACTTGGATTATCTAGGTTAGCTAGCGGGCTCTAGCACTATGTAGGTTATATAGCGGGCCCATTGACAATGTAGGTTAACTAGCGGGCACTTGGACGATCTAGGTTAACTAGCTGGCACTTGGACGATATAGGTTAACTAGCAGGCACTTGGATTATCTAGGTTACCTAGCGGGCACTTGGACTATGTAGGTTCCCTAGCGGGCATTTGGAGTATATAGATTACCTAGCGGGCACTTAGACTTTGTAGGTTACCTAGCGGGCACTTGGACTATCTAAGTTACCTAGCTGGCACTTGAACTATCTACGTTGCCTAGCGGGTTCTTGGAGTATGTAGGTTACCTAGCGGGCTGTTGGACTATCTAGGTTACCTAGCAGTCATTGGAGTATCTAGGTTAACTAACGGGCACTTGGACTATGTAGGTTCCCTAGCGGGCCCTTGGTCTATGTAAGTTCCCTATCGGGCACTTGGACTATGCATGTTCCCTAAGGACACTTGAACTATGTAAGTTAACTACCAGGCACTTGGAATATGTATGTTAACCTGCGTGCCCTTGGACTACTTAGGTTAACTAGCGGACACTTGCACTATGTAGGTTACCTAGCGGGCACTTGGACTATCTAGGTTAACTAGCGGGCGCTTGGACTATGTAGGTTACCTAGCGGGCACTTGGACTATGTAGGTTACCTAGCGGGCACTTGGACTATGTAGGTTAACTAGCAGGCCCTTCGACTATCCAGGTTACCTAGCAGGCACTTGGACTATGTAGGTTAACTAGCGGGCCCTTGGACTATCTAGGTTACCTAGATAGCACTTGGAATATATACGTTCCCTAGCGGGCACTTGCACTATCTAAGTTAACGAACGGGCACTTGGACTATGCAGGTAACCTAGCGGGCACTTGGATTGTCTAGGTTACATAGCGGGCACTTGGAATATCTAGGTTACCTAGCTGGCACTTGAACTATCTACGTTGCCTACCGGGTCTTGGAGTATGTATGTTACCTAGCAGGCTGTTGGACTATCTAGGTTACCTAGCGGGCACTTGGACTATCTAGGTTAACTAACGGGCACTTGGACTATGTAGGTTCCCTAGCGGGCCCTTGGACTATGTAAGTTCCCTAGCGGGCACTTGGACTATGTGGGTTTCCTGGCAGGCATTTGGACTATCTAGGTTACCTAACGGGCATTTGGACTATGTAGGTTCCCTAGCGGACACTTGGATTATGTAGGTTCCCTATGGGGCATTTGGACTATGTAGGTTACCTAGCGAGCACTTAGACTATGTAGGTTACCTATCGGGCACTTGGAGAATGTAGGTTAACTAGGGGACACTAGGACTATGTAGGTTCCCTAGCGGGCACTTGGACTATGTATGTTTTCCAGTGGGCACTTGGACTATGTGGGTTCCCTAGCGGGCATTTGGACTATCTAGGTTACCTAACGGGCACTTGGACTATGTAGGTTTCCTAGCGGGCACTTGGATTATGTAGGTTCCCTATCGGGCACTCGGAGTATGTAGGTTAACTAGAGGGCATTTGGACTATGTAGGTTACCTAGCGGGCACTTGGACTATGTAGGTTCCCTGTCGGGAACTTGGAGAATGTAGGTTAACTAGGGGGCACTAGGACAATGTAGGTTACCTAGCGGGCCCTTAGACTATCTAGGTTACCTAGCGGACACTTGGACTATGTAGGTTCCCTATCGGGCACTTGGACTATCTAGGTTAACTAGCGAGCACTTGGACTATCCAGGATAACTAGCGGGCACTTGGACTATTAGGGTCCCTAGCGGGCATATGTACTATATAGGTTACCTAGCGGGCACTTGGACTATGTGGGTTAACGAACAGGCGCTTGGACTACGTAGGTAACCTAGTGGTCACTTGAACTGTCTAGGTTACCCAGTGGGCACTTGGACTATGTAGGTTAACTAGCGGGCACTTGGACTATCTAGGTTAACTAGCGGGCCCTTGGATGATGTAGGTTAACTAGCGGGCCCTTGGACTATGTAGGTTAACTAGCGGGCCCTTGGACTATGTAGGTTAACTAGCGGACACTAGGACGATCTAGGTTATCTAGCGGGTACTTGGACTATGTAGGTTAACTAGCGGGCCCTTGGACTATGTAGATTAACTAGCGGCACATGGACTATCTAGGTTAACTAGTGGGCCCTTGGACTATGTAGATTCCCTAGCGGGCACTTGGACTATATATGTTCTAGAGCAGGCATTTAGACTATTTAGGTTCCCTAGCAGGCTCTTGGACTATGTTGGTTCCAGAGCGGACACTTGGACTTTCTAGGTTCCCTAGCAGGCACTTGGACTATGTAGGTTAACTAGCGGACACTTGGATGATCTAGGTTAACTAGCGGGCACTTGGACTATGTAGTTTCCCTAGCGGGCATTTGCCCTATTTAGGTTACCAAGCGGGCAATTGGACTATGTAGGTTACCTAGCGAGCACTTGGACTATCTAGGTTACCTAGCAGGCACTTTGACTATCTAGGTTAACTCACGGGCACTTGGACTATGTAGGTTGCCTATCGGGCACTTGGACTATGTAGGTTCCCTAGCGGGCACTTGGATTATGTAGGTTCCCTTTCGGGCACTTGGACTATGTAGGTTAACTAGCGGGCACTTGGACTGTCTAGGTTACCTAGCGGGCACTTGGATTATCTAGGTTAACGAACGGGCACATGGACTATGTAGGTTACCTAGCCGCCACTTGGACTATCTAGGTTAGCTAACAGGCACTTGGACTATTTAGGTTCCCTAGCGGCCACTAGTACCATCAAGGATACCTAGCTGGCACTTGGACTATGTAGGTCAACTAGCGGGCCCTTGGATAATCTAGGTTAGCTAACGGGCACTTAGATTATGTAGGTTAACTAGCGGGCACTTGGAATATGTAGGTTAACTAGCGGGCCCATGAACTATGTAGGTTTACTAAAGGGCCCTTGGACTATCTAGGTTCCCTAAAGGGCACTTGGATTATCTAGGTTACCGAACGGGCACTTGGACTATCTAGGTTACCTAAAGGGCACTTGGACTATGTAGGCTAATTAGGGGGCCCTTGGACGATCTAGGTTACCTAGCGGGTACTTGAACTATCTAGGTTAACTAGCGGGCACTTGCACTATCTATGTTACCTAGCGGGCACTGGGACTATGTACGTTCGCTAGTGGGCACTTGGACTATCTAGGTTGCCTAGCGGGCACTTTTACTATGTAGGTTAACTAGCGTGCCCTTGGACTATCTAGGTTACGTAGCGGGCACTTGGTATATACATTAACTAGCGGGTACTTGGACTATATAGGTTAACTAGCGGACACTTGCACGATCTAGGTTAACTTGCGGGCCCTTGCACTATGTAGGTTAACTAGCGGGCCCATGGATTATGTAGGTTTACCAGCAAGCACTTGGACTATCTAGGTTAACTAGCAGGCACTTGGACTATCTAGGTTAGCTAGCGTGCACTTGGACTATGTAGGCTCCTTAGCGGGCATTTGGACTATCTAGGTTGCATAGCGGGCACTTGTACTATGTAGGTTAACTACATGCCCTTGGACTATCTAGGTTACGTAGCGGGTACTTGGTATATAGGTTAACTAGCGGGCACTTGGACTACATAGGTTAACTAGCTGACACTAGCACGATCTAGGTTAACTAGCGGGCCCTTGCACTATGTAGGTTAACTAGCGGGCTCATGGATTATGTAGGTTTACTAGCAGGCACTTGGACTATCTAGGTTAACAAGCGGTCACTTGGACTATGTAGTTTCCCTAGCGGACATTTGGACTATTTAGGTTACCTAGCGGGCACTTGGACTATCTAGGTTACCTAGCAGGCACTTTGACTATCTAGGTTAACTAATGGGCACTTGGACTATGTAGGTTGCCTAGCGGGCACTTGGATTATGTAGGTTCCCTATCGGGCACTTGGACTATGTAGGTTAACTAGCGGGCCTTTGGACTATGTAGGTTACCTAGCAGGCACTTTGACTATCTAGGTTAACGAACGGGCACTTGGACTATGTAGGTTACCTAGCCGCCACTTGGACTATCTAGGTTAACTAACGGGCACTTGGACTATTTAGGTTGCCTAGCGGGCACTTGGATTATGTAGGTTCCCTATCGGGCACTTGGACTATGTAGGTCAACTAGCGGGCCCTTGGACTATCTAGGTTAGCTAACGGGAACTTAGATTATGTAGGTTAACTAGCGGGCACTTGGACTATGTAGGTTAACTAGCGGACACTTGCACTATGTAGGTTAACTAGCGGGCCCATGGACTATGTAGGTTTACAAGAGGGCCCTTGGACTATCTGGGTTCCCTAAAGGGCACTTGGACTATCTAGATTACCGAACGGGCACTTGGACTATCTAGGTTACTTAGGGGGCACTTGGACTATGTCGGATAACTAGGGGGCCATTGGACGATCTAGGTTACCTAGCGTGTACTTCATCTATCTAGGTTAACTAGCGGGCACTTGCACTATCTAGGTTCCCTAGCGGGCACTTGGATTATGTAGGTTCCCTATCGGGCACTCTGAGCATGTAGGTTAACTAGAGGGCATTAGGACTATGTAGGTTACCTAGCGGGCACTTGGACTATGTAGGTTCCCTGTCGGGAACTTGGAGAATGTAGGTTAACTAGGGGGCACTAGACAATGTAGGTTACCTAGCGGGCCCTTGGACTATCTAGGTTACCTAGCGGACACTTGGACTATGTAGGTTCCCTATCGGGCACTTGGACTATCTAGGTTAACTAGCGAGCACTTGGATTATCCAGGATAACTAGCGGGCACTTGGACTATTAGGGTCCCTAGCGGCATTTGTACTATATAGGTTACCTAGCGGGCACTTGGACTATGTAGGTTAACGAACAGGTACTTGGACTATGTAGGTAACCTAGTGGTCACTTGAACTCTCTAGGTTACCCAGTGGGCACTTGGACTATGTAGGTTAACTAGCGGGCCCTTGGACTATCTAGCTTAACTAGCGGGCCCTTGGACGATGTAGGTTAACTAGCGGGCCCTTGGACTATGTAGGTTAACTAGTGGGCCCTTGGACTATGTAGGTTAACTAGCGGACACTAGGACGATCTAGGTTAACTTGCGGGGACTTGGACTATGTAGATTAACTAGCGGCACTTGGACTATCTAGGTTAACTAGTGGGCCCTTGGCCTATGTAGATTCCCTAGCGGGCACTTGGACTATATATGTTCCAGAGCGGGCATTTAGACTATGTAGGTTCCTTAGCAGGCACTTGGACTATGTTGGTTCCAGAGCGGACACTTGGACAATCTAGGTTCCCTAGCGGGCACTTGGACTATGTAGGTTAACTAGCGGACACTTGGATCATCTAGGTTAACTAGCGGGCACTTGGACTATGTAGGTTACCTAGCGGGCACTTGGATTATGTAGGTTCCCTATCGGGCACTTGGACTATGTAGGTTAACTAGTGGGCACTTGGACTGTCTAGGTTACCTAGCGGGCACTTGGATTATCTAGGTTAACGAACGGGCACTTGGACTATGTAGGTTACCTAGCCGCTACCTGGACTATCTAGGTTAGCTAACAGGCACTTGGACTATCTAGGTTCCCTAGCGGGCACTTGTACTATCTAGGTTACCTAGCTGGCACTTGGACTATGTAGGTCAACTAGCGGACCCTTGGACTATCTAGGTTAGCTAACGGGCACTTAGATTATGTAGGTTAACTAGCGGGCACTTGGAATATGTAGGTTAACTAGCAGACACTTGCACTATGTAGGTTAACTAGCGGGCCCATGGACTATGTAGGTTTACTAGAGGGCACTTGGACTATCTGGTTTCCCTAAAGGGCACTTGGACTATCTAGGTTACCGAACGGGCACTTGGACTATCTAGGTTACATAGCGGGCACTGGGACTATGTAGGCTAACTAGGGGGCCCTTGGACGATCTAGGTTACCTAGCGGGTACTTGAACTATCTAGGTTAACTAGCGGGCACTTGCACTATCTAGGTTACCTAGCTGGCACTTGGACTATGTACGTTCCCTAGCGGGCACTTGGACTATCTAGGTTAACTAGCGTGAACTTGGACTATGTAGGTTCCTTAGCGGGCACTTGGACTATCTAGGTTGCCTAGCGGGCACTTGGACTATTTAGGTTAACTAGCATGCCCTTGGACTATCTAGGTTACGTAGCGGGCACTTGGTATATAGGTTAACTAGCGGGCACTTGGTCTATGTAGGTTAACTAGAGGACACTTGGACTATCTAGATTGACTAGTGGGCCCTTGGACTATGTAGGTTAACGAACGGGCACTTGGAATATGCAAGTAACCTAGCGGCACTTGGACTGTCTAGGTTACCTAGCGGGCACTTGGACTTCTAGGTCAACGAACGGACTCTTGGGCTATGTAGGTTGCCTAGCGGGCACTTGGGCTATGTAGGTTGCCTAGCGGGCACTTGGACTATCTAGGTTAGGTAACGGGCACTTGGACTATCTAGGTTACCTAGCGGGAACTTGCACAATGTAAGTTACCTAGCGGGCACTTTGACTATCTAGGTTACATAGCTGGCACTTTGACTATCTAGGTTACATAGCGGGCACTTGGACTATGTAGGTTTCCTAGCGGGCACTTGGACTATCTAGGTTAACGAATGGGCACTTGGACTATGTAGGTAACCTAGCGGGCACTTGGACAGTCTAGGTTACCTAGGGGGCACTTGGACTATCTAGGTTAACGAACGGGCACTTGGACTATGTAGGTTCACTATCGGACATTTGGACTACTTAGGTTACCTAGCGGGCACTTGGACTATCTAGGATAACTAGCGGGCACTTGGACTATCTAGGTCAACTAGTGGGACCTTGTACTATGTAGGTTAACTAGCGGGCCCTTGCACTATGTAGGTTAACTAGTGGGCACTTGGACTATCTAGGTTAACTAGCATGCACTTGGACTATCTAGGTTAACTAGCGGGCACTTGGATGATCAATATTAACTAGCGGGCACTTGGACTATCTAGGTTAGCTAACGAGCACATGGACTAAGTACGTCCCCTAGTGGGCACTTGGACTATCTAGGTAAACTAACGGGCACTAGGACTATCTAGGTTAACTAGCGGGTACTTGGACTATCTAGGTTACCTAGTTGGCACTTGGACTATGAAGGTTCCCTAGCGGGCACTTGGATTTTCTAGGTTACCCAGCAGGCACTTGGACTATGTAGATCAACTAGCGGGCCCTTGGACTATCTAAGTTAGCTAACTGGCACGTGGACTATGTAGGTTAACTGGCGGACACTTGCACGATCTAGGTTAACTAGCGGGCTCTTGCACTATGTAGGTTAACTAGCGGGCCCATTGACTATGTAGGTTAACTAGCGGGCACTTGGACGATCTAGGTTAAATAGCGGGCACTTGGACGATATAGGTTAACTAGCGGGCACTTGGATTATCTAGGTTAGCTAGCGGGCTCTAGCGCTATGTAGGTTAAATAGCGGGCCCATTGACTATGTAGGTTAACTAGCGGGCCCTTGGACTATGTAGGCTAACTAGTGGGCACTTGGACGATCTAGGTTAACTAGAGGGCACTTGGACTATCTAGGTTAACTAGCATGCACTTGGACTATCTACGTTAACTAGCGGGCACTTGGATGATCAATATTAGCTAGCGGGCACTTGGACTATCTAGGTTAGCTAACGGGCACATGGACTAAGTACGTCTCCTAGTGGGCACTTGGACTATCTAGGTAAACTAACGGGCACTAGGACTATCTAGGTTAACTAGCGGGCACTTGGACTATCTAGGTTACCTAGCTGGCACTTGACTATGAAGGTTCCCTAGCGGGCACTTGGATTATCTAGGTTACCCAGCGGGCACTTGGACTATGTAGGTCAACTAGCGGGCCCTTGGATTATCTACGTTAGCTAACTGGCACGTGGACTATGTAGGTTAACTAGCGGACACTTGCTCGATCTAGGTTAACTAGCGGGCTCTTGCACTATGTAGGTTAACTAGCGGGCCCATTGACTATGTAGGTTAACTAGCGGGCAATTGGATGATATAGGTTAACTAGCGGGCACTTGGATTATCTAGGTTAGCTAGCGGGCTCTAGCACTATGTAGGTTATATAGCGGGCCCATTGACAATGTAGGTTAACTAGCGGGCACTTGGACGATCTAGGTTAACTAGCTGGCACTTGGACGATATAGGTTAACTAGCAGGCACTTGGATTATCTAGGTTACCTAGCGGGCACTTGGACTATGTAGGTTCCCTAGCGGGCATTTGGAGTATATAGATTACCTAGCGGGCACTTAGACTTTGTAGGTTACCTAGCGGGCACTTGGACTATCTAAGTTACCTAGCTGGCACTTGAACTATCTACGTTGCCTAGCGGGTTCTTGGAGTATGTAGGTTACCTAGCGGGCTGTTGGACTATCTAGGTTACCTAGCAGTCATTGGAGTATCTAGGTTAACTAACGGGCACTTGGACTATGTAGGTTCCCTAGCGGGCCCTTGGTCTATGTAAGTTCCCTATCGGGCACTTGGACTATGCATGTTCCCTAAGGACACTTGAACTATGTAAGTTAACTACCGGGCACTTGGAATATGTATGTTAACCTGCGTGCCCTTGGACTACTTAGGTTAACTAGCGGACACTTGCACTATGTAGGTTACCTAGCGGGCACTTGGACTATCTAGGTTAACTAGCGGGCGCTTGGACTATGTAGGTTACCTAGCGGGCACTTGGACTATGTAGGTTACCTAGCGGGCACTTGGACTATGTAGGTTAACTAGCAGGCCCTTCGACTATCCAGGTTACCTAGCAGGCACTTGGACTATGTAGGTTAACTAGCGGGCCCTTGGACTATCTAGGTTACCTAGATAGCACTTGGAATATATACGTTCCCTAGCGGGCACTTGCACTATCTAAGTTAACGAACGGGCACTTGGACTATGCAGGTAACCTAGCGGGCACTTGGATTGTCTAGGTTACATAGCGGGCACTTGGAATATCTAGGTTACCTAGCTGGCACTTGAACTATCTACGTTGCCTACCGGGTCTTGGAGTATGTAGGTTACCTAGCAGGCTGTTGGACTATCTAGGTTACCTAGCGGGCACTTGGACTATCTAGGTTAACTAACGGGCACTTGGACTATGTAGGTTCCCTAGCGGGCCCTTGGACTATGTAAGTTCCCTAGCGGGCACTTGGACTATGTGGGTTTCCTGGCAGGCATTTGGACTATCTAGGTTACCTAACGGGCATTTGGACTATGTAGGTTCCCTAGCGGACACTTGGATTATGTAGGTTCCCTATGGGGCATTTGGACTATGTAGGTTACCTAGCGAGCACTTAGACTATGTAGGTTACCTATCGGGCACTTGGAGAATGTAGGTTAACTAGGGGACACTAGGACTATGTAGGTTCCCTAGCGGGCACTTGGACTATGTATGTTTTCCAGTGGGCACTTGGACTATGTGGGTTCCCTAGCGGGCATTTGGACTATCTAGGTTACCTAACGGGCACTTGGACTATGTAGGTTCCCTAGCGGGCACTTGGATTATGTAGGTTCCCTATCGGGCACTCGGAGTATGTAGGTTAACTAGAGGGCATTTGGACTATGTAGGTTACCTAGCGGGCACTTGGACTATGTAGGTTCCCTGTCGGGAACTTGGAGAATGTAGGTTAACTAGGGGGCACTAGGACAATGTAGGTTACCTAGCGGGCCCTTAGACTATCTAGGTTACCTAGCGGACACTTGGACTATGTAGGTTCCCTATCGGGCACTTGGACTATCTAGGTTAACTAGCGAGCACTTGGACTATCCAGGATAACTAGCGGGCACTTGGACTATTAGGGTCCCTAGCGGGCATATGTACTATATAGGTTACCTAGCGGGCACTTGGACTATGTGGGTTAACGAACAGGCGCTTGGACTACGTAGGTAACCTAGTGGTCACTTGAACTGTCTAGGTTACCCAGTGGGCACTTGGACTATGTAGGTTAACTAGCGGGCACTTGGACTATCTAGGTTAACTAGCGGGCCCTTGGATGATGTAGGTTAACTAGCGGGCCCTTGGACTATGTAGGTTAACTAGCGGGCCCTTGGACTATGTAGGTTAACTAGCGGACACTAGGACGATCTAGGTTATCTAGCGGGTACTTGGACTATGTAGGTTAACTAGCGGGCCCTTGGACTATGTAGATTAACTAGCGGCACATGGACTATCTAGGTTAACTAGTGGGCCCTTGGACTATGTAGATTCCCTAGCGGGCACTTGGACTATATATGTTCTAGAGCAGGCATTTAGACTATTTAGGTTCCCTAGCAGGCTCTTGGACTATGTTGGTTCCAGAGCGGACACTTGGACTTTCTAGGTTCCCTAGCAGGCACTTGGACTATGTAGGTTAACTAGCGGACACTTGGATGATCTAGGTTAACTAGCGGGCACTTGGACTATGTAGTTTCCCTAGCGGGCATTTGCCCTATTTAGGTTACCAAGCGGGCAATTGGACTATGTAGGTTACCTAGCGAGCACTTGGACTATCTAGGTTACCTAGCAGGCACTTTGACTATCTAGGTTAACTCACGGGCACTTGGACTATGTAGGTTGCCTATCGGGCACTTGGACTATGTAGGTTCCCTAGCGGGCACTTGGATTATGTAGGTTCCCTTTCGGGCACTTGGACTATGTAGGTTAACTAGCGGGCACTTGGACTGTCTAGGTTACCTAGCGGGCACTTGGATTATCTAGGTTAACGAACGGGCACATGGACTATGTAGGTTACCTAGCCGCCACTTGGACTATCTAGGTTAGCTAACAGGCACTTGGACTATTTAGGTTCCCTAGCGGCCACTAGTACCATCAAGGATACCTAGCTGGCACTTGGACTATGTAGGTCAACTAGCGGGCCCTTGGATAATCTAGGTTAGCTAACGGGCACTTAGATTATGTAGGTTACCTAGCGGGCACTTGGACTATGTAGGTTCCCTAGCGGGCATTTGGAGTATATAGATTACCTAGCGGGCACTTAGACTTTGTAGGTTACCTAGCGGGCACTTGGACTATCTAAGTTACCTAGCTGGCACTTGAACTATCTACGTTGCCTAGCGGGTTCTTGGAGTATGTAGGTTACCTAGCGGGCTGTTGGACTATCTAGGTTACCTAGCAGTCATTGGAGTATCTAGGTTAACTAACGGGCACTTGGACTATTTAGGTTCCCTAGCGGGCCCTTGGTCTATGTAAGTTCCCTATCGGGCACTTGGACTATGCATGTTCCCTAAGGACACTTGAACTATGTAAGTTAACTACCGGGCACTTGGAATATGTATGTTAACCTGCGTGCCCTTGGACTACTTAGGTTAACTAGCGGACACTTGCACTATGTAGGTTACCTAGCGGGCACTTGGACTATCTAGGTTAACTAGCGGGCGCTTGGACTATGTAGGTTACCTAGCGGGCACTTGGACTATGTAGGTTACCTAGCGGGCACTTGGACTATGTAGGTTAACTAGCAGGCCCTTCGACTATCCAGGTTACCTAGCAGGCACTTGGACTATGTAGGTTAACTAGCGGGCCCTTGGACTATCTAGGTTACCTAGATAGCACTTGGAATATATACGTTCCCTAGCGGGCACTTGCACTATCTAAGTTAACGAACGGGCACTTGGACTATGCAGGTAACCTAGCGGGCACTTGGATTGTCTAGGTTACATAGCGGGCACTTGGAATATCTAGGTTACCTAGCTGGCACTTGAACTATCTACGTTGCCTACCGGGTCTTGGAGTATGTAGGTTACCTAGCAGGCTGTTGGACTATCTAGGTTACCTAGCGGGCACTTGGACTATCTAGGTTAACTAACGGGCACTTGGACTATGTAGGTTCCCTAGCGGGCCCTTGGACTATGTAAGTTCCCTAGCGGGCACTTGGACTATGTGGGTTTCCTGGCAGGCATTTGGACTATCTAGGTTACCTAACGGGCATTTGGACTATGTAGGTTCCCTAGCGGACACTTGGATTATGTAGGTTCCCTATGGGGCATTTGGACTATGTAGGTTACCTAGCGAGAACATAGACTATGTAGGTTACCTATCGGGCACTTGGAGAATGTAGGTTAACTAGGGGACACTAGGACTATGTAGGTTCCCTAGCGGGCACTTGGACTATGTATGTTTTCCAGTGGGCACTTGGACTATGTGGGTTCCCTAGCGGGCATTTGGACTATCTAGGTTACCTAACGGGCACTTGGACTATGTAGGTTCCCTAGCGGGCACTTGGATTATGTAGGTTCCCTATCGGGCACTCGGAGTATGTAGGTTAACTAGAGGGCATTTGGACTATGTAGGTTACCTAGCGGGCACTTGGACTATGTAGGTTCCCTGTCGGGAACTTGGAGAATGTAGGTTAACTAGGGGACACTAGGACAATGTAGGTTACCTAGCGGGCCCTTAGACTATCTAGGTTACCTAGCGGACACTTGGACTATGTAGGTTCCCTATCGGGCACTTGGACTATCTAGGTTAACTAGCGAGCACTTGGACTATCCAGGATAACTAGCGGGCACTTGGACTATTAGGGTCCCTAGCGGGCATATGTACTATATAGGTTACCTAGCGGGCACTTGGACTATGTGGGTTAACGAACAGGCGCTTGGACTACGTAGGTAACCTAGTGGTCACTTGAACTGTCTAGGTTACCCAGTGGGCACTTGGACTATGTAGGTTAACTAGCGGGCACTTGGATGATGTAGGTTAACTAGCGGGCCCTTGGACTATGTAGGTTAACTAGCGGGCCCTTGGACTATGTAGGTTAACTAGCGGACACTAGGACGATCTAGGTTATCTAGCGGGTACTTGGACTATGTAGGTTAACTAGCGGGCCCTTGGACTATGTAGATTAACTAGCGGCACATGGACTATCTAGGTTAACTAGTGGGCCCTTGGACTATGTAGATTCCCTAGCGGGCACTTGGACTATATATGTTCTAGAGCAGGCATTTAGACTATTTAGGTTCCCTAGCAGGCTCTTGGACTATGTTGGTTCCAGAGCGGACACTTGGACTTTCTAGGTTCCCTAGCAGGCACTTGGACTATGTAGGTTAACTAGCGGACACTTGGATGATCTAGGTTAACTAGCGGGCACTTGGACTATGTAGTTTCCCTAGCGGGCATTTGCCCTATTTAGGTTACCAAGCGGGCAATTGGACTATGTAGGTTACCTAGCGAGCACTTGGACTATCTAGGTTACCTAGCAGGCACTTTGACTATCTAGGTTAACTCACGGGCACTTGGACTATGTAGGTTGCCTATCGGGCACTTGGACTATGTAGGTTCCCTAGCGGGCACTTGGATTATGTAGGTTCCCTTTCGGGCACTTGGACTATGTAGGTTAACTAGCGGGCACTTGGACTGTCTAGGTTACCTAGCGGGCACTTGGATTATCTAGGTTAACGAACGGGCACATGGACTATGTAGGTTACCTAGCCGCCACTTGGACTATCTAGGTTAGCTAACAGGCACTTGGACTATTTAGGTTCCCTAGCGGCCACTAGTACCATCAAGGATACCTAGCTGGCACTTGGACTATGTAGGTCAACTAGCGGGCCCTTGGATAATCTAGGTTAGCTAACGGCCACTTAGATTATGTAGGTTAACTAGCGGGCACTTGGAATATGTAGGTTAACTAGCGGGCCCATGAACTATGTAGGTTTACTAAAGGGCCCTTGGACTATCTAGGTTCCCTAAAGGGCACTTGGATTATCTAAGTTACCGAACGGGCACTTGGACTATCTAGGTTACCTAAAGGGCACTTGGACTATGTAGGCTAATTAGGGGGCCCTTGGACGATCTAGGTTACCTAGCGGGTACTTGAACTATCTAGGTTAACTAGCGGGCACTTGCACTATCTATGTTACCTAGCGGGCACTGGGACTATGTACGTTCGCTAGTGGGCACTTGGACTATCTAGGTTGCCTAGTGGGCACTTTTACTATGTAGGTTAACTAGCGTGCCCTTGGACTATCTAGGTTACGTAGCGGGCACTTGGTATATAGATTAACTAGCGGGTACTTGGACTATATAGGTTAACTAGCGGACACTTGCACGATCTAGGTTAACTTGCGGGCCCTTGCACTATGTAGGTTAACTAGCGGGCCCATGGATTATGTAGGTTTACCAGCAAGCACTTGGACTATCTAGGTTAACTAGCAGGCACTTGGACTATCTAGGTTAGCTAGCGTGCACTTGGACTATGTAGGCTCCTTAGCGGGCATTTGGACTATCTAGGTTGCATAGCGGGCACTTGTACTATGTAGGTTAACTACATGCCCTTGGACTATCTAGGTTACGTAGCGGGTACTTGGTATATAGGTTAACTAGCGGGCACTTGGACTACATAGGTTAACTAGCTGACACTAGCACGATCTAGGTTAACTAGCGGGCCCTTGCACTATGTAGGTTAACTAGCGGGCTCATGGATTATGTAGGTTTACTAGCAGGCACTTGGACTATCTAGGTTAACAAGCGGTCACTTGGACTATGTAGTTTCCCTAGCGGACATTTGGACTATTTAGGTTACCTAGCGGGCACTAGGACTATGTAGGTTACCTAGCGGGCACTTGGACTATCTAGGTTACCTAGCAGGCACTTTGACTATCTAGGTTAACTAATGGGCACTTGGACTATATAGGTTGCCTAGCGGGCACTTGGATTATGTAGGTTCCCTATCGGGCACTTGGACTATGTAGGTTAACTAGCGGGCCTTTGGACTATGTAGGTTACCTAGCAGGCACTTTGACTATCTAGGTTAACGAACGGGCACTTGGACTATGTAGGTTACCTAGCCGCCACTTGGACTATCTAGGTTAACTAACGGGCACTTGGACTATTTAGGTTGCCTAGCGGGCACTTGGATTATGTAGGTTCCCTATCGGGCACTTGGACTATGTAGGTCAACTAGCGGGCCCTTGGACTATCTAGGTTAGCTAACGGGAACTTAGATTATGTAGGTTAACTAGCGGGCACTTGGACTATGTAGGTTAACTAGCGGAAACTTGCACTATGTAGGTTAACTAGCGGGCCCATGGACTATGTAGGTTTACAAGAGGGCCCTTGGACTATCTGGGTTCCCTAAAGGGCACTTGGACTATCTAGATTACCGAACGGGCACTTGGACTATCTAGGTTACTTAGGGGGCACTTGGACTATGTCGGATAACTAGGGGGCCCTTGGACGATCTAGGTTACCTAGCGTGTACTTCATCTATCTAGGTTAACTAGCGGGCACTTGCACTATCTAGGTTCCCTAGCGGGCACTTGGATTATGTAGGTTCCCTATCGGGCACTCTGAGCATGTAGGTTAACTAGAGGGCACTTGGACTATGTAGGTTCCCTGTCGGGAACTTGGAGAATGTAGGTTAACTAGGGGGCACTAGGACAATGTAGGTTACCTAGCGGGCCCTTGGACTATCTAGGTTACCTAGCGGACACTTGGACTATGTAGGTTCCCTATCGGGCACTTGGACTATCTAGGTTAACTAGCGAGCACTTGGATTATCCAGGATAACTAGCGGGCACTTGGACTATTAGGGTCCCTAGCGGCATTTGTACTATATAGGTTACCTAGCGGGCACTTGGACTATGTAGGTTAACGAACAGGTACTTGGACTATGTAGGTAACCTAGTGGTCACTTGAACTCTCTAGGTTACCCAGTGGGCACTTGGACTATCTAGGTTACCTAGCTGGCACTTGGACTATGTACGTTCCCTAGCGGGCACTTGGACTATCTAGGTTAACTAGCGTGAACTTGGACTATGTAGGTTCCTTAGCGGGCACTTGGACTATCTAGGTTGCCTAGCGGGCACTTGGACTATTTAGGTTAACTAGCATGCCCTTGGACTATCTAGGTTACGTAGCGGGCACTTGGTATATAGGTTAACTAGCGGGCACTTGGTCTATGTAGGTTAACTAGAGGACACTTGGACTATCTAGATTGACTAGTGGGCCCTTGGACTATGTAGGTTAACGAACGGGCACTTGGAATATGCAAGTAACCTAGCGGCACTTGGACTGTCTAGGTTACCTAGCGGGCACTTGGACTTCTAGGTCAACGAACGGACTCTTGGGCTATGTAGGTTGCCTAGCGGGCACTTGGGCTATGTAGGTTGCCTAGCGGGCACTTGGACTATCTAGGTTAGGTAACGGGCACTTGGACTATCTAGGTTACCTAGCGGGAACTTGCACAATGTAAGTTACCTAGCGGGCACTTTGACTATCTAGGTTACATAGCTGGCACTTTGACTATCTAGGTTACATAGCGGGCACTTGGACTATGTAGGTTTCCTAGCGGGCACTTGGACTATCTAGGTTAACGAATGGGCACTTGGACTATGTAGGTAACCTAGCGGGCACTTGGACAGTCTAGGTTACCTAGGGGGCACTTGGACTATCTAGGTTAACGAACGGGCACTTGGACAATGTAGGTTCACTATCGGACATTTGGACTACTTAGGTTACCTAGCGGGCACTTGGACTATCTAGGATAACTAGCGGGCACTTGGACTATCTAGGTCAACTAGTGGGACCTTGTACTATGTAGGTTAACTAGCGGGCCCTTGCACTATGTAGGTTAACTAGTGGGCACTTGGACTATCTAGGTTAACTAGCATGCACTTGGACTATCTAGGTTAACTAGCGGGCACTTGGATGATCAATATTAACTAGCGGGCACTTGGACTATCTAGGTTAGCTAACGAGCACATGGACTAAGTACGTCCCCTAGTGGGCACTTGGACTATCTAGGTAAACTAACGGGCACTAGGACTATCTAGGTTAACTAGCGGGTACTTGGACTATCTAGGTTACCTAGTTGGCACTTGGACTATGAAGGTTCCCTAGCGGGCACTTGGATTATCTAGGTTACCCAGCAGGCACTTGGACTATGTAGATTAACTAGCGGGCCCTTGGACTATCTAAGTTAGCTAACTGGCACGTGGACTATGTAGGTTAACTGGCGGACACTTGCACGATCTAGGTTAACTAGCGGGCTCTTGCACTATGTAGGTTAACTAGCGGGCCCATTGACTATGTAGGTTAACTAGCGGGCACTTGGACGATCTAGGTTAAATAGCGGGCACTTGGACGATATAGGTTAACTAGCGGGCACTTGGATTATCTAGGTTAGCTAGCGGGCTCTAGCGCTATGTAGGTTAAATAGCGGGCCCATTGACTATGTAGGTTAACTAGCGGGCCCTTGGACTATGTAGGCTAACTAGTGGGCACTTGGACGATCTAGGTTAACTAGAGGGCACTTGGACTATCTAGGTTAACTAGCATGCACTTGGACTATCTACGTTAACTAGCGGGCACTTGGATGATCAATATTAGCTAGCGGGCACTTGGACTATCTAGGTTAGCTAACGGGCACATGGACTAAGTACGTCTCCTAGTGGGCACTTGGACTATCTAGGTAAACTAACGGGCACTAGGACTATCTAGGTTAACTAGCGGGCACTTGGACTATCTAGGTTACCTAGCTGGCACTTGGACTATGAAGGTTCCCTAGCGGGCACTTGGATTATCTAGGTTACCCAGCGGGCACTTGGACTATGTAGGTCAACTAGCGGGCCCTTGGACTATCTACGTTAGCTAACTGGCACGTGGACAATGTAGGTTAACTAGCGGACACTTGCTCGATCTAGGTTAACTAGCGGGCTCTTGCAGTATGTAGGTTAACTAGCGGGCCCATTGATTATGTAGGTTAACTAGCGGGCAATTGGACGATATAGGTTAACTAGCGGGCACTTGGATTATCTAGGTTAGCTAGCGGGCTCGAGCACTATGTAGTTTATATAGCGGGCCCATTGACAATGTAGGTTAACTAGCGGGCACTTGGACGATCTAGGTTAACTAGCTGGCACTTGGACGATATAGGTTAACTAGCAGGCACTTGGATTATCTAGGTTACCTAGCGGGCACTTGGACTATGTAGGTTCCCTAGCGGGCATTTGGAGTATATAGATTACCTAGCGGGCACTTAGACTTTGTAGGTTACCTAGCGGGCACTTGGACTATCTAAGTTACCTAGCTGGCACTTGAACTATCTACGTTGCCTAGCGGGTTCTTGGAGTATGTAGGTTACCTAGCGGGCTGTTGGACTATCTAGGTTACCTAGCAGTCATTGGAGTATCTAGGTTAACTAACGGGCACTTGGACTATTTAGGTTCCCTAGCGGGCCCTTGGTCTATGTAAGTTCCCTATCGGGCACTTGGACTATGCATGTTCCCTAAGGACACTTGAACTATGTAAGTTAACTACCGGGCACTTGGAATATGTATGTTAACCTGCGTGCCCTTGGACTACTTAGGTTAACTAGCGGACACTTGCACTATGTAGGTTACCTAGCGGGCACTTGGACTATCTAGGTTAACTAGCGGGCGCTTGGACTATGTAGGTTACCTAGCGGGCACTTGGACTATGTAGGTTACCTAGCGGGCACTTGGACTATGTAGGTTAACTAGCAGGCCCTTCGACTATCCAGGTTACCTAGCAGGCACTTGGACTATGTAGGTTAACTAGCGGGCCCTTGGACTATCTAGGTTACCTAGATAGCACTTGGAATATATACGTTCCCTAGCGGGCACTTGCACTATCTAAGTTAACGAACGGGCACTTGGACTATGCAGGTAACCTAGCGGGCACTTGGATTGTCTAGGTTACATAGCGGGCACTTGGAATATCTAGGTTACCTAGCTGGCACTTAAACTATCTACGTTGCCTACCGGGTCTTGGAGTATGTAGGTTACCTAGCAGGCTGTTGGACTATCTAGGTTACCTAGCGGGCACTTGGACTATCTAGGTTAACTAACGGGCACTTGGACTATGTAGGTTCCCTAGCGGGCCCTTGGACTATGTAAGTTCCCTAGCGGGCACTTGGACTATGTGGGTTTCCTGGCAGGCATTTGGATTATCTAGGTTACCTAACGGGCATTTGGACTATGTAGGTTCCCTAGCGGACACTTGGATTATGTAGGTTCCCTATGGGGCATTTGGACTATGTAGGTTACCTAGCGAGCACTTAGACTATGTAGGTTACCTATCGGGCACTTGGAGAATGTAGGTTAACTAGGGGACACTAGGACTATGTAGGTTCCCTAGCGGGCACTTGGACTATGTATGTTTTCCAGTGGGCACTTGGACTATGTGGGTTCCCTAGCGGGCATTTGGACTATCTAGGTTACCTAACGGGCACTTGGACTATGTAGGTTCCCTAGCGGGCACTTGGATTATGTAGGTTCCCTATCGGGCACTCGGAGTATGTAGGTTAACTAGAGGGCATTTGGACTATGTAGGTTACCTAGCGGGCACTTGGACTATGTAGGTTCCCTGTCGGGAACTTGGAGAATGTAGGTTAACTAGGGGGCACTAGGACAATGTAGGTTACCTAGCGGGCCCTTGGACTATCTAGGTTACCTAGCGGACACTTGGACTATGTAGGTTCCCTATCGGGCACTTGGACTATCTAGGTTAACTAGCGAGCACTTGGACCATCCAGGATAACTAGCGGGCACTTGGACTATTAGGGTCCCTAGCGGGCATATGTACTATATAGGTTACCTAGCGGGCACTTGGACTATGTGGGTTAACGAACAGGCGCTTGGACTACGTAGGTAACCTAGTGGTCACTTGAACTGTCTAGGTTACCCAGTGGGCACTTGGACTATGTAGGTTAACTAGCGGGCACTTGGACTATCTAGGTTAACTAGCGGGCCCTTGGATGATGTAGGTTAACTAGCGGGCCCTTGGACTATGTAGGTTAACTAGCGGGCCCTTGGACTATGTAGGTTAACTAGCGGACACTAGGACGATCTAGGTTATCTAGCGGGTACTTGGACTATGTAGGTTAACTAGCGGGCCCTTGGACTATGTAGATTAACTAGCGGCACATGGACTATCTAGGTTAACTAGTGGGCCCTTGGACTATGTAGATTCCCTAGCGGGCACTTGGACTATATATGTTCTAGAGCAGGCATTTAGACTATTTAGGTTCCCTAGCAGGCTCTTGGACTATGTTGGTTCCAGAGCGGACACTTGGACTTTCTAGGTTCCCTAGCAGGCACTTGGACTATGTAGGTTAACTAGCGGACACTTGGATGATCTAGGTTAACTAGCGGGCACTTGGACTATGTAGTTTCCCTAGCGGGCATTTGCCCTATTTAGGTTACCAAGCGGGCAATTGGACTATGTAGGTTACCTAGCGAGCACTTGGACTATCTAGGTTACCTAGCAGGCACTTTGACTATCTAGGTTAACTCACGGGCACTTGGACTATGTAGGTTGCCTATCGGGCACTTGGACTATGTAGGTTCCCTAGCGGGCACTTGGATTATGTAGGTTCCCTTTCGGGCACTTGGACTATGTAGGTTAACTAGCGGGCACTTGGACTGTCTAGGTTACCTAGCGGGCACTTGGATTATCTAGGTTAACGAACGGGCACATGGACTATGTAGGTTACCTAGCCGCCACTTGGACTATCTAGGTTAGCTAACAGGCACTTGGACTATTTAGGTTCCCTAGCGGCCACTAGTACCATCAAGGATACCTAGCTGGCACTTGGACTATGTAGGTCAACTAGCGGGCCCTTGGATAATCTAGGTTAGCTAACGGGCACTTAGATTATGTAGGTTAACTAGCGGGCACTTGGAATATGTAGGTTAACTAGCGGGCCCATGAACTATGTAGGTTTACTAAAGGGCCCTTGGACTATCTAGGTTCCCTAAAGGGCACTTGGATTATCTAGGTTACCGAACGGGCACTTGGACTATCTAGGTTACCTAAAGGGCACTTGGACTATGTAGGCTAATTAGGGGGCCCTTGGACGATCTAGGTTACCTAGCGGGTACTTGAACTATCTAGGTTAACTAGCGGGCACTTGCACTATCTATGTTACCTAGCGGGCACTGGGACTATGTACGTTCGCTAGTGGGCACTTGGACTATCTAGGTTGCCTAGCGGGCACTTTTACTATGTAGGTTAACTAGCGTGCCCTTGGACTATCTAGGTTACGTAGCGGGCACTTGGTATATAGATTAACTAGCGGGTACTTGGACTATATAGGTTAACTAGCGGACACTTGCACGATCTAGGTTAACTTGCGGGCCCTTGCACTATGTAGGTTAACTAGCGGGCCCATGGATTATGTAGGTTTACCAGCAAGCACTTGGACTATCTAGGTTAACTAGCAGGCACTTGGACTATCTAGGTTAGCTAGCGTGCACTTGGACTATGTAGGCTCCTTAGCGGGCATTTGGACTATCTAGGTTGCATAGCGGGCACTTGTACTATGTAGGTTAACTACATGCCCTTGGACTATCTAGGTTACGTAGCGGGTACTTGGTATATAGGTTAACTAGCGGGCACTTGGACTACATAGGTTAACTAGCTGACACTAGCACGATCTAGGTTAACTAGCGGGCCCTTGCACTATGTAGGTTAACTAGCGGGCTCATGGATTATGTAGGTTTACTAGCAGGCACTTGGACTATCTAGGTTAACAAGCGGTCACTTGGACTATGTAGTTTCCCTAGCGGACATTTGGACTATTTAGGTTACCTAGCGGGCACTAGGACTATGTAGGTTACCTAGCGGGCACTTGGACTATCTAGGTTACCTAGCAGGCACTTTGACTATCTAGGTTAACTAATGGGCACTTGGACTATGTAGGTTGCCTAGCGGGCACTTGGATTATGTAGGTTCCCTATCGGGCACTTGGACTATGTAGGTTAACTAGCGGGCCTTTGGACTATGTAGGTTACCTAGCAGGCACTTTGACTATCTAGGTTAACGAACGGGCACTTGGACTATGTAGGTTACCTAGCCGCCACTTGGACTATCTAGGTTAACTAACGGGCACTTGGACTATTTAGGTTGCCTAGCGGGCACTTGGATTATGTAGGTTCCCTATCGGGCACTTGGACTATGTAGGTCAACTAGCGGGCCCTTGGACTATCTAGGTTAGCTAACGGGAACTTAGATTATGTAGGTGAACTAGCGGGCACTTGGACTATGTAGGTTAACTAGCGGACACTTGCACTATGTAGGTTAACTAGCGGGCCCATGGACTATGTAGGTTTACAAGAGGGCCCTTGGACTATCTGGGTTCCCTAAAGGGCACTTGGACTATCTAGATTACCGAACGGGCACTTGGACTATCTAGGTTACTTAGGGGGCACTTGGACTATGTCGGATAACTAGGGGGCCCTTGGACGATCTAGGTTACCTAGCGTGTACTTCATCTATCTAGGTTAACTAGCGGGCACTTGCACTATCTAGGTTCCCTAGCGGGCACTTGGATTATGTAGGTTCCCTATCGGGCACTCTGAGCATGTAGGTTAACTAGAGGGCATTAGGACTATGTAGGTTACCTAGCGGGCACTTGGACTATGTAGGTTCCCTGTCGGGAACTTGGAGAATGTAGGTTAACTAGGGGGCACTAGGACAATGTAGGTTACCTAGCGGGCCCTTGGACTATCTAGGTTACCTAGCGGACACTTGGATTATCCAGGATAACTAGCGGGCACTTGGACTATTAGGGTCCCTAGCGGCATTTGTACTATATAGGTTACCTAGCGGGCACTTGGACTATGTAGGTTAACGAACAGGTACTTGGACTATGTAGGTAACCTAGTGGTCACTTGAACTCTCTAGGTTACCCAGTGGGCACTTGGACTATGTAGGTTAACTAGCGGGCCCTTGGACTATCTAGCTTAACTAGCGGGCCCTTGGACGATGTAGGTTAACTAGCGGGCCCTTGGACTATGTAGGTTAACTAGTGGGCCCTTGGACTATGTAGGTTAACTAGCGGACACTAGGACGATCTAGGTTAACTTGCGGAGACTTGGACTATGTAGATTAACTAGCGGCACTTGGACTATCTAGGTTAACTAGTGGGCCCTTGGCCTATGTAGATTCCCTAGCGGGCACTTGGACTATATATGTTCCAGAGCGGGCATTTAGACTATGTAGGTTCCTTAGCAGGCACTTGGACTATGTTGGTTCCAGAGCGGACACTTGGACAATCTAGGTTCCCTAGCGGGCACTTGGACTATGTAGGTTAACTAGCGGACACTTGGATCATCTAGGTTAACTAGCGGGCACTTGGACTATGTAGGTTACCTAGCGGGCACTTGGATTATCTAGGTTACCTAGCAGGCAATTTGACTATCTAGGTTAACTAACGGGCACTTGGACTATGTAGGTTGCCTAGCGGGCACTTGGATTATGTAGGTTCCCTATCGGGCACTTGGACTATGTAGGTTAACTAGTGGGCACTTGGACTGTCTAGGTTACCTAGCGGGCACTTGGATTATCTAGGTTAACGAACGGGCACTTGGACTATGTAGGTTACCTAGCCGCTACCTGGACTATCTAGGTTAGCTAACAGGCACTTGGACTATCTAGGTTCCCTAGCGGGCACTTGTACTATCTAGGTTACCTAGCTGGCACTTGGACTATGTAGGTCAACTAGCGGACCCTTGGACTATCTAGGTTAGCTAACGGGCACTTAGATTATGTAGGTTAACTAGCGGGCACTTGGAATATGTAGGTTAACTAGCAGACACTTGCACTATGTAGGTTAACTAGCGGGCCCATGGACTATGTAGGTTTACTAGAGGGCACTTGGACTATCTGGCTTCCCTAAAGGGCACTTGGACTATCTAGGTTACCGAACGGGCACTTGGACTATCTAGGTTACATAGCGGGCACTGGGACTATGTAGGCTAACTAGGGGGCCCTTGGACGATCTAGGTTACCTAGCGGGTACTTGAACTATCTAGGTTAACTAGCGGGCACTTGCACTATCTAGGTTACCTAGCTGGCACTTGGACTATGTACGTTCCCTAGCGGGCACTTGGACTATCTAGGTTAACTAGCGTGAACTTGGACTATGTAGGTTCCTTAGCGGGCACTTGGACTATCTAGGTTGCCTAGCGGGCACTTGGACTATTTAGGTTAACTAGCATGCCCTTGGACTATCTAGGTTACGTAGCGGGCACTTGGTATATAGGTTAACTAGCGGGCACTTGGTCTATGTAGGTTAACTAGAGGACACTTGGACTATCTAGATTGACTAGTGGGCCCTTGGACTATGTAGGTTAACGAACGGGCACTTGGAATATGCAAGTAACCTAGCGGCACTTGGACTGTCTAGGTTACCTAGCGGGCACTTGGACTTCTAGGTCAACGAACGGACTCTTGGGCTATGTAGGTTGCCTAGCGGGCACTTGGGCTATGTAGGTTGCCTAGCGGGCACTTGGACTATCTAGGTTAGGTAACGGGCACTTGGACTATCTAGGTTACCTAGCGGGAACTTGCACAATGTAAGTTACCTAGCGGGCACTTTGACTATCTAGGTTACATAGCTGGCACTTTGACTATCTAGGTTACATAGCGGGCACTTGGACTATGTAGGTTTCCTAGCGGGCACTTGGACTATCTAGGTTAACGAATGGGCACTTGGACTATGTAGGTAACCTAGCGGGCACTTGGACAGTCTAGGTTACCTAGGGGGCACTTGGACTATCTAGGTTAACGAACGGGCACTTGGACTATGTAGGTTCACTATCGGACATTTGGACTACTTAGGTTACCTAGCGGGCACTTGGACTATCTAGGATAACTAGCGGGCACTTGGACTATCTAGGTCAACTAGTGGGACCTTGTACTATGTAGGTTAACTAGCGGGCCCTTGCACTATGTAGGTTAACTAGTGGGCACTTGGACTATCTAGGTTAACTAGCATGCACTTGGACTATCTAGGTTAACTAGCGGGCACTTGGATGATCAATATTAACTAGCGGGCACTTGGACTATCTAGGTTAGCTAACGAGCACATGGACTAAGTACGTCCCCTAGTGGGCACTTGGACTATCTAGGTAAACTAACGGGCACTAGGACTATCTAGGTTAACTAGCGGGTACTTGGACTATCTAGGTTACCTAGTTGGCACTTGGACTATGAAGGTTCCCTAGCGGGCACTTGGATTATCTAGGTTACCCAGCAGGCACTTGGACTATGTAGATCAACTAGCGGGCCCTTGGACTATCTAAGTTAGCTAACTGGCACGTGGACTATGTAGGTTAACTGGCGGACACTTGCACGATCTAGGTTAACTAGCGGGCTCTTGCACTATGTAGGTTAACTAGCGGGCCCATTGACTACGTAGGTTAACTAGCGGGCACTTGGACGATCTAGGTTAAATAGCGGGCACTTGGACGATATAGGTTAACTAGCGGGCACTTGGATTATCTAGGTTAGCTAGCGGGCTCTAGCGCTATGTAGGTTAAATAGCGGGCCCATTGACTATGTAGGTTAACTAGCGGGCCCTTGGACTATGTAGGCTAACTAGTGGGCACTTGGACGATCTAGGTTAACTAGAGGGCACTTGGACTATCTAGGTTAACTAGCATGCACTTGGACTATCTACGTTAACTAGCGGGCACTTGGATGATCAATATTAGCTAGCGGGCACTTGGACTATCTAGGTTAGCTAACGGGCACATGGACTAAGTACGTCTCCTAGTGGGCACTTGGACTATCTAGGTAAACTAACGGGCACTAGGACTATCTAGGTTAACTAGCGGGCACTTGGACTATCTAGGTTACCTAGCTGGCACTTGGACTATGAAGGTTCCCTAGCGGGCACTTGGATTATCTAGGTTACCCAGCGGGCACTTGGACTATGTAGGTCAACTAGCGGGCCCTTGGATTATCTACGTTAGCTAACTGGCACGTGGACTATGTAGGTTAACTAGCGGACACTTGCTCGATCTAGGTTAACTAGCGGGCTCTTGCACTATGTAGGTTAACTAGCGGGCCCATTGACTATGTAGGTTAACTAGCGGGCAATTGGACGATATAGGTTAACTAGCGGGCACTTGGATTATCTAGGTTAGCTAGCGGGCTCTAGCACTATGTAGGTTATATAGCGGGCCCATTGACAATGTAGGTTAACTAGCGGGCACTTGAACGATCTAGGTTAACTAGCTGGCACTTGGACGATATAGGTTAACTAGCAGGCACTTGGATTATCTAGGTTACCTAGCGGGCACTTGGACTATGTAGGTTCCCTAGCGGGCATTTGGAGTATATAGATTACCTAGCGAGCACTTAGACTTTGTAGGTTACCTAGCGGGCACTTGGACTATCTAAGTTACCTAGCTGGCACTTGAACTATCTACGTTGCCTAGCGGGTTCTTGGAGTATGTAGGTTACCTAGCGGGCTGTTGGACTATCTAGGTTACCTAGCAGTCATTGGAGTATCTAGGTTAACTAACGGGCACTTGGACTATGTAGGTTCCCTAGCGGGCCCTTGGTCTATGTAAGTTCCCTATCGGGCACTTGGACTATGCATGTTCCCTAAGGACACTTGAACTATGTAAGTTAACTACCGGGCACTTGGAATATGTATGTTAACCTGCGTGCCCTTGGACTACTTAGGTTAACTAGCGGACACTTGCACTATGTAGGTTACCTAGCGGGCACTTGGACTATCTAGGTTAACTAGCGGGCGCTTGGACTATGTAGGTTACCTAGCGGGCACTTGGACTATGTAGGTTACCTAGCGGGCACTTGGACTATGTAGGTTAACTAGCAGGCCCTTCGACTATCCAGGTTACCTAGCAGGCACTTGGACTATGTAGGTTAACTAGCGGGCCCTTGGACTATCTAGGTTACCTAGATAGCACTTGGAATATATACGTTCCCTAGCGGGCACTTGCACTATCTAAGTTAACGAACGGGCACTTGGACTATGCAGGTAACCTAGCGGGCACTTGGATTGTCTAGGTTACATAGCGGGCACTTGGAATATCTAGATTACCTAGCTGGCACTTGAACTATCTACGTTGCCTACCGGGTCTTGGAGTGTGTATGTTACCTAGCAGGGTGTTGGACTATCTAGGTTACCTAGCGGGCACTTGGACTATCTAGGTTAACTAACGGGCACTTGGACTATGTAGGTTCCCTAGCGGGCCCTTGGACTATGTAAGTTCCCTAGCGGGCACTTGGACTATGTGGGTTTCCTGGCAGGCATTTGGACTATCTAGGTTACCTAACGGGCATTTGGACTATGTAGGTTCCCTAGCGGACACTTGGATTATGTAGGTTCCCTATGGGGCATTTGGACTATGTAGGTTACCTAGCGAGCACTTAGACTATGTAGGTTACCTATCGGGCACTTGGAGAATGTAGGTTAACTAGGGGACACTAGGACTATGTAGGTTCCCTAGCGGGCACTTGGACTATGTATGTTTTCCAGTGGGCACTTGGACTATGTGGGTTCCCTAGCGGGCATTTGGACTATCTAGGTTACCTAACGGGCACTTGGACTATGTAGGTTCCCTAGCGGGCACTTGGATTATGTAGGTTCCCTATCGGGCACTCGGAGTATGTAGGTTAACTAGAGGGCATTTGGACTATGTAGGTTACCTAGCGGGCACTTGGACTATGTAGGTTCCCTGTCGGGAACTTGGAGAATGTAGGTTAACTAGGGGGCACTAGGACAATGTAGGTTACCTAGCGGGCCCTTAGACTATCTAGGTTACCTAGCGGACACTTGGACTATGTAGGTTCCCTATCGGGCACTTGGACTATCTAGGTTAACTAGCGAGCACTTGGACTATCCAGGATAACTAGCGGGCACTTGGACTATTAGGGTCCCTAGCGGGCATATGTACTATATAGGTTACCTAGCGGGCACTTGGACTATGTGGGTTAACGAACAGGCGCTTGGACTACGTAGGTAACCTAGTGGTCACTTGAACTGTCTAGGTTACCCAGTGGGCACTTGGACTATGTAGGTTAACTAGCGGGCACTTGGACTATCTAGGTTAACTAGCGGGCCCTTGGATGATGTAGGTTAACTAGCGGGCCCTTGGACTATGTAGGTTAACTAGCGGGCCCTTGGACTATGTAGGTTAACTAGCGGACACTAGGACGATCTAGGTTATCTAGCGGGTACTTGGACTATGTAGGTTAACTAGCGGGCCCTTGGACTATGTAGATTAACTAGCGGCACATGGACTATCTAGGTTAACTAGTGGGCCCTTGGACTATGTAGATTCCCTAGCGGGCACTTGGACTATATATGTTCTAGAGCAGGCATTTAGACTATTTAGGTTCCCTAGCAGGCTCTTGGACTATGTTGGTTCCAGAGCGGACACTTGGACTTTCTAGGTTCCCTAGCAGGCACTTGGACTATGTAGGTTAACTAGCGGACACTTGGATGATCTAGGTTAACTAGCGGGCACTTGGACTATGTAGTTTCCCTAGCGGGCATTTGCCCTATTTAGGTTACCAAGCGGGCAATTGGACTATGTAGGTTACCTAGCGAGCACTTGGACTATCTAGGTTACCTAGCAGGCACTTTGACTATCTAGGTTAACTCACGGGCACTTGGACTATGTAGGTTGCCTATCGGGCACTTGGACTATGTAGGTTCCCTAGCGGGCACTTGGATTATGTAGGTTCCCTTTCGGGCACTTGGACTATGTAGGTTAACTAGCGGGCACTTGGACTGTCTAGGTTACCTAGCGGGCACTTGGATTATCTAGGTTAACGAACGGGCACATGGACTATGTAGGTTACCTAGCCGCCACTTGGACTATCTAGGTTAGCTAACAGGCACTTGGACTATTTAGGTTCCCTAGCGGCCACTAGTACCATCAAGGATACCTAGCTGGCACTTGGACTATGTAGGTCAACTAGCGGGCCCTTGGATAATCTAGGTTAGCTAACGGGCACTTAGATTATGTAGGTTACCTAGCGGGCACTTGGACTATGTAGGTTCCCTAGCGGGCATTTGGAGTATATAGATTACCTAGTGGGCACTTAGACTTTGTAGGTTACCTAGCGGGCACTTGGACTATCTAAGTTACCTAGCTGGCACTTGAACTATCTACGTTGCCTAGCGGGTTCTTGGAGTATGTAGGTTACCTAGCGGGCTGTTGGACTATCTAGGTTACCTAGCAGTCATTGGAGTATCTAGGTTAACTAACGGGCACTTGGACTATGTAGGTTCCCTAGCGGGCCCTTGGTCTATGTAAGTTCCCTATCGGGCACTTGGACTATGCATGTTCCCTAAGGACACTTGAACTATGTAAGTTAACTACCGGGCACTTGGAATATGTATGTTAACCTGCGTGCCCTTGGACTACTTAGGTTAACTAGCGGACACTTGCACTATGTAGGTTACCTAGCGGGCACTTGGACTATCTAGGTTAACTAGCGGGCGCTTGGACTATGTAGGTTACCTAGCGGGCACTTGGACTATGTAGGTTACCTAGCGGGCACTTGGACTATGTAGGTTAACTAGCAGGCCCTTCGACTATCCAGGTTACCTAGCAGGCACTTGGACTATGTAGGTTAACTAGCGGGCCCTTGGACTATCTAGGTTACCTAGATAGCACTTGGAATATATACGTTCCCTAGCGGGCACTTGCACTATCTAAGTTAACGAACGGGCACTTGGACTATGCAGGTAACCTAGCGGGCACTTGGATTGTCTAGGTTACATAGCGGGCACTTGGAATATCTAGGTTACCTAGCTGGCACTTGAACTATCTACGTTGCCTACCGGGTCTTGGAGTATGTATGTTACCTAGCAGGCTGTTGGACTATCTAGGTTACCTAGCGGGCACTTGGACTATCTAGGTTAACTAACGGGCACTTGGACTATGTAGGTTCCCTAGCGGGCCCTTGGACTATGTAAGTTCCCTAGCGGGCACTTGGACTATGTGGGTTTCCTGGCAGGCATTTGGATTATCTAGGTTACCTAACGGGCATTTGGACTATGTAGGTTCCCTAGCGGACACTTGGATTATGTAGGTTCCCTATGGGGCATTTGGACTATGTAGGTTACCTAGCGAGCACTTAGACTATGTAGGTTACCTATCGGGCACTTGGAGAATGTAGGTTAACTAGGGGACACTAGGACTATGTAGGTTCCCTAGCGGGCACTTGGACTATGTATGTTTTCCAGTGGGCACTTGGACTATGTGGGTTCCCTAGCGGGCATTTGGACTATCTAGGTTACCTAACGGGCACTTGGACTATGTAGGTTCCCTAGCGGGCACTTGGATTATGTAGGTTCCCTATCGGGCACTCGGAGTATGTAGGTTAACTAGAGGGCATTTGGACTATGTAGGTTACCTAGCGGGCACTTGGACTATGTAGGTTCCCTGTCGGGAACTTGGAGAATGTAGGTTAACTAGGGGGCACTAGGACAATGTAGGTTACCTAGCGGGCCCTTAGACTATCTAGGTTACCTAGCGGACACTTGGACTATGTAGGTTCCCTATCGGGCACTTGGACTATCTAGGTTAACTAGCGAGCACTTGGACCATCCAGGATAACTAGCGGGCACTTGGACTATTAGGGTCCCTAGCGGGCATATGTACTATATAGGTTACCTAGCGGGCACTTGGACTATGTGGGTTAACGAACAGGCGCTTGGACTACGTAGGTAACCTAGTGGTCACTTGAACTGTCTAGGTTACCCAGTGGGCACTTGGACTATGTAGGTTAACTAGCGGGCACTTGGACTATCTAGGTTAACTAGCGGGCCCTTGGATGATGTAGGTTAACTAGCGGGCCCTTGGACTATGTAGGTTAACTAGCGGGCCCTTGGACTATGTAGGTTAACTAGCGGACACTAGGACGATCTAGGTTATCTAGCGGGTACTTGGACTATGTAGGTTAACTAGCGGGCCCTTGGACTATGTAGATTAACTAGCGGCACATGGACTATCTAGGTTAACTAGTGGGCCCTTGGACTATGTAGATTCCCTAGCGGGCACTTGGACTATATATGTTCTAGAGCAGGCATTTAGACTATTTAGGTTCCCTAGCAGGCTCTTGGACTATGTTGGTTCCAGAGCGGACACTTGGACTTTCTAGGTTCCCTAGCAGGCACTTGGACTATGTAGGTTAACTAGCGGACACTTGGATGATCTAGGTTAACTAGCGGGCACTTGGACTATGTAGTTTCCCTAGCGGGCATTTGCCCTATTTAGGTTACCAAGCGGGCAATTGGACTATGTAGGTTACCTAGCGAGCACTTGGACTATCTAGGTTACCTAGCAGGCACTTTGACTATCTAGGTTAACTCACGGGCACTTGGACTATGTAGGTTGCCTATCGGGCACTTGGACTATGTAGGTTCCCTAGCGGGCACTTGGATTATGTAGGTTCCCTTTCGGGCACTTGGACTATGTAGGTTAACTAGCGGGCACTTGGACTGTCTAGGTTACCTAGCGGGCACTTGGATTATCTAGGTTAACGAACGGGCACATGGACTATGTAGGTTACCTAGCCGCCACTTGGACTATCTAGGTTAGCTAACAGGCACTTGGACTATTTAGGTTCCCTAGCGGCCACTAGTACCATCAAGGATACCTAGCTGGCACTTGGACTATGTAGGTCAACTAGCGGGCCCTTGGATAATCTAGGTTAGCTAACGGGCACTTAGATTATGTAGGTTAACTAGCGGGCACTTGGAATATGTAGGTTAACTAGCGGGCCCATGAACTATGTAGGTTTACTAAAGGGCCCTTGGACTATCTAGGTTCCCTAAAGGGCACTTGGATTATCTAGGTTACCGAACGGGCACTTGGACTATCTAGGTTACCTAAAGGGCACTTGGACTATGTAGGCTAATTAGGGGGCCCTTGGACGATCTAGGTTACCTAGCGGGTACTTGAACTATCTAGGTTAACTAGCGGGCACTTGCACTATCTATGTTACCTAGCGGGCACTGGGACTATGTACGTTCGCTAGTGGGCACTTGGACTATCTAGGTTGCCTAGCGGGCACTTTTACTATGTAGGTTAACTAGCGTGCCCTTGGACTATCTAGGTTACGTAGCGGGCACTTGGTATATAGATTAACTAGCGGGTACTTGGACTATATAGGTTAACTAGCGGACACTTGCACGATCTAGGTTAACTTGCGGGCCCTTGCACTATGTAGGTTAACTAGCGGGCCCATGGATTATGTAGGTTTACCAGCAAGCACTTGGACTATCTAGGTTAACTAGCAGGCACTTGGACTATCTAGGTTAGCTAGCGTGCACTTGGACTATGTAGGCTCCTTAGCGGGCATTTGGACTATCTAGGTTGCATAGCGGGCACTTGTACTATGTAGGTTAACTACATGCCCTTGGACTATCTAGGTTACGTAGCGGGTACTTGGTATATAGGTTAACTAGCGGGCACGTGGACTACATAGGTTAACTAGCTGACACTAGCACGATCTAGGTTAACTAGCGGGCCCTTGCACTATGTAGGTTAACTAGCGGGCTCATGGATTATGTAGGTTTACTAGCAGGCACTTGGACTATCTAGGTTAACAAGCGGTCACTTGGACTATGTAGTTTCCCTAGCGGACATTTGGACTATTTAGGTTACCTAGCGGGCACTAGGACTATGTAGGTTACCTAGCGGGCACTTGGACTATCTAGGTTACCTAGCAGGCACTTTGACTATCTAGGTTAACTAATGGGCACTTGGACTATGTAGGTTGCCTAGCGGGCACTTGGATTATGTAGGTTCCCTATCGGGCACTTGGACTATGTAGGTTAACTAGCGGGCCTTTGGACTATCTAGGTTACCTAGCAGGCACTTTGACTATCTAGGTTAACTAATGGGCACTTGGACTATGTAGGTTGCCTAGCGGGCACTTGGATTATGTAGGTTCCCTATCGGGCACTTGGACTATGTAGGTTAACTAGCGGGCCTTTGGACTATGTAGGTTACCTAGCAGGCACTTTGACTATCTAGGTTAACGAACGGGCACTTGGACTATGTAGGTTACCTAGCCGCCACTTGGACTATCTAGGTTAACTAACGGGCACTTGGACTATTTAGGTTGCCTAGCGGGCACTTGGATTATGTAGGTTCCCTATCGGGCACTTGGACTATGTAGGTCAACTAGCGGGCCCTTGGACTATCTAGGTTAGCTAACGGGAACTTAGATTATGTAGGTTAACTAGCGGGCACTTGGACTATGTAGGTTAACTAGCGGACACTTGCACTATGTAGGTTAACTAGCGGGCCCATGGACTATGTAGGTTTACAAGAGGGCCCTTGGACTATCTGGGTTCCCTAAAGGGCACTTGGACTATCTAGATTACCGAACGGGCACTTGGACTATCTAGGTTACTTAGGGGGCACTTGGACTATGTCGGATAACTAGGGGGCCCTTGGACGATCTAGGTTACCTAGCGTGTACTTCATCTATCTAGGTTAACTAGCGGGCACTTGCACTATCGAGGTTCCCTAGCGGGCACTTGGATTATGTAGGTTCCCTATCGGGCACTCTGAGCATGTAGGTTAACTAGAGGGCATTAGGACTATGTAGGTTACCTAGCGGGCACTTGGACTATGTAGGTTCCCTGTCGGGAACTTGGAGAATGTAGGTTAACTAGGGGGCACTAGGACAATGTAGGTTACCTAGCGGGCCCTTGGACTATCTAGGTTACCTAGCGGACACTTGGACTATGTAGGTTCCCTATCTGGCACTTGGACTATCTAGGTTAACTAGCGAGCACTTGGATTATCCAGGATAACTAGCGGGCACTTGGACTATTAGGGTCCCTAGCGGCATTTGTACTATATAGGTTACCTAGCGGGCACTTGGACTATGTAGGTTAACGAACAGGTACTTGGACTATGTAGGTAACCTAGTGGTCACTTGAACTGTCTAGGTTACCCAGTGGGCACTTTGACTATGTAGGTTAACTAGCGGGCCCTTGGACTATCTAGGTTAACTAGCGGGCCCTTGGACGATGTAGGTTAACTAGCGGGCCCTTGGACTATGTAGGTTAACTAGTGGGCCCTTGGACTATGTAGGTTAACTAGCGGACACTAGGACGATCTAGGTTAACTTGCGGGGACTTGGACTATGTAGATTAACTAGCGGCACTTGGACTATCTAGGTTAACTAGTGGGCCCTTGGCCTATGTAGATTCCCTAGCGGGCACTTGGACTATATATGTTCTAGAGCAGGCATTTAGACTATTTAGGTTCCCTAGCAGGCTCTTGGACTATGTTGGTTCCAGAGCGGACACTTGGACTTTCTAGGTTCCCTAGCAGGCACTTGGACTATGTAGGTTAACTAGCGGACACTTGGATGATCTAGGTTAACTAGCGGGCACTTGGACTATGTAGTTTCCCTAGCGGGCATTTGCCCTATTTAGGTTACCAAGCGGGCAATTGGACTATGTAGGTTACCTAGCGAGCACTTGGACTATCTAGGTTACCTAGCAGGCACTTTGACTATCTAGGTTAACTCACGGGCACTTGGACTATGTAGGTTGCCTATCGGGCACTTGGACTATGTAGGTTCCCTAGCGGGCACTTGGATTATGTAGGTTCCCTTTCGGGCACTTGGACTATGTAGGTTAACTAGCGGGCACTTGGACTGTCTAGGTTACCTAGCGGGCACTTGGATTATCTAGGTTAACGAACGGGCACATGGACTATGTAGGTTACCTAGCCGCCACTTGGACTATCTAGGTTAGCTAACAGGCACTTGGACTATTTAGGTTCCCTAGCGGCCACTAGTACCATCAAGGATACCTAGCTGGCACTTGGACTATGTAGGTCAACTAGCGGGCCCTTGGATAATCTAGGTTAGCTAACGGGCACTTAGATTATGTAGGTTACCTAGCGGGCACTTGGACTATGTAGGTTCCCTAGCGGGCATTTGGAGTATATAGATTACCTAGTGGGCACTTAGACTTTGTAGGTTACCTAGCGGGCACTTGGACTATCTAAGTTACCTAGCTGGCACTTGAACTATCTACGTTGCCTAGCGGGTTCTTGGAGTATGTAGGTTACCTAGCGGGCTGTTGGACTATCTAGGTTACCTAGCAGTCATTGGAGTATCTAGGTTAACTAACGGGCACTTGGACTATGTAGGTTCCCTAGCGGGCACTTGGATTATGTAGGTTCCCTATCGGGCACTCGGAGTATGTAGGTTAACTAGAGGGCATTTGGACTATGTAGGTTACCTAGCGGGCACTTGGACTATGTAGGTTCCCTGTCGGGAACTTGGAGAATGTAGGTTAACTAGGGGGCACTAGGACAATGTAGGTTACCTAGCGGGCCCTTGGACTATCTAGGTTACCTAGCGGACACTTGGACTATGTAGGTTCCCTATCGGGCACTTGGACTATCTAGGTTAACTAGCGAGCACTTGGACCATCCAGGATAACTAGCGGGCACTTGGACTATTAGGGTCCCTAGCGGGCATATGTACTATATAGGTTACCTAGCGGGCACTTGGACTATGTGGGTTAACGAACAGGCGCTTGGACTACGTAGGTAACCTAGTGGTCACTTGAACTGTCTAGGTTACCCAGTGGGCACTTGGACTATGTAGGTTAACTAGCGGGCACTTGGACTATCTAGGTTAACTAGCGGGCCCTTGGATGATGTAGGTTAACTAGCGGGCCCTTGGACTATGTAGGTTAACTAGCGGGCCCTTGGACTATGTAGGTTAACTAGCGGACACTAGGACGATCTAGGTTATCTAGCGGGTACTTGGACTATGTAGGTTAACTAGCGGGCCCTTGGACTATGTAGATTAACTAGCGGCACATGGACTATCTAGGTTAACTAGTGGGCCCTTGGACTATGTAGATTCCCTAGCGGGCACTTGGACTATATATGTTCTAGAGCAGGCATTTAGACTATTTAGGTTCCCTAGCAGGCTCTTGGACTATGTTGGTTCCAGAGCGGACACTTGGACTTTCTAGGTTCCCTAGCAGGCACTTGGACTATGTAGGTTAACTAGCGGACACTTGGATGATCTAGGTTAACTAGCGGGCACTTGGACTATGTAGTTTCCCTAGCGGGCATTTGCCCTATTTAGGTTACCAAGCGGGCAATTGGACTATGTAGGTTACCTAGCGAGCACTTGGACTATCTAGGTTACCTAGCAGGCACTTTGACTATCTAGGTTAACTCACGGGCACTTGGACTATGTAGGTTGCCTATCGGGCACTTGGACTATGTAGGTTCCCTAGCGGGCACTTGGATTATGTAGGTTCCCTTTCGGGCACTTGGACTATGTAGGTTAACTAGCGGGCACTTGGACTGTCTAGGTTACCTAGCGGGCACTTGGATTATCTAGGTTAACGAACGGGCACATGGACTATGTAGGTTACCTAGCCGCCACTTGGACTATCTAGGTTAGCTAACAGGCACTTGGACTATTTAGGTTCCCTAGCGGCCACTAGTACCATCAAGGATACCTAGCTGGCACTTGGACTATGTAGGTCAACTAGCGGGCCCTTGGATAATCTAGGTTAGCTAACGGGCACTTAGATTATGTAGGTTAACTAGCGGGCACTTGGAATATGTAGGTTAACTAGCGGGCCCATGAACTATGTAGGTTTACTAAAGGGCCCTTGGACTATCTAGGTTCCCTAAAGGGCACTTGGATTATCTAGGTTACCGAACGGGCACTTGGACTATCTAGGTTACCTAAAGGGCACTTGGACTATGTAGGCTAATTAGGGGGCCCTTGGACGATCTAGGTTACCTAGCGGGTACTTGAACTATCTAGGTTAACTAGCGGGCACTTGCACTATCTATGTTACCTAGCGGGCACTGGGACTATGTACGTTCGCTAGTGGGCACTTGGACTATCTAGGTTGCCTAGCGGGCACTTTTACTATGTAGGTTAACTAGCGTGCCCTTGGACTATCTAGGTTACGTAGCGGGCACTTGGTATATAGATTAACTAGCGGGTACTTGGACTATATAGGTTAACTAGCGGACACTTGCACGATCTAGGTTAACTTGCGGGCCCTTGCACTATGTAGGTTAACTAGCGGGCCCATGGATTATGTAGGTTTACCAGCAAGCACTTGGACTATCTAGGTTAACTAGCAGGCACTTGGACTATCTAGGTTAGCTAGCGTGCACTTGGACTATGTAGGCTCCTTAGCGGGCATTTGGACTATCTAGGTTGCATAGCGGGCACTTGTACTATGTAGATTAACTACATGCCCTTGGACTATCTAGGTTACGTAGCGGGTACTTGGTATATAGGTTAACTAGCGGGCACGTGGACTACATAGGTTAACTAGCTGACACTAGCACGATCTAGGTTAACTAGCGGGCCCTTGCACTATGTAGGTTAACTAGCGGGCTCATGGATTATGTAGGTTTACTAGCAGGCACTTGGACTATCTAGGTTAACAAGCGGTCACTTGGACTATGTAGTTTCCCTAGCGGACATTTGGACTATTTAGGTTACCTAGCGGGCACTAGGACTATGTAGGTTACCTAGCGGGCACTTGGACTATCTAGGTTACCTAGCAGGCACTTTGACTATCTAGGTTAACTAATGGGCACTTGGACTATGTAGGTTGCCTAGCGGGCACTTGGATTATGTAGGTTCCCTATCGGGCACTTGGACTATGTAGGTTAACTAGCGGGCCTTTGGACTATCTAGGTTACCTAGCAGGCACTTTGACTATCTAGGTTAACTAATGGGCACTTGGACTATGTAGGTTGCCTAGCGGGCACTTGGATTATGTAGGTTCCCTATCGGGCACTTGGACTATGTAGGTTAACTAGCGGGCCTTTGGACTATGTAGGTTACCTAGCAGGCACTTTGACTATCTAGGTTAACGAACGGGCACTTGGACTATGTAGGTTACCTAGCCGCCACTTGGACTATCTAGGTTAACTAACGGGCACTTGGACTATTTAGGTTGCCTAGCGGGCACTTGGATTATGTAGGTTCCCTATCGGGCACTTGGACTATGTAGGTCAACTAGCGGGCCCTTGGACTATCTAGGTTAGCTAACGGGAACTTAGATTATGTAGGTTAACTAGCGGGCACTTGGACTATGTAGGTTAACTAGCGGACACTTGCACTATGTAGGTTAACTAGCGGGCCCATGGACTATGTAGGTTTACAAGAGGGCCCTTGGACTATCTGGGTTCCCTAAAGGGCACTTGGACTATCTAGATTACCGAACGGGCACTTGGACTATCTAGGTTACTTAGGGGGCACTTGGACTATGTCGGATAACTAGGGGGCCCTTGGACGATCTAGGTTACCTAGCGTGTACTTCATCTATCTAGGTTAACTAGCGGGCACTTGCACTATCGAGGTTCCCTAGCGGGCACTTGGATTATGTAGGTTCCCTATCGGGCACTCTGAGCATGTAGGTTAACTAGAGGGCATTAGGACTATGTAGGTTACCTAGCGGGCACTTGGACTATGTAGGTTCCCTGTCGGGAACTTGGAGAATGTAGGTTAACTAGGGGGCACTAGGACAATGTAGGTTACCTAGCGGGCCCTTGGACTATCTAGGTTACCTAGCGGACACTTGGACTATGTAGGTTCCCTATCTGGCACTTGGACTATCTAGGTTAACTAGCGAGCACTTGGATTATCCAGGATAACTAGCGGGCACTTGGACTATTAGGGTCCCTAGCGGCATTTGTACTATATAGGTTACCTAGCGGGCACTTGGACTATGTAGGTTAACGAACAGGTACTTGGACTATGTAGGTAACCTAGTGGTCACTTGAACTGTCTAGGTTACCCAGTGGGCACTTTGACTATGTAGGTTAACTAGCGGGCCCTTGGACTATCTAGGTTAACTAGCGGGCCCTTGGACGATGTAGGTTAACTAGCGGGCCCTTGGACTATGTAGGTTAACTAGTGGGCCCTTGGACTATGTAGGTTAACTAGCGGACACTAGGACGATCTAGGTTAACTTGCGGGGACTTGGACTATGTAGATTAACTAGCGGCACTTGGACTATCTAGGTTAACTAGTGGGCCCTTGGCCTATGTAGATTCCCTAGCGGGCACTTGGACTATATATGTTCTAGAGCAGGCATTTAGACTATTTAGGTTCCCTAGCAGGCTCTTGGACTATGTTGGTTCCAGAGCGGACACTTGGACTTTCTAGGTTCCCTAGCAGGCACTTGGACTATGTAGGTTAACTAGCGGACACTTGGATGATCTAGGTTAACTAGCGGGCACTTGGACTATGTAGTTTCCCTAGCGGGCATTTGCCCTATTTAGGTTACCAAGCGGGCAATTGGACTATGTAGGTTACCTAGCGAGCACTTGGACTATCTAGGTTACCTAGCAGGCACTTTGACTATCTAGGTTAACTCACGGGCACTTGGACTATGTAGGTTGCCTATCGGGCACTTGGACTATGTAGGTTCCCTAGCGGGCACTTGGATTATGTAGGTTCCCTTTCGGGCACTTGGACTATGTAGGTTAACTAGCGGGCACTTGGACTGTCTAGGTTACCTAGCGGGCACTTGGATTATCTAGGTTAACGAACGGGCACATGGACTATGTAGGTTACCTAGCCGCCACTTGGACTATCTAGGTTAGCTAACAGGCACTTGGACTATTTAGGTTCCCTAGCGGCCACTAGTACCATCAAGGATACCTAGCTGGCACTTGGACTATGTAGGTCAACTAGCGGGCCCTTGGATAATCTAGGTTAGCTAACGGGCACTTAGATTATGTAGGTTACCTAGCGGGCACTTGGACTATGTAGGTTCCCTAGCGGGCATTTGGAGTATATAGATTACCTAGTGGGCACTTAGACTTTGTAGGTTACCTAGCGGGCACTTGGACTATCTAAGTTACCTAGCTGGCACTTGAACTATCTACGTTGCCTAGCGGGTTCTTGGAGTATGTAGGTTACCTAGCGGGCTGTTGGACTATCTAGGTTACCTAGCAGTCATTGGAGTATCTAGGTTAACTAACGGGCACTTGGACTATGTAGGTTCCCTAGCGGGCCCTTGGTCTATGTAAGTTCCCTATCGGGCACTTGGACTATGCATGTTCCCTAAGGACACTTGAACTATGTAAGTTAACTACCGGGCACTTGGAATATGTATGTTAACCTGCGTGCCCTTGGACTACTTAGGTTAACTAGCGGACACTTGCACTATGTAGGTTACCTAGCGGGCACTTGGACTATCTAGGTTAACTAGCGGGCGCTTGGACTATGTAGGTTACCTAGCGGGCACTTGGACTATGTAGGTTACCTAGCGGGCACTTGGACTATGTAGGTTAACTAGCAGGCCCTTCGACTATCCAGGTTACCTAGCAGGCACTTGGACTATGTAGGTTAACTAGCGGGCCCTTGGACTATCTAGGTTACCTAGATAGCACTTGGAATATATACGTTCCCTAGCGGGCACTTGCACTATCTAAGTTAACGAACGGGCACTTGGACTATGCAGGTAACCTAGCGGGCACTTGGATTGTCTAGGTTACATAGCGGGCACTTGGAATATCTAGGTTACCTAGCTGGCACTTGAACTATCTACGTTGCCTACCGGGTCTTGGAGTATGTATGTTACCTAGCAGGCTGTTGGACTATCTAGGTTACCTAGCGGGCACTTGGACTATCTAGGTTAACTAACGGGCACTTGGACTATGTAGGTTCCCTAGCGGGCCCTTGGACTATGTAAGTTCCCTAGCGGGCACTTGGACTATGTGGGTTTCCTGGCAGGCATTTGGATTATCTAGGTTACCTAACGGGCATTTGGACTATGTAGGTTCCCTAGCGGACACTTGGATTATGTAGGTTCCCTATGGGGCATTTGGACTATGTAGGTTACCTAGCGAGCACTTAGACTATGTAGGTTACCTATCGGGCACTTGGAGAATGTAGGTTAACTAGGGGACACTAGGACTATGTAGGTTCCCTAGCGGGCACTTGGACTATGTATGTTTTCCAGTGGGCACTTGGACTATGTGGGTTCCCTAGCGGGCATTTGGACTATCTAGGTTACCTAACGGGCACTTGGACTATGTAGGTTCCCTAGCGGGCACTTGGATTATGTAGGTTCCCTATCGGGCACTCGGAGTATGTAGGTTAACTAGAGGGCATTTGGACTATGTAGGTTACCTAGCGGGCACTTGGACTATGTAGGTTCCCTGTCGGGAACTTGGAGAATGTAGGTTAACTAGGGGGCACTAGGACAATGTAGGTTACCTAGCGGGCCCTTAGACTATCTAGGTTACCTAGCGGACACTTGGACTATGTAGGTTCCCTATCGGGCACTTGGACTATCTAGGTTAACTAGCGAGCACTTGGACCATCCAGGATAACTAGCGGGCACTTGGACTATTAGGGTCCCTAGCGGGCATATGTACTATATAGGTTACCTAGCGGGCACTTGGACTATGTGGGTTAACGAACAGGCGCTTGGACTACGTAGGTAACCTAGTGGTCACTTGAACTGTCTAGGTTACCCAGTGGGCACTTGGACTATGTAGGTTAACTAGCGGGCACTTGGACTATCTAGGTTAACTAGCGGGCCCTTGGATGATGTAGGTTAACTAGCGGGCCCTTGGACTATGTAGGTTAACTAGCGGGCCCTTGGACTATGTAGGTTAACTAGCGGACACTAGGACGATCTAGGTTATCTAGCGGGTACTTGGACTATGTAGGTTAACTAGCGGGCCCTTGGACTATGTAGATTAACTAGCGGCACATGGACTATCTAGGTTAACTAGTGGGCCCTTGGACTATGTAGATTCCCTAGCGGGCACTTGGACTATATATGTTCTAGAGCAGGCATTTAGACTATTTAGGTTCCCTAGCAGGCTCTTGGACTATGTTGGTTCCAGAGCGGACACTTGGACTTTCTAGGTTCCCTAGCAGGCACTTGGACTATGTAGGTTAACTAGCGGACACTTGGATGATCTAGGTTAACTAGCGGGCACTTGGACTATGTAGTTTCCCTAGCGGGCATTTGCCCTATTTAGGTTACCAAGCGGGCAATTGGACTATGTAGGTTACCTAGCGAGCACTTGGACTATCTAGGTTACCTAGCAGGCACTTTGACTATCTAGGTTAACTCACGGGCACTTGGACTATGTAGGTTGCCTATCGGGCACTTGGACTATGTAGGTTCCCTAGCGGGCACTTGGATTATGTAGGTTCCCTTTCGGGCACTTGGACTATGTAGGTTAACTAGCGGGCACTTGGACTGTCTAGGTTACCTAGCGGGCACTTGGATTATCTAGGTTAACGAACGGGCACATGGACTATGTAGGTTACCTAGCCGCCACTTGGACTATCTAGGTTAGCTAACAGGCACTTGGACTATTTAGGTTCCCTAGCGGCCACTAGTACCATCAAGGATACCTAGCTGGCACTTGGACTATGTAGGTCAACTAGCGGGCCCTTGGATAATCTAGGTTAGCTAACGGGCACTTAGATTATGTAGGTTAACTAGCGGGCACTTGGAATATGTAGGTTAACTAGCGGGCCCATGAACTATGTAGGTTTACTAAAGGGCCCTTGGACTATCTAGGTTCCCTAAAGGGCACTTGGATTATCTAGGTTACCGAACGGGCACTTGGACTATCTAGGTTACCTAAAGGGCACTTGGACTATGTAGGCTAATTAGGGGGCCCTTGGACGATCTAGGTTACCTAGCGGGTACTTGAACTATCTAGGTTAACTAGCGGGCACTTGCACTATCTATGTTACCTAGCGGGCACTGGGACTATGTACGTTCGCTAGTGGGCACTTGGACTATCTAGGTTGCCTAGCGGGCACTTTTACTATGTAGGTTAACTAGCGTGCCCTTGGACTATCTAGGTTACGTAGCGGGCACTTGGTATATAGATTAACTAGCGGGTACTTGGACTATATAGGTTAACTAGCGGACACTTGCACGATCTAGGTTAACTTGCGGGCCCTTGCACTATGTAGGTTAACTAGCGGGCCCATGGATTATGTAGGTTTACCAGCAAGCACTTGGACTATCTAGGTTAACTAGCAGGCACTTGGACTATCTAGGTTAGCTAGCGTGCACTTGGACTATGTAGGCTCCTTAGCGGGCATTTGGACTATCTAGGTTGCATAGCGGGCACTTGTACTATGTAGGTTAACTACATGCCCTTGGACTATCTAGGTTACGTAGCGGGTACTTGGTATATAGGTTAACTAGCGGGCACGTGGACTACATAGGTTAACTAGCTGACACTAGCACGATCTAGGTTAACTAGCGGGCCCTTGCACTATGTAGGTTAACTAGCGGGCTCATGGATTATGTAGGTTTACTAGCAGGCACTTGGACTATCTAGGTTAACAAGCGGTCACTTGGACTATGTAGTTTCCCTAGCGGACATTTGGACTATTTAGGTTACCTAGCGGGCACTAGGACTATGTAGGTTACCTAGCGGGCACTTGGACTATCTAGGTTACCTAGCAGGCACTTTGACTATCTAGGTTAACTAATGGGCACTTGGACTATGTAGGTTGCCTAGCGGGCACTTGGATTATGTAGGTTCCCTATCGGGCACTTGGACTATGTAGGTTAACTAGCGGGCCTTTGGACTATCTAGGTTACCTAGCAGGCACTTTGACTATCTAGGTTAACTAATGGGCACTTGGACTATGTAGGTTGCCTAGCGGGCACTTGGATTATGTAGGTTCCCTATCGGGCACTTGGACTATGTAGGTTAACTAGCGGGCCTTTGGACTATGTAGGTTACCTAGCAGGCACTTTGACTATCTAGGTTAACGAACGGGCACTTGGACTATGTAGGTTACCTAGCCGCCACTTGGACTATCTAGGTTAACTAACGGGCACTTGGACTATTTAGGTTGCCTAGCGGGCACTTGGATTATGTAGGTTCCCTATCGGGCACTTGGACTATGTAGGTCAACTAGCGGGCCCTTGGACTATCTAGGTTAGCTAACGGGAACTTAGATTATGTAGGTTAACTAGCGGGCACTTGGACTATGTAGGTTAACTAGCGGACACTTGCACTATGTAGGTTAACTAGCGGGCCCATGGACTATGTAGGTTTACAAGAGGGCCCTTGGACTATCTGGGTTCCCTAAAGGGCACTTGGACTATCTAGATTACCGAACGGGCACTTGGACTATCTAGGTTACTTAGGGGGCACTTGGACTATGTCGGATAACTAGGGGGCCCTTGGACGATCTAGGTTACCTAGCGTGTACTTCATCTATCTAGGTTAACTAGCGGGCACTTGCACTATCGAGGTTCCCTAGCGGGCACTTGGATTATGTAGGTTCCCTATCGGGCACTCTGAGCATGTAGGTTAACTAGAGGGCATTAGGACTATGTAGGTTACCTAGCGGGCACTTGGACTATGTAGGTTCCCTGTCGGGAACTTGGAGAATGTAGGTTAACTAGGGGGCACTAGGACAATGTAGGTTACCTAGCGGGCCCTTGGACTATCTAGGTTACCTAGCGGACACTTGGACTATGTAGGTTCCCTATCTGGCACTTGGACTATCTAGGTTAACTAGCGAGCACTTGGATTATCCAGGATAACTAGCGGGCACTTGGACTATTAGGGTCCCTAGCGGCATTTGTACTATATAGGTTACCTAGCGGGCACTTGGACTATGTAGGTTAACGAACAGGTACTTGGACTATGTAGGTAACCTAGTGGTCACTTGAACTGTCTAGGTTACCCAGTGGGCACTTTGACTATGTAGGTTAACTAGCGGGCCCTTGGACTATCTAGGTTAACTAGCGGGCCCTTGGACGATGTAGGTTAACTAGCGGGCCCTTGGACTATGTAGGTTAACTAGTGGGCCCTTGGACTATGTAGGTTAACTAGCGGACACTAGGACGATCTAGGTTAACTTGCGGGGACTTGGACTATGTAGATTAACTAGCGGCACTTGGACTATCTAGGTTAACTAGTGGGCCCTTGGCCTATGTAGATTCCCTAGCGGGCACTTGGACTATATATGTTCCAGAGCGGGCATTTAGACTATGTAGGTTCCTTAGCAGGCACTTGGACTATGTTGGTTCCAGAGCGGACACTTGGACAATCTAGGTTCCCTAGCGGGCACTTGGACTATGTAGGTTAACTAGCGGACACTTGGATCATCTAGGTTAACTAGCGGGCACTTGGACTATGTAGGTTACCTAGCGGGCACTTGGATTATCTAGGTTACCTAGCAGGCAATTTGACTATCTAGGTTAACTAACGGGCACTTGGACTATGTAGGTTGCCTAGCGGGCACTTGGATTATGTAGGTTCCCTATCGGGCACTTGGACTATGTAGGTTAACTAGTGGGCACTTGGACTGTCTAGGTTACCTAGCGGGCACTTGGATTATCTAGGTTAACGAACGGGCACTTGGACTATGTAGGTTACCTAGCCGCTACCTGGACTATCTAGGTTAGCTAACAGGCACTTGGACTATCTAGGTTCCCTAGCGGGCACTTGTACTATCTAGGTTACCTAGCTGGCACTTGGACTATGTAGGTCAACTAGCGGACCCTTGGACTATCTAGGTTAGCTAACGGGCACTTAGATTATGTAGGTTAACTAGCGGGCACTTGGAATATGTAGGTTAACTAGCAGACACTTGCACTATGTAGGTTAACTAGCGGGCCCATGGACTATGTAGGTTTACTAGAGGGCCCTTGGACTATCTAGGTTCCCTAAAGGGCACTTGGATTATCTAGGTTACCGAACGGGCACTTGGACTATCTAGGTTACCTAAAGGGCACTTGGACTATGTAGGCTAATTAGGGGGCCCTTGGACGATCTAGGTTACCTAGCGGGTACTTGAACTATCTAGGTTAACTAGCGGGCACTTGCACTATCTATGTTACCTAGCGGGCACTGGGACTATGTACGTTCGCTAGTGGGCACTTGGACTATCTAGGTTGCCTAGCGGGCACTTTTACTATGTAGGTTAACTAGCGTGCCCTTGGACTATCTAGGTTACGTAGCGGGCACTTGGTATATAGATTAACTAGCGGGTACTTGGACTATATAGGTTAACTAGCGGACACTTGCACGATCTAGGTTAACTTGCGGGCCCTTGCACTATGTAGGTTAACTAGCGGGCCCATGGATTATGTAGGTTTACCAGCAAGCACTTGGACTATCTAGGTTAACTAGCAGGCACTTGGACTATCTAGGTTAGCTAGCGTGCACTTGGACTATGTAGGCTCCTTAGCGGGCATTTGGACTATCTAGGTTGCATAGCGGGCACTTGTACTATGTAGGTTAACTACATGCCCTTGGACTATCTAGGTTACGTAGCGGGTACTTGGTATATAGGTTAACTAGCGGGCACGTGGACTACATAGGTTAACTAGCTGACACTAGCACGATCTAGGTTAACTAGCGGGCCCTTGCACTATGTAGGTTAACTAGCGGGCTCATGGATTATGTAGGTTTACTAGCAGGCACTTGGACTATCTAGGTTAACAAGCGGTCACTTGGACTATGTAGTTTCCCTAGCGGACATTTGGACTATTTAGGTTACCTAGCGGGCACTAGGACTATGTAGGTTACCTAGCGGGCACTTGGACTATCTAGGTTACCTAGCAGGCACTTTGACTATCTAGGTTAACTAATGGGCACTTGGACTATGTAGGTTGCCTAGCGGGCACTTGGATTATGTAGGTTCCCTATCGGGCACTTGGACTATGTAGGTTAACTAGCGGGCCTTTGGACTATCTAGGTTACCTAGCAGGCACTTTGACTATCTAGGTTAACTAATGGGCACTTGGACTATGTAGGTTGCCTAGCGGGCACTTGGATTATGTAGGTTCCCTATCGGGCACTTGGACTATGTAGGTTAACTAGCGGGCCTTTGGACTATGTAGGTTACCTAGCAGGCACTTTGACTATCTAGGTTAACGAACGGGCACTTGGACTATGTAGGTTACCTAGCCGCCACTTGGACTATCTAGGTTAACTAACGGGCACTTGGACTATTTAGGTTGCCTAGCGGGCACTTGGATTATGTAGGTTCCCTATCGGGCACTTGGACTATGTAGGTCAACTAGCGGGCCCTTGGACTATCTAGGTTAGCTAACGGGAACTTAGATTATGTAGGTTAACTAGCGGGCACTTGGACTATGTAGGTTAACTAGCGGACACTTGCACTATGTAGGTTAACTAGCGGGCCCATGGACTATGTAGGTTTACAAGAGGGCCCTTGGACTATCTGGGTTCCCTAAAGGGCACTTGGACTATCTAGATTACCGAACGGGCACTTGGACTATCTAGGTTACTTAGGGGGCACTTGGACTATGTCGGATAACTAGGGGGCCCTTGGACGATCTAGGTTACCTAGCGTGTACTTCATCTATCTAGGTTAACTAGCGGGCACTTGCACTATCGAGGTTCCCTAGCGGGCACTTGGATTATGTAGGTTCCCTATCGGGCACTCTGAGCATGTAGGTTAACTAGAGGGCATTAGGACTATGTAGGTTACCTAGCGGGCACTTGGACTATGTAGGTTCCCTGTCGGGAACTTGGAGAATGTAGGTTAACTAGGGGGCACTAGGACAATGTAGGTTACCTAGCGGGCCCTTGGACTATCTAGGTTACCTAGCGGACACTTGGACTATGTAGGTTCCCTATCTGGCACTTGGACTATCTAGGTTAACTAGCGAGCACTTGGATTATCCAGGATAACTAGCGGGCACTTGGACTATTAGGGTCCCTAGCGGCATTTGTACTATATAGGTTACCTAGCGGGCACTTGGACTATGTAGGTTAACGAACAGGTACTTGGACTATGTAGGTAACCTAGTGGTCACTTGAACTGTCTAGGTTACCCAGTGGGCACTTTGACTATGTAGGTTAACTAGCGGGCCCTTGGACTATCTAGGTTAACTAGCGGGCCCTTGGACGATGTAGGTTAACTAGCGGGCCCTTGGACTATGTAGGTTAACTAGTGGGCCCTTGGACTATGTAGGTTAACTAGCGGACACTAGGACGATCTAGGTTAACTTGCGGGGACTTGGACTATGTAGATTAACTAGCGGCACTTGGACTATCTAGGTTAACTAGTGGGCCCTTGGCCTATGTAGATTCCCTAGCGGGCACTTGGACTATATATGTTCCAGAGCGGGCATTTAGACTATGTAGGTTCCTTAGCAGGCACTTGGACTATGTTGGTTCCAGAGCGGACACTTGGACAATCTAGGTTCCCTAGCGGGCACTTGGACTATGTAGGTTAACTAGCGGACACTTGGATCATCTAGGTTAACTAGCGGGCACTTGGACTATGTAGGTTACCTAGCGGGCACTTGGATTATCTAGGTTACCTAGCAGGCAATTTGACTATCTAGGTTAACTAACGGGCACTTGGACTATGTAGGTTGCCTAGCGGGCACTTGGATTATGTAGGTTCCCTATCGGGCACTTGGACTATGTAGGTTAACTAGTGGGCACTTGGACTGTCTAGGTTACCTAGCGGGCACTTGGATTATCTAGGTTAACGAACGGGCACTTGGACTATGTAGGTTACCTAGCCGCTACCTGGACTATCTAGGTTAGCTAACAGGCACTTGGACTATCTAGGTTCCCTAGCGGGCACTTGTACTATCTAGGTTACCTAGCTGGCACTTGGACTATGTAGGTCAACTAGCGGACCCTTGGACTATCTAGGTTAGCTAACGGGCACTTAGATTATGTAGGTTAACTAGCGGGCACTTGGAATATGTAGGTTAACTAGCAGACACTTGCACTATGTAGGTTAACTAGCGGGCCCATGGACTATGTAGGTTTACTAGAGGGCCCTTGGACTATCTAGGTTCCCTAAAGGGCACTTGGATTATCTAGGTTACCGAACGGGCACTTGGACTATCTAGGTTACCTAAAGGGCACTTGGACTATGTAGGCTAATTAGGGGGCCCTTGGACGATCTAGGTTACCTAGCGGGTACTTGAACTATCTAGGTTAACTAGCGGGCACTTGCACTATCTATGTTACCTAGCGGGCACTGGGACTATGTACGTTCGCTAGTGGGCACTTGGACTATCTAGGTTGCCTAGCGGGCACTTTTACTATGTAGGTTAACTAGCGTGCCCTTGGACTATCTAGGTTACGTAGCGGGCACTTGGTATATAGATTAACTAGCGGGTACTTGGACTATATAGGTTAACTAGCGGACACTTGCACGATCTAGGTTAACTTGCGGGCCCTTGCACTATGTAGGTTAACTAGCGGGCCCATGGATTATGTAGGTTTACCAGCAAGCACTTGGACTATCTAGGTTAACTAGCAGGCACTTGGACTATCTAGGTTAGCTAGCGTGCACTTGGACTATGTAGGCTCCTTAGCGGGCATTTGGACTATCTAGGTTGCATAGCGGGCACTTGTACTATGTAGGTTAACTACATGCCCTTGGACTATCTAGGTTACGTAGCGGGTACTTGGTATATAGGTTAACTAGCGGGCACGTGGACTACATAGGTTAACTAGCTGACACTAGCACGATCTAGGTTAACTAGCGGGCCCTTGCACTATGTAGGTTAACTAGCGGGCTCATGGATTATGTAGGTTTACTAGCAGGCACTTGGACTATCTAGGTTAACAAGCGGTCACTTGGACTATGTAGTTTCCCTAGCGGACATTTGGACTATTTAGGTTACCTAGCGGGCACTAGGACTATGTAGGTTACCTAGCGGGCACTTGGACTATCTAGGTTACCTAGCAGGCACTTTGACTATCTAGGTTAACTAATGGGCACTTGGACTATGTAGGTTGCCTAGCGGGCACTTGGATTATGTAGGTTCCCTATCGGGCACTTGGACTATGTAGGTTAACTAGCGGGCCTTTGGACTATCTAGGTTACCTAGCAGGCACTTTGACTATCTAGGTTAACTAATGGGCACTTGGACTATGTAGGTTGCCTAGCGGGCACTTGGATTATGTAGGTTCCCTATCGGGCACTTGGACTATGTAGGTTAACTAGCGGGCCTTTGGACTATGTAGGTTACCTAGCAGGCACTTTGACTATCTAGGTTAACGAACGGGCACTTGGACTATGTAGGTTACCTAGCCGCCACTTGGACTATCTAGGTTAACTAACGGGCACTTGGACTATTTAGGTTGCCTAGCGGGCACTTGGATTATGTAGGTTCCCTATCGGGCACTTGGACTATGTAGGTCAACTAGCGGGCCCTTGGACTATCTAGGTTAGCTAACGGGAACTTAGATTATGTAGGTTAACTAGCGGGCACTTGGACTATGTAGGTTAACTAGCGGACACTTGCACTATGTAGGTTAACTAGCGGGCCCATGGACTATGTAGGTTTACAAGAGGGCCCTTGGACTATCTGGGTTCCCTAAAGGGCACTTGGACTATCTAGATTACCGAACGGGCACTTGGACTATCTAGGTTACTTAGGGGGCACTTGGACTATGTCGGATAACTAGGGGGCCCTTGGACGATCTAGGTTACCTAGCGTGTACTTCATCTATCTAGGTTAACTAGCGGGCACTTGCACTATCGAGGTTCCCTAGCGGGCACTTGGATTATGTAGGTTCCCTATCGGGCACTCTGAGCATGTAGGTTAACTAGAGGGCATTAGGACTATGTAGGTTACCTAGCGGGCACTTGGACTATGTAGGTTCCCTGTCGGGAACTTGGAGAATGTAGGTTAACTAGGGGGCACTAGGACAATGTAGGTTACCTAGCGGGCCCTTGGACTATCTAGGTTACCTAGCGGACACTTGGACTATGTAGGTTCCCTATCTGGCACTTGGACTATCTAGGTTAACTAGCGAGCACTTGGATTATCCAGGATAACTAGCGGGCACTTGGACTATTAGGGTCCCTAGCGGCATTTGTACTATATAGGTTACCTAGCGGGCACTTGGACTATGTAGGTTAACGAACAGGTACTTGGACTATGTAGGTAACCTAGTGGTCACTTGAACTGTCTAGGTTACCCAGTGGGCACTTTGACTATGTAGGTTAACTAGCGGGCCCTTGGACTATCTAGGTTAACTAGCGGGCCCTTGGACGATGTAGGTTAACTAGCGGGCCCTTGGACTATGTAGGTTAACTAGTGGGCCCTTGGACTATGTAGGTTAACTAGCGGACACTAGGACGATCTAGGTTAACTTGCGGGGACTTGGACTATGTAGATTAACTAGCGGCACTTGGACTATCTAGGTTAACTAGTGGGCCCTTGGCCTATGTAGATTCCCTAGCGGGCACTTGGACTATATATGTTCCAGAGCGGGCATTTAGACTATGTAGGTTCCTTAGCAGGCACTTGGACTATGTTGGTTCCAGAGCGGACACTTGGACAATCTAGGTTCCCTAGCGGGCACTTGGACTATGTAGGTTAACTAGCGGACACTTGGATCATCTAGGTTAACTAGCGGGCACTTGGACTATGTAGGTTACCTAGCGGGCACTTGGATTATCTAGGTTACCTAGCAGGCAATTTGACTATCTAGGTTAACTAACGGGCACTTGGACTATGTAGGTTGCCTAGCGGGCACTTGGATTATGTAGGTTCCCTATCGGGCACTTGGACTATGTAGGTTAACTAGTGGGCACTTGGACTGTCTAGGTTACCTAGCGGGCACTTGGATTATCTAGGTTAACGAACGGGCACTTGGACTATGTAGGTTACCTAGCCGCTACCTGGACTATCTAGGTTAGCTAACAGGCACTTGGACTATCTAGGTTCCCTAGCGGGCACTTGTACTATCTAGGTTACCTAGCTGGCACTTGGACTATGTAGGTCAACTAGCGGACCCTTGGACTATCTAGGTTAGCTAACGGGCACTTAGATTATGTAGGTTAACTAGCGGGCACTTGGAATATGTAGGTTAACTAGCAGACACTTGCACTATGTAGGTTAACTAGCGGGCCCATGGACTATGTAGGTTTACTAGAGGGCACTTGGACTATCTGGCTTCCCTAAAGGGCACTTGGACTATCTAGGTTACCGAACGGGCACTTGGACTATCTAGGTTACATAGCGGGCACTGGGACTATGTAGGCTAACTAGGGGGCCCTTGGACGATCTAGGTTACCTAGCGGGTACTTGAACTATCTAGGTTAACTAGCGGGCACTTGCACTATCTAGGTTACCTAGCTGGCACTTGGACTATGTACGTTCCCTAGCGGGCACTTGGACTATCTAGGTTAACTAGCGTGAACTTGGACTATGTAGGTTCCTTAGCGGGCACTTGGACTATCTAGGTTGCCTAGCGGGCACTTGGACTATTTAGGTTAACTAGCATGCCCTTGGACTATCTAGGTTACGTAGCGGGCACTTGGTATATAGGTTAACTAGCGGGCACTTGGTCTATGTAGGTTAACTAGAGGACACTTGGACTATCTAGATTGACTAGTGGGCCCTTGGACTATGTAGGTTAACGAACGGGCACTTGGAATATGCAAGTAACCTAGCGGCACTTGGACTGTCTAGGTTACCTAGCGGGCACTTGGACTTCTAGGTCAACGAACGGACTCTTGGGCTATGTAGGTTGCCTAGCGGGCACTTGGGCTATGTAGGTTGCCTAGCGGGCACTTGGACTATCTAGGTTAGGTAACGGGCACTTGGACTATCTAGGTTACCTAGCGGGAACTTGCACAATGTAAGTTACCTAGCGGGCACTTTGACTATCTAGGTTACATAGCTGGCACTTTGACTATCTAGGTTACATAGCGGGCACTTGGACTATGTAGGTTTCCTAGCGGGCACTTGGACTATCTAGGTTAACGAATGGGCACTTGGACTATGTAGGTAACCTAGCGGGCACTTGGACAGTCTAGGTTACCTAGGGGGCACTTGGACTATCTAGGTTAACGAACGGGCACTTGGACTATGTAGGTTCACTATCGGACATTTGGACTACTTAGGTTACCTAGCGGGCACTTGGACTATCTAGGATAACTAGCGGGCACTTGGACTATCTAGGTCAACTAGTGGGACCTTGTACTATGTAGGTTAACTAGCGGGCCCTTGCACTATGTAGGTTAACTAGTGGGCACTTGGACTATCTAGGTTAACTAGCATGCACTTGGACTATCTAGGTTAACTAGCGGGCACTTGGATGATCAATATTAACTAGCGGGCACTTGGACTATCTAGGTTAGCTAACGAGCACATGGACTAAGTACGTCCCCTAGTGGGCACTTGGACTATCTAGGTAAACTAACGGGCACTAGGACTATCTAGGTTAACTAGCGGGTACTTGGACTATCTAGGTTACCTAGTTGGCACTTGGACTATGAAGGTTCCCTAGCGGGCACTTGGATTATCTAGGTTACCCAGCAGGCACTTGGACTATGTAGATCAACTAGCGGGCCCTTGGACTATCTAAGTTAGCTAACTGGCACGTGGACTATGTAGGTTAACTGGCGGACACTTGCACGATCTAGGTTAACTAGCGGGCTCTTGCACTATGTAGGTTAACTAGCGGGCCCATTGACTATGTAGGTTAACTAGCGGGCACTTGGACGATCTAGGTTAAATAGCGGGCACTTGGACGATATAGGTTAACTAGCGGGCACTTGGATTATCTAGGTTAGCTAGCGGGCTCTAGCGCTATGTAGGTTAAATAGCGGGCCCATTGACTATGTAGGTTAACTAGCGGGCCCTTGGACTATGTAGGCTAACTAGTGGGCACTTGGATGATCTAGGTTAACTAGAGGGCTCTTGGACTATCTAGGTTAACTAGCATGCACTTGGACTATCTACGTTAACTAGCGGGCACTTGGATGATCAATATTAGCTAGCGGGCACTTGGACTATCTAGGTTAGCTAACGGGCACATGGACTAAGTACGTCTCCTAGTGGGCACTTGGACTATCTAGGTAAACTAACGGGCACTAGGACTATCTAGGTTAACTAGCGGGCACTTGGACTATCTAGGTTACCTAGCTGGCACTTGGACTATGAAGGTTCCCTAGCGGGCACTTGGATTATCTAGGTTACCCAGCGGGCACTTGGACTATGTACGTCAACTAGCGGGCCCTTGGACTATCTACGTTAGCTAACTGGCACGTGGACTATGTAGGTTAACTAGCGGACACTTGCTCGATCTAGGTTAACTAGCGGGCTCTTGCACTATGTAGGTTAACTAGCGGGCCCATTGACTATGTAGGTTAACTAGCGGGCAATTGGACGATATAGGTTAACTAGCGGGCACTTGGATTATCTAGGTTAGCTAGCGGGCTCTAGCACTATGTAGGTTATATAGCGGGCCCATTGACAATGTAGGTTAACTAGCGGGCACTTGAACGATCTAGGTTAACTAGCTGGCACTTGGACGATATAGGTTAACTAGCAGGCACTTGGATTATCTAGGTTACCTAGCGGGCACTTGGACTATGTAGGTTCCCTAGCGGGCATTTGGAGTATATAGATTACCTAGCGGGCACTTAGACTTTGTAGGTTACCTAGCGGGCACTTGGACTATCTAAGTTACCTAGCTGGCACTTGAACTATCTACGTTGCCTAGCGGGTTCTTGGAGTATGTAGGTTACCTAGCGGGCTGTTGGACTATCTAGGTTACCTAGCAGTCATTGGAGTATCTAGGTTAACTAACGGGCACTTGGACTATTTAGGTTCCCTAGCGGGCCCTTGGTCTATGTAAGTTCCCTATCGGGCACTTGGACTATGCATGTTCCCTAAGGACACTTGAACTATGTAAGTTAACTACCGGGCACTTGGAATATGTATGTTAACCTGCGTGCCCTTGGACTACTTAGGTTAACTAGCGGACACTTGCACTATGTAGGTTACCTAGCGGGCACTTGGACTATCTAGGTTAACTAGCGGGCGCTTGGACTATGTAGGTTACCTAGCGGGCACTTGGACTATGTAGGTTACCTAGCGGGCACTTGGACTATGTAGGTTAACTAGCAGGCCCTTCGACTATCCAGGTTACCTAGCAGGCACTTGGACTATGTAGGTTAACTAGCGGGCCCTTGGACTATCTAGGTTACCTAGATAGCACTTGGAATATATACGTTCCCTAGCGGGCACTTGCACTATCTAAGTTAACGAACGGGCACTTGGACTATGCAGGTAACCTAGCGGGCACTTGGATTGTCTAGGTTACATAGCGGGCACTTGGAATATCTAGGTTACCTAGCTGGCACTTGAACTATCTACGTTGCCTACCGGGTCTTGGAGTATGTAGGTTACCTAGCAGGCTGTTGGACTATCTAGGTTACCTAGCGGGCACTTGGACTATCTAGGTTAACTAACGGGCACTTGGACTATGTAGGTTCCCTAGCGGGCCCTTGGACTATGTAAGTTCCCTAGCGGGCACTTGGACTATGTAGGTTCCCTAGCGGACACTTGGATTATGTAGGTTCCCTATGGGGCATTTGGACTATGTAGGTTACCTAGCGAGCACTTAGACTATGTAGGTTACCTATCGGGCACTTGGAGAATGTAGGTTAACTAGGGGACACTAGGACTATGTAGGTTCCCTAGCGGGCACTTGGACTATGTATGTTTTCCAGTGGGCACTTGGACTATGTGGGTTCCCTAGCGGGCATTTGGACTATCTAGGTTACCTAACGGGCACTTGGACTATGTAGGTTCCCTAGCGGGCACTTGGATTATGTAGGTTCCCTATCGGGCACTCGGAGTATGTAGGTTAACTAGAGGGCATTTGGACTATGTAGGTTACCTAGCGGGCACTTGGACTATGTAGGTTCCCTGTCGGGAACTTGGAGAATGTAGGTTAACTAGGGGGCACTAGGACAATGTAGGTTACCTAGCGGGCCCTTAGACTATCTAGGTTACCTAGCGGACACTTGGACTATGTAGGTTCCCTATCGGGCACTTGGACTATCTAGGTTAACTAGCGAGCACTTGGACCATCCAGGATAACTAGCGGGCACTTGGACTATTAGGGTCCCTAGCGGGCATATGTACTATATAGGTTACCTAGCGGGCACTTGGACTATGTGGGTTAACGAACAGGCGCTTGGACTACGTAGGTAACCTAGTGGTCACTTGAACTGTCTAGGTTACCCAGTGGGCACTTGGACTATGTAGGTTAACTAGCGGGCACTTGGACTATCTAGGTTAACTAGTGGGCCCTTGGATGATGTAGGTTAACTAGCGGGCCCTTGGACTATGTAGGTTAACTAGCGGGCCCTTGGACTATGTAGGTTAACTAGCGGACACTAGGACGATCTAGGTTATCTAGCGGGTACTTGGACTATGTAGGTTAACTAGCGGGCCCTTGGACTATGTAGATTAACTAGCGGCACATGGACTATCTAGGTTAACTAGTGGGCCCTTGGACTATGTAGATTCCCTAGCGGGCACTTGGACTATATATGTTCTAGAGCAGGCATTTAGACTATTTAGGTTCCCTAGCAGGCTCTTGGACTATGTTGGTTCCAGAGCGGACACTTGGACTTTCTAGGTTCCCTAGCAGGCACTTGGACTATGTAGGTTAACTAGCGGACACTTGGATGATCTAGGTTAACTAGCGGGCACTTGGACTATGTAGTTTCCCTAGCGGGCATTTGCCCTATTTAGGTTACCAAGCGGGCAATTGGACTATGTAGGTTACCTAGCGAGCACTTGGACTATCTAGGTTACCTAGCAGGCACTTTGACTATCTAGGTTAACTCACGGGCACTTGGACTATGTAGGTTGCCTATCGGGCACTTGGACTATGTAGGTTCCCTAGCGGGCACTTGGATTATGTAGGTTCCCTTTCGGGCACTTGGACTATGTAGGTTAACTAGCGGGCACTTGGACTGTCTAGGTTACCTAGCGGGCACTTGGATTATCTAGGTTAACGAACGGGCACATGGACTATGTAGGTTACCTAGCCGCCACTTGGACTATCTAGGTTAGCTAACAGGCACTTGGACTATTTAGGTTCCCTAGCGGCCACTAGTACCATCAAGGATACCTAGCTGGCACTTGGACTATGTAGGTCAACTAGCGGGCCCTTGGATAATCTAGGTTAGCTAACGGGCACTTAGATTATGTAGGTTAACTAGCGGGCACTTGGAATATGTAGGTTAACTAGCGGGCCCATGAACTATGTAGGTTTACTAAAGGGCCCTTGGACTATCTAGGTTCCCTAAAGGGCACTTGGATTATCTAGGTTACCGAACGGGCACTTGGACTATCTAGGTTACCTAAAGGGCACTTGGACTATGTAGGCTAATTAGGGGGCCCTTGGACGATCTAGGTTACCTAGCGGGTACTTGAACTATCTAGGTTAACTAGCGGGCACTTGCACTATCTATGTTACCTAGCGGGCACTGGGACTATGTACGTTCGCTAGTGGGCACTTGGACTATCTAGGTTGCCTAGCGGGCACTTTTACTATGTAGGTTAACTAGCGTGCCCTTGGACTATCTAGGTTACGTAGCGGGCACTTGGTATATACATTAACTAGCGGGTACTTGGACTATATAGGTTAACTAGCGGACACTTGCACGATCTAGGTTAACTTGCGGGCCCTTGCACTATGTAGGTTAACTAGCGGGCCCATGGATTATGTAGGTTTACCAGCAAGCACTTGGACTATCTAGGTTAACTAGCAGGCACTTGGACTATCTAGGTTAGCTAGCGTGCACTTGGACTATGTAGGCTCCTTAGCGGGCATTTGGACTATCTAGGTTGCATAGCGGGCACTTGTACTATGTAGGTTAACTACATGCCCTTGGACTATCTAGGTTACGTAGCGGGTACTTGGTATATAGGTTAACTAGCGGGCACTTGGACTACATAGGTTAACTAGCTGACACTAGCACGATCTAGGTTAACTAGCGGGCCCTTGCACTATGTAGGTTAACTAGCGGGCTCATGGATTATGTAGGTTTACTAGCAGGCACTTGGACTATCTAGGTTAACAAGCGGTCACTTGGACTATGTAGTTTCCCTAGCGGACATTTGGACTATTTAGGTTACCTAGCGGGCACTTGGACTATCTAGGTTACCTAGCAGGCACTTTGACTATCTAGGTTAACTAATGGGCACTTGGACTATGTAGGTTGCCTAGCGGGCACTTGGATTATGTAGGTTCCCTATCGGGCACTTGGACTATGTAGGTTAACTAGCGGGCCTTTGGACTATGTAGGTTACCTAGCAGGCACTTTGACTATCTAGGTTAACGAACGGGCACTTGGACTATGTAGGTTACCTAGCCGCCACTTGGACTATCTAGGTTAACTAACGGGCACTTGGACTATTTAGGTTGCCTAGCGGGCACTTGGATTATGTAGGTTCCCTATCGGGCACTTGGACTATGTAGGTCAACTAGCGGGCCCTTGGACTATCTAGGTTAGCTAACGGGAACTTAGATTATGTAGGTTAACTAGCGGGCACTTGGACTATGTAGGTTAACTAGCGGACACTTGCACTATGTAGGTTAACTAGCGGGCCCATGGACTATGTAGGTTTACAAGAGGGCCCTTGGACTATCTGGGTTCCCTAAAGGGCACTTGGACTATCTAGATTACCGAACGGGCACTTGGACAATCTAGGTTACTTAGGGGGCACTTGGACTATGTCGGATAACTAGGGGGCCCTTGGACGATCTAGGTTACCTAGCGTGTACTTCATCTATCTAGGTTAACTAGCGGGCACTTGCACTATCTAGGTTCCCTAGCGGGCACTTGGATTATGTAGGTTCCCTATCGGGCACTCTGAGCATGTAGGTTAACTAGAGGGCATTAGGACTATGTAAGTTACCTAGCGGGCACTTGGACTATGTAGGTTCCCTGTCGGGAACTTGGAGAATGTAGGTTAACTAGGGGGCACTAGGACAATGTAGGTTACCTAGCGGGCCCTTGGACTATCTAGGTTACCTAGCGGACACTTGGACTATGTAGGTTCCCTATCGGGCACTTGGACTATCTAGGTTAACTAGCGAGCACTTGGATTATCCAGGATAACTAGCGGGCACTTGGACTATTAGGGTCCCTAGCGGCATTTGTACTATATAGGTTACCTAGCGGGCACTTGGACTATGTAGGTTAACGAACAGGTACTTGGACTATGTAGGTAACCTAGTGGTCACTTGAACTCTCTAGGTTACCCAGTGGGCACTTGGACTATGTAGGTTAACTAGCGGGCCCTTGGACTATCTAGCTTAACTAGCGGGCCCTTGGACGATGTAGGTTAACTAGCGGGCCCTTGGACTATGTAGGTTAACTAGTGGGCCCTTGGACTATGTAGGTTAACTAGCGGACACTAGGACGATCTAGGTTAACTTGCGGGGACTTGGACTATGTAGATTAACTAGCGGCACTTGGACTATCTAGGTTAACTAGTGGGCCCTTGGCCTATGTAGATTCCCTAGCGGGCACTTGGACTATATATGTTCCAGAGCGGGCATTTAGACTATGTAGGTTCCTTAGCAGGCACTTGGACTATGTTGGTTCCAGAGCGGACACTTGGACAATCTAGGTTCCCTAGCGGGCACTTGGACTATGTAGGTTAACTAGCGGACACTTGGATCATCTAGGTTAACTAGCGGGCACTTGGACTATGTAGGTTACCTAGCGGGCACTTGGATTATCTAGGTTACCTAGCAGGCAATTTGACTATCTAGGTTAACTAACGGGCACTTGGACTATGTAGGTTGCCTAGCGGGCACTTGGATTATGTAGGTTCCCTATCGGGCACTTGGACTATGTAGGTTAACTAGTGGGCACTTGGACTGTCTAGGTTACCTAGCGGGCACTTGGATTATCTAGGTTAACGAACGGGCACTTGGACTATGTAGGTTACCTAGCCGCTACCTGGACTATCTAGGTTAGCTAACAGGCACTTGGACTATCTAGGTTCCCTAGCGGGCACTTGTACTATCTAGGTTACCTAGCTGGCACTTGGACTATGTAGGTCAACGAGCGGACCCTTGGACTATCTAGGTTAGCTAACGGGCACTTAGATTATGTAGGTTAACTAGCGGGCACTTGGAATATGTAGGTTAACTAGCAGACACTTGCACTATGTAGGTTAACTAGCGGGCCCATGGACTATGTAGGTTTACTAGAGGGCACTTGGACTATCTGGCTTCCCTAAAGGGCACTTGGACTATCTAGGTTACCGAACGGGCACTTGGACTATCTAGGTTACATAGCGGGCACTGGGACTATGTAGGCTAACTAGGGGGCCCTTGGATGATCTAGGTTACCTAGCGGGTACTTGAACTATCTAGGTTAACTAGCGGGCACTTGCACTATCTAGGTTACCTAGCTGGCACTTGGACTATGTACGTTCCCTAGCGGGCACTTGGACTATCTAGGTTAACTAGCGTGAACTTGGACTATGTAGGTTCCTTAGCGGGCACTTGGACTATCTAGGTTGCCTAGCGGGCACTTGGACTATTTAGGTTAACTAGCATGCCCTTGGACTATCTAGGTTACGTAGCGGGCACTTGGTATATAGGTTAACTAGCGGGCACTTGGTCTATGTAGGTTAACTAGAGGACACTTGGACTATCTAGATTGACTAGTGGGCCCTTGGACTATGTAGGTTAACGAACGGGCACTTGGAATATGCAAGTAACCTAGCGGCACTTGGACTGTCTAGGTTACCTAGCGGGCACTTGGACTTCTAGGTCAACGAACGGACTCTTGGGCTATGTAGGTTGCCTAGCGGGCACTTGGGCTATGTAGGTTGCCTAGCGGGCACTTGGACTATCTAGGTTAGGTAACGGGCACTTGGACTATCTAGGTTACCTAGCGGGAACTTGCACAATGTAAGTTACCTAGCGGGCACTTTGACTATCTAGGTTACATAGCTGGCACTTTGACTATCTAGGTTACATAGCGGGCACTTGGACTATGTAGGTTTCCTAGCGGGCACTTGGACTATCTAGGTTAACGAATGGGCACTTGGACTATGTAGGTAACCTAGCGGGCACTTGGACAGTCTAGGTTACCTAGGGGGCACTTGGACTATCTAGGTTAACGAACGGGCACTTGGACTATGTAGGTTCACTATCGGACATTTGGACTACTTAGGTTACCTAGCGGGCACTTGGACTATCTAGGATAACTAGCGGGCACTTGGACTATCTAGGTCAACTAGTGGGACCTTGTACTATGTAGGTTAACTAGCGGGCCCTTGCACTATGTAGGTTAACTAGTGGGCACTTGGACTATCTAGGTTAACTAGCATGCACTTGGACTATCTAGGTTAACTAGCGGGCACTTGGATGATCAATATTAACTAGCGGGCACTTGGACTATCTAGGTTAGCTAACGAGCACATGGACTAAGTACGTCCCCTAGTGGGCACTTGGACTATCTAGGTAAACTAACGGGCACTAGGACTATCTAGGTTAACTAGCGGGTACTTGGACTATCTAGGTTACCTAGTTGGCACTTGGACTGTGAAGGTTCCCTAGCGGGCACTTGGATTATCTAGGTTACCCAGCAGGCACTTGGACTATGTAGATCAACTAGCGGGCCCTTGGACTATCTAAGTTAGCTAACTGGCACGTGGACTATGTAGGTTAACTGGCGGACACTTGCACGATCTAGGTTAACTAGCGGGCTCTTGCACTATGTAGGTTAACTAGCGGGCCCATTGACTATGTAGGTTAACTAGCGGGCACTTGGACGATCTAGGTTAAATAGCGGGCACTTGGACGATATAGGTTAACTAGCGGGCACTTGGATTATCTAGGTTAGCTAGCGGGCTCTAGCGCTATGTAGGTTAAATAGCGGGCCCATTGACTATGTAGGTTAACTAGCGGGCCCTTGGACTATGTAGGCTAACTAGTGGGCACTTGGATGATCTAGGTTAACTAGAGGGCACTTGGACTATCTAGGTTAACTAGCATGCACTTGGACTCTCTACGTTAACTAGCGGGCTCTTGGATGATCAATATTAGCTAGCGGGCACTTGGACTATCTAGGTTAGCTAACGGGCACATGGACTAAGTACGTCTCCTAGTGGGCACTTGGACTATCTAGGTAAACTAACGGGCACTAGGACTATCTAGGTTAACTAGCGGGCACTTGGACTATCTAGGTTACCTAGCTGGCACTTGGACTATGAAGGTTCCCTAGCGGGCACTTGGATTATCTAGGTTACCCAGCGGGCACTTGGACTATGTAGGTCAACTAGCGGGCCCTTGGATTATCTACGTTAGCTAACTGGCACGTGGACTATGTAGGTTAACTAGCGGACACTTGCTCGATCTAGGTTAACTAGCGGGCTCTTGCACTATGTAGATTAACTAGCGGGCCCATTGACTATGTAGGTTAACTAGCGGGCAATTGGACGATATAGGTTAACTAGCGGGCACTTGGATTATCTAGGTTAGCTAGCGGGCTCTAGCACTATGTAGGTTATATAGCGGGCCCATTGACAATGTAGGTTAACTAGCGGGCACTTGAACGATCTAGGTTAACTAGCTGGCACTTGGACGATATAGGTTAACTAGCAGGCACTTGGATTATCTAGGTTACCTAGCGGGCACTTGGACTATGTAGGTTCCCTAGCGGGCATTTGGAGTATATAGATTACCTAGCGGGCACTTAGACTTTGTAGGTTACCTAGCGGGCACTTGGACTATCTAAGTTACCTAGCTGGCACTTGAACTATCTACGTTGCCTAGCGGGTTCTTGGAGTATGTAGGTTACCTAGCGGGCTGTTGGACTATCTAGGTTACCTAGCAGTCATTGGAGTATCTAGGTTAACTAACGGGCACTTGGACTATGTAGGTTCCCTAGCGGGCCCTTGGTCTATGTAAGTTCCCTATCGGGCACTTGGACTATGCATGTTCCCTAAGGACACTTGAACTATGTAAGTTAACTACCGGGCACTTGGAATATGTATGTTAACCTGCGTGCCCTTGGACTACTTAGGTTAACTAGCGGACACTTGCACTATGTAGGTTACCTAGCGGGCACTTGGACTATCTAGGTTAACTAGCGGGCGCTTGGACTATGTAGGTTACCTAGCGGGCACTTGGACTATGTAGGTTACCTAGCGGGCACTTGGACTATGTAGGTTAACTAGCAGGCCCTTCGACTATCCAGGTTACCTAGCAGGCACTTGGACTATGTAGGTTAACTAGCGGGCCCTTGGACTATCTAGGTTACCTAGATAGCACTTGGAATATATACGTTCCCTAGCGGGCACTTGCACTATCTAAGTTAACGAACGGGCACTTGGACTATGCAGGTAACCTAGCGGGCACTTGGATTGTCTAGGTTACATAGAGGGCACTTGGAATATCTAGGTTACCTAGCTGGCACTTGAACTATCTACGTTGCCTACCGGGTCTTGGAGTATGTAGGTTACCTAGCAGGCTGTTGGACTATCTAGGTTACCTAGCGGGCACTTGGACTATCTAGGTTAACTAACGGGCACTTGGACTATGTAGGTTCCCTAGCGGGCCCTTGGACTATGTAAGTTCCCTAGCGGGCACTTGGACTATGTGGGTTTCCTGGCAGGCATTTGGACTATCTAGGTTACCTAACGGGCATTTGGACTATGTAGGTTCCCTAGCGGACACTTGGATTATGTAGGTTCCCTATGGGGCATTTGGACTATGTAGGTTACCTAGCGAGCACTTAGACTATGTAGGTTACCTATCGGGCACTTGGAGAATGTAGGTTAACTAGGGGACACTAGGACTATGTAGGTTCCCTAGCGGGCACTTGGACTATGTATGTTTTCCAGTGGGCACATGGACTATGTGGGTTCCCTAGCGGGCATTTGGACTATCTAGGTTACCTAACGGGCACTTGGACTATGTAGGTTCCCTAGCGGGCACTTGGATTATGTAGGTTCCCTATCGGGCACTCGGAGTATGTAGGTTAACTAGAGGGCAATTGGACTATGTAGGTTACCTAGCGGGCACTTGGACTATGTAGGTTCCCTGTCGGGAACTTGGAGAATGTAGGTTAACTAGGGGGCACTAGGACAATGTAGGTTACCTAGCGGGCCCTTAGACTATCTAGGTTACCTAGCGGACACTTGGACTATGTAGGTTCCCTATCGGGCACTTGGAATATCTAGGTTAACTAGCGAGCACTTGGACTATCCAGGATAACTAGCGGGCACTTGGACTATTAGGGTCCCTAGCAGGCATATGTACTATATAGGTTACCTAGCGGGCACTTGGACTATGTGGGTTAACGAACAGGCGCTTGGACTACGTAGGTAACCTAGTGGTCACTTGAACTGTCTAGGTTACCCAGTGGGCACTTGGACTATGTAGGTTAACTAGTGGGCCCTTGGACTATGTAGGTTAACTAGCGGGCCCTTGGACTATGTAGGTTAACTAGCGGTCACTAGGACGATCTAGGTTATCTAGCGGGTACTTGGACTATGTAGGTTAACTAGCGGGCCCTTGGACTATGTAGATTAACTAGCGGCACATGGACTATCTAGGTTAACTAGTGGGCCCTTGGACTATGTAGATTCCCTAGCGGGCACTTGGACTATATATGTTCTAGAGCAGGCATTTAGACTATTTAGGTTCCCTAGCAGGCTCTTGGACTATGTTGGTTCCAGAGCGGACACTTGGACTTTCTAGGTTCCCTAGCAGGCACTTGGACTATGTAGGTTAACTAGCGGACACTTGGATGATCTAGGTTAACTAGCGGGCACTTGGACTATGTAGTTTCCCTAGCGGGCATTTGCCCTATTTAGGTTACCAAGCGGGCAATTGGACTATGTAGGTTACCTAGCGAGCACTTGGACTATCTAGGTTACCTAGCAGGCACTTTGACTATCTAGGTTAACTCAAGGGCACTTGGACTATGTAGGTTGCCTATCGGGCACTTGGACTATGTAGGTTCCCTAGCGGGCACTTGGATTATGTAGGTTCCCTTTCGGGCACTTGGACTATGTAGGTTAACTAGCGGGCACTTGGACTGTCTAGGTTACCTAGCGGGCACTTGGATTATCTAGGTTAATGAACGGGCACATGGACTATGTAGGTTACCTAGCCGCCACTTGGACTATCTAGGTTAGCTAACAGGCACTTGGACTATTTAGGTTCCCTAGCGGCCACTAGTACCATCAAGGATACCTAGCTGGCACTTGGACTATGTAGGTCAACTAGCGGGCCCTTGGATAATCTAGGTTAGCTAACGGGCACTTAGATTATGTAGGTTAACTAGCGGGCACTTGGAATATGTAGGTTAACTAGCGGGCCCATGAACTATGTAGGTTTACTAAAGGGCCCTTGGACTATCTAGGTTCCCTAAAGGGCACTTGGATTATCTAGGTTACCGAACGGGCACTTGGACTATCTAGGTTACCTAAAGGGCACTTGGACTATGTAGGCTAATTAGGGGGCCCTTGGACGATCTAGGTTACCTAGCGGGTACTTGAACTATCTAGGTTAACTAGCGGGCACTTGCACTATCTATGTTACCTAGCGGGCACTGGGACTATGTACGTTCGCTAGTGGGCACCTGGACTATCTAGGTTGCCTAGCGGGCACTTTTACTATGTAGGTTAACTAGCGTGCCCTTGGACTATCTAGGTTACGTAGCGGGCACTTGGTATATACATTAACTAGCGGGTACTTGGACTATATAGGTTAACTAGCGGACACTTGCACGATCTAGGTTAACTTGCGGGCCCTTGCACTATGTAGGTTAACTAGCGGGCCCATGGATTATGTAAGTTTACCAGCAAGCACTTGGACTATCTAGGTTAACTAGCAGGCACTTGGACTATCTAGGTTAGCTAGCGTGCACTTGGACTATGTAGGCTCCTTAGCGGGCATTTGGACTATCTAGGTTGCATAGCGGGCACTTGTACTATGTAGGTTAACTACATGCCCTTGGACTATCTAGGTTACGTAGCGGGTACTTGGTATATAGGTTAACTAGCGGGCACTTGGACTACATAGGTTAACTAGCTGACACTAGCACGATCTAGGTTAACTAGCGGGCCCTTGCACTATGTAGGTTAACTAGCGGGCTCATGGATTATGTAGGTTTACTAGCAGGCACTTGGACTATCTAGGTTAACAAGCGGTCACTTGGACTATGTAGTTTCCCTAGCGGACATTTGGACTATTTAGGTTACCTAGTGGGCACTAGGACTATGTAGGTTACCTAGCGGGCACTTGGACTATCTAGGTTACCTAGCAGGCACTTTGACTATCTAGGTTAACTAATGGGCACTTGGACTATGTAGGTTGCATAGCGGGCACTTGGATTATGTAGGTTCCCTATCGGGCACTTGGACTATGTAGGTTAACTAGCGGGCCTTTGGAATATGTAGGTTACCTAGCAGGCACTTTGACTATCTAGGTTAACGAACGGGCACTTGGACTATGTAGGTTACCTAGCCGCCACTTGGACTATCTAGGTTAACTAACGGGCACTTGGACTATTTAGGTTGCCTAGCGGGCACTTGGATTATGTAGGTTCCCTATCGGGCACTTGGACTATGTAGGTCAACTAGCGGGCCCTTGGACTATCTAGGTTAGCTAACGGGAACTTAGATTATGTAGGTTAACTAGCGGGCACTTGGACTATGTAGGTTAACTAGCGGACACTTGCACTATGTAGGTTAACTAGCGGGCCCATGGACTATGTAGGTTTACAAGAGGGCCCTTGGACTATCTGGGTTCCCTAAAGGGCACTTGGACTATCTAGATTACCGAACGGGCACTTGGACTATCTAGGTTACTTAGGGGGCACTTGGACTATGTCGGATAACTAGGGGGCCCTTGGACGATCTAGGTTACCTAGCGTGTACTTCATCTATCTAGGTTAACTAGCGGGCACTTGCACTATCTAGGTTCCCTAGCGGGCACTTGGATTATGTAGGTTCCCTATCGGGCACTCTGAGCATGTAGGTTAACTAGAGGGCATTAGGACTATGTAGGTTACCTAGCGGGCACTTGGACTATGTAGGTTCCCTGTCGGGAACTTGGAGAATGTAGGTTAACTAGGGGGCACTAGGACAATGTAGGTTACCTAGCGGGCCCTTGGACTATCTAGGTTACCTAGCGGACACTTGGACTATGTAGGTTCCCTATCGGGCACTTGGACTATCTAGGTTAACTAGCGAGCACTTGGATTATCCAGGATAACTAGCGGGCACTTGGACTATTAGGGTCCCTAGCGGCATTTGTACTATATAGGTTACCTAGCGGGCACTTGGACTATGTAGGTTAACGAACAGGTACTTGGACTATGTAGGTAACCTAGTGGTCACTTGAACTCTCTAGGTTACCCAGTGGGCACTTGGACTATGTAGGTTAACTAGCGGGCCCTTGGACTATCTAGCTTAACTAGCGGGCCCTTGGACGATGTAGGTTAACTAGCGGGCCCTTGGACTATGTAGGTTAACTAGTGGGCCCTTGGACTATGTAGGTTAACTAGCGGACACTAGGACGATCTAGGTTAACTTGCGGGGACTTGGACTATGTAGATTAACTAGCGGCACTTGGACTATCTAGGTTAACTAGTGGGCCCTTGGCCTATGTAGATTCCCTAGCGGGCACTTGGACTATATATGTTCCAGAGCGGGCATTTAGACTATGTAGGTTCCTTAGCAGGCACTTGGACTATGTTGGTTCCAGAGCGGACACTTGGACAATCTAGGTTCCCTAGCGGGCACTTGGACTATGTAGGTTAACTAGCGGACACTTGGATCATCTAGGTTAACTAGCGGGCACTTGGACTATGTAGGTTACCTAGCGGGCACTTGGATTATCTAGGTTACCTAGCAGGCAATTTGACTATCTAGGTTAACTAACGGGCACTTGGACTATGTAGGTTGCCTAGCGGGCACTTGGATTATGTAGGTTCCCTATCGGGCACTTGGACTATGTAGGTTAACTAGTGGGCACTTGGACTGTCTAGGTTACCTAGCGGGCACTTGGATTATCTAGGTTAACGAACGGGCACTTGGACTATGTAGATTACCTAGCCGCTACCTGGACTATCTAGGTTAGCTAACAGGCACTTGGACTATCTAGGTTCCCTAGCGGGCACTTGTACTATCTAGGTTACCTAGCTGGCACTTGGACTATGTAGGTCAACTAGCAGACCCTTGGACTATCTAGGTTAGCTAACGGGCACTTAGATTATGTAGGTTAACTAGCGGGCACTTGGAATATGTAGGTTAACTAGCAGACACTTGCACTATGTAGGTTAACTAGCGGGCCCATGGATTATGTAGGTTTACCAGCAAGCACTTGGACTATCTAGGTTAACTAGCAGGCACTTGGACTATCTAGGTTAGCTAGCGTGCACTTGGACTATGTAGGCTCCTTAGCGGGCATTTGGACTATCTAGGTTGCATAGCGGGCACTTGTACTATGTAGGTTAACTACATGCCCTTGGACTATCTAGGTTACGTAGCGGGTACTTGGTATATAGGTTAACTAGCGGGCACTTGGACTACATAGGTTAACTAGCTGACACTAGCACGATCTAGGTTAACTAGCGGGCCCTTGCACTATGTAGGTTAACTAGCGGGCTCATGGATTATGTAGGTTTACTAGCAGGCACTTGGACTATCTAGGTTAACAAGCGGTCACTTGGACTATGTAGTTTCCCTAGCGGACATTTGGACTATTTAGGTTACCTAGCGGGCACTAGGACTATGTAGGTTACCTAGCGGGCACTTGGACTATCTAGGTTACCTAGCAGGCACTTTGACTATCTAGGTTAACTAATGGGCACTTGGACTATGTAGGTTGCCTAGCGGGCACTTGGATTATGTAGGTTCCCTATCGGGCACTTGGACTATGTAGGTTAACTAGCGGGCCTTTGGACTATGTAGGTTACCTAGCAGGCACTTTGACTATCTAGGTTAACGAACGGGCACTTGGACTATGTAGGTTACCTAGCCGCCACTTGGACTATCTAGGTTAACTAACGGGCACTTGGACTATTTAGGTTGCCTAGCGGGCACTTGGATTATGTAGGTTCCCTATCGGGCACTTGGACTATGTAGGTCAACTAGCGGGCCCTTGGACTATCTAGGTTAGCTAACGGGAACTTAGATTATGTAGGTTAACTAGCGGGCACTTGGACTATGTAGGTTAACTAGCGGACACTTGCACTATGTAGGTTAACTAGCGGGCCCATGGACTATGTAGGTTTACAAGAGGGCCCTTGGACTATCTGGGTTCCCTAAAGGGCACTTGGACTATCTAGATTACCGAACGGGCACTTGGACTATCTAGGTTACTTAGGGGGCACTTGGACTATGTCGGATAACTAGGGGGCCCTTGGACGATCTAGGTTACCTAGCGTGTACTTCATCTATCTAGGTTAACTAGCGGGCACTTGCACTATCTAGGTTCCCTAGCGGGCACTTGGATTATGTAGGTTCCCTATCGGGCACTCTGAGCATGTAGGTTAACTAGAGGGCATTAGGACTATGTAGGTTACCTAGCGGGCACTTGGACTATGTAGGTTCCCTGTCGGGAACTTGGAGAATGTAGGTTAACTAGGGGGCACTAGGACAATGTAGGTTACCTAGCGGGCCCTTGGACTATCTAGGTTACCTAGCGGACACTTGGACTATGTAGGTTCCCTATCGGGCACTTGGACTATCTAGGTGAACTAGCGAGCACTTGGATTATCCAGGATAACTAGCGGGCACTTGGACTATTAGGGTCCCTAGCGGCATTTGTACTATATAGGTTACCTAGCGGGCACTTGGACTATGTAGGTTAACGAACAGGTACTTGGACTATGTAGGTAACCTAGTGGTCACTTGAACTGTCTAGGTTACCCAGTGGGCACTTGGACTATGTAGGTTAACTAGCGGGCCCTTGGACTATCTAGCTTAACTAGCGGGCCCTTGGACGATGTAGGTTAACTAGCGGGCCCTTGGACTATGTAGGTTAACTAGTGGGCCCTTGGACTATGTAGGTTAACTAGCGGACACTAGGACGATCTAGGTTAACTTGCGGGGACTTGGACTATGTAGATTAACTAGCGGCACTTGGACTATCTAGGTTAACTAGTGGGCCCTTGGCCTATGTAGATTCCCTAGCGGGCACTTGGACTATATATGTTCCAGAGCGGGCATTTAGACTATGTAGGTTCCTTAGCAGGCACTTGGACTATGTTGGTTCCAGAGCGGACACTTGGACAATCTAGGTTCCCTAGCGGGCACTTGGACTATGTAGGTTAACTAGCGGACACTTGGATCATCTAGGTTAACTAGCGGGCACTTGGACTATGTAGGTTACCTAGCGGGCACTTGGATTATCTAGGTTACCTAGCAGGCAATTTGACTATCTAGGTTAACTAACGGGCACTTGGACTATGTAGGTTGCCTAGCGGGCACTTGGATTATGTAGGTTCCCTATCGGGCACTTGGACTATGTAGGTTAACTAGTGGGCACTTGGACTGTCTAGGTTACCTAGCGGGCACTTGGATTATCTAGGTTAACGAACGGGCACTTGGACTATGTAGGTTACCTAGCCGCTACCTGGACTATCTAGGTTAGCTAACAGGCACTTGGACTATCTAGGTTCCCTAGCGGGCACTTGTACTATCTAGGTTACCTAGCTGGCACTTGGACTATGTAGGTCAACTAGCGGACCCTTGGACTATCTAGGTTAGCTAACGGGCACTTAGATTATGTAGGTTAACTAGCGGGCACTTGGAATATGTAGGTTAACTAGCAGACACTTGCACTATGTAGGTTAACTAGCGGGCCCATGGACTATGTAGGTTTACTAGAGGGCACTTGGACTATCTGGCTTCCCTAAAGGGCACTTGGACTATCTAGGTTACCGAACGGGCACTTGGACTATCTAGGTTACATAGCGGGCACTGGGACTATGTAGGCTAACTAGGGGGCCCTTGGACGATCTAGGTTACCTAGCGGGTACTTGAACTATCTAGGTTAACTAGCGGGCACTTGCACTATCTAGGTTACCTAGCTGGCACTTGGACTATGTACGTTCCCTAGCGGGCACTTGGACTATCTAGGTTAACTAGCGTGAACTTGGACTATGTAGGTTCCTTAGCGGGCACTTGGACTATCTAGGTTGCCTAGCGGGCACTTGGACTATTTAGGTTAACTAGCATGCCCTTGGACTATCTAGGTTACGTAGCGGGCACTTGGTATATAGGTTAACTAGCGGGCACTTGGTCTATGTAGGTTAACTAGAGGACACTTGGACTATCTAGATTGACTAGTGGGCCCTTGGACTATGTAGGTTAACGAACGGGCACTTGGAATATGCAAGTAACCTAGCGGCACTTGGACTGTCTAGGTTACCTAGCGGGCACTTGGACTTCTAGGTCAACGAACGGACTCTTGGGCTATGTAGGTTGCCTAGCGGGCACTTGGGCTATGTAGGTTGCCTAGCGGGCACTTGGACTATCTAGGTTAGGTAACGGGCACTTGGACTATCTAGGTTACCTAGCGGGAACTTGCACAATGTAAGTTACCTAGCGGGCACTTTGACTATCTAGGTTACATAGCTGGCACTTTGACTATCTAGGTTACATAGCGGGCACTTGGACTATGTAGGTTTCCTAGCGGGCACTTGGACTATCTAGGTTAACGAATGGGCACTTGGACTATGTAGGTAACCTAGCGGGCACTTGGACAGTCTAGGTTACCTAGGGGGCACTTGGACTATCTAGGTTAACGAACGGGCACTTGGACTATGTAGGTTCACTATCGGACATTTGGACTACTTAGGTTACCTAGCGGGCACTTGGACTATCTAGGATAACTAGCGGGCACTTGGACTATCTAGGTCAACTAGTGGGACCTTGTACTATGTAGGTTAACTAGCGGGCCCTTGCACTATGTAGGTTAACTAGTGGGCACTTGGACTATCTAGGTTAACTAGCATGCACTTGGACTATCTAGGTTAACTAGCGGGCACTTGGATGATCAATATTAACTAGCGGGCACTTGGACTATCTAGGTTAGCTAACGAGCACATGGACTAAGTACGTCCCCTAGTGGGCACTTGGACTATCTAGGTAAACTAACGGGCACTAGGACTATCTAGGTTAACTAGCGGGTACTTGGACTATCTAGGTTACCTAGTTGGCACTTGGACTATGAAGGTTCCCTAGCGGGCACTTGGATTATCTAGGTTACCCAGCAGGCACTTGGACTATGTAGATCAACTAGCGGGCCCTTGGACTATCTAAGTTAGCTAACTGGCACGTGGACTATGTAGGTTAACTGGCGGACAATTGCACGATCTAGGTTAACTAGCGGGCTCTTGCACTATGTAGGTTAACTAGCGGGCCCATTGACTATGTAGGTTAACTAGCGGGCACTTGGACGATCTAGGTTAAATAGCGGGCACTTGGACGATATAGGTTAACTAGCGGGCACTTGGATTATCTAGGTTAGCTAGCGGGCTCTAGCGCTATGTAGGTTAAATAGCGGGCCCATTGACTATGTAGGTTAACTAGCGGGCCCTTGGACTATGTAGGCTAACTAGTGGGCACTTGGACGATCTAGGTTAACTAGAGGGCACTTGGACTATCTAGGTTAACTAGCATGCACTTGGACTATCTACGTTAACTAGCGGGCACTTGGATGATCAATATTAGCTAGCGGGCACTTGGACTATCTAGGTTAGCTAACGGGCACATGGACTAAGTACGTCTCCTAGTGGGCACTTGGACTATCTAGGTAAACTAACGGGCACTAGGACTATCTAGGTTAACTAGCGGGCACTTGGACTATCTAGGTTACCTAGCTGGCACTTGGACTATGAAGGTTCCCTAGCGGGCACTTGGATTGTCTAGGTTACCCAGCGGGCACTTGGACTATGTACGTCAACTAGCGGGCCCTTGGACTATCTACGTTAGCTAACTGGCACGTGGACTATGTAGGTTAACTAGCGGACACTTGCTCGATCTAGGTTAACTAGCGGGCTCTTGCACTATGTAGGTTAACTAGCGGGCCCATTGACTATGTAGGTTAACTAGCGGGCAATTGGACGATATAGGTTAACTAGCGGGCACTTGGATTATCTAGGTTAGCTAGCGGGCTCTAGCACTATGTAGGTTATATAGCGGGCCCATTGACAATGTAGGTTAACTAGCGGGCACTTTGACGATCTAGGTTAACTAGCTGGCACTTGGACAATATAGGTTAACTAGCAGGCACTTGGATTATCTAGGTTACCTAGCGGGCACTTGGACTATGTAGGTTCCCTAGCGGGCATTTGGAGTATATAGATTACCTAGCGGGCACTTAGACTTTGTAGGTTACCTAGCGGGCACTTGGACTATCTAAGTTACCTAGCTGGCACTTGAACTATCTACGTTGCCTAGCGGGTTCTTGGAGTATGTAGGTTACCTAGCGGGCTGTTGGACTATCTAGGTTACCTAGCAGTCATTGGAGTATCTAGGTTAACTAACGGGCACTTGGACTATTTAGGTTCCCTAGCGGGCCCTTGGTCTATGTAAGTTCCCTATCGGGCACTTGGACTATGCATGTTCCCTAAGGACACTTGAACTATGTAAGTTAACTACCGGGCACTTGGAATATGTATGTTAACCTGCATGCCCTTGGACTACTTAGGTTAACTAGCGGACACTTGCACTATGTAGGTTACCTAGCGGGCACTTGGACTATCTAGGTTACTAGCGGGCACTTGTACTATGTAGGTTAACTAGCGGACACTTGCACTATGTAGGTTAACTAGCGGGCCCATGGACTATGTAGGTTTACAAGAGGGCCCTTGGACTATCTGGGTTCCCTAAAGGGCACTTGGACTATCTAGATTACCGAACGGGCACTTGGACTATGTACGTCAACTAGCGGGCCCTTGGACTATCTACGTTAGCTAACTGGCACGTGGACTATGTAGGTTAACTAGCGGACACTTGCTCGATCTAGGTTAACTAGCGGGCTCTTGCACTATGTAGGTTAACTAGCGGGCCCATTGACTATGTAGGTTAACTAGCGGGCAATTGGACGATATAGGTTAACTAGCGGGCACTTGGATTATCTAGGTTAGCTAGCGGGCTCTAGCACTATGTAGGTTATATAGCGGGCCCATTGACAATGTAGGTTAACTAGCGGGCACTTTGACGATCTAGGTTAACTAGCTGGCACTTGGACAATATAGGTTAACTAGCAGGCACTTGGATTATCTAGGTTACCTAGCGGGCACTTGGACTATGTAGGTTCCCTAGCGGGCATTTGGAGTATATAGATTACCTAGCGGGCACTTAGACTTTGTAGGTTACCTAGCGGGCACTTGGACTATCTAAGTTACCTAGCTGGCACTTGAACTATCTACGTTGCCTAGCGGGTTCTTGGAGTATGTAGGTTACCTAGCGGGCTGTTGGACTATCTAGGTTACCTAGCAGTCATTGGAGTATCTAGGTTAACTAACGGGCACTTGGACTATTTAGGTTCCCTAGCGGGCCCTTGGTCTATGTAAGTTCCCTATCGGGCACTTGGACTATGCATGTTCCCTAAGGACACTTGAACTATGTAAGTTAACTACCGGGCACTTGGAATATGTATGTTAACCTGCATGCCCTTGGACTACTTAGGTTAACTAGCGGACACTTGCACTATGTAGGTTACCTAGCGGGCACTTGGACTATCTAGGTTACTAGCGGGCACTTGTACTATGTAGGTTAACTAGCGGACACTTGCACTATGTAGGTTAACTAGCGGGCCCATGGACTATGTAGGTTTACAAGAGGGCCCTTGGACTATCTGGGTTCCCTAAAGGGCACTTGGACTATCTAGATTACCGAACGGGCACTTGGACTATCTAGGTTACTTAGGGGGCACTTGGACTATGTCGGATAACTAGGGGGCCCTTGGACGATCTAGGTTATCTAGCGTGTACTTCATCTATCTAGGTTAACTAGCGGGCACTTGCACTATCTAGGTTCCCTAGCGGGCACTTGGATTATGTAGGTTCCCTATCGGGCACTCTGAGCATGTAGGTTAACTAGAGGGCATTAGGACTATGTAGGTTACCTAGCGGGCACTTGGACTATGTAGGTTCCCTGTCGGGAACTTGGAGAATGTAGGTTAACTAGGGGGCACTAGGACAATGTAGGTTACCTAGCGGGCCCTTGGACTATCTAGGTTACCTAGCGGACACTTGGACTATGTAGGTTCCCTATCGGGCACTTGGACTATCTAGGTTAACTAGCGAGCACTTGGATTATCCAGGATAACTAGCGGGCACTTGGACTATTAGGGTCCCTAGCGGCATTTGTACTATATAGGTTACCTAGCGGGCACTTGGACTATGTAGGTTAACGAACAGGTACTTGGACTATGTAGGTAACCTAGTGGTCACTTGTACTCTCTAGGTTACCCAGTGGGCACTTGGACTATGTAGGTTAACTAGCGGGCCCTTGGACTATCTAGCTTAACTAGCGGGCCCTTGGACGATGTAGGTTAACTAGCGGGCCCTTGGACTATGTAGGTTAACTAGTGGGCCCTTGGACTATGTAGGTTAACTAGCGGACACTAGGACGATCTAGGTTAACTTGCGGGGACTTGGACTATGTAGATTAACTAGCGGCACTTGGACTATCTAGGTTAACTAGTGGGCCCTTGGCCTATGTAGATTCCCTAGCGGGCACTTGGACTATATATGTTCCAGAGCGGGCATTTAGACTATGTAGGTTCCTTAGCAGGCACTTGGACTATGTTGGTTCCAGAGCGGACACTTGGACAATCTAGGTTCCCTAGCGGGCACTTGGACTATGTAGGTTAACTAGCGGACACTTGGATCATCTAGGTTAACTAGCGGGCACTTGGACTATGTAGGTTACCTAGCGGGCACTTGGATTATCTAGGTTACCTAGCAGGCAATTTGACTATCTAGGTTAACTAACGGGCACTTGGACTATGTAGGTTGCCTAGCGGGCACTTGGATTATGTAGGTTCCCTATCGGGCACTTGGACTATGTAGGTTAACTAGTGGGCACTTGGACTGTCTAGGTTACCTAGCGGGCACTTGGATTATCTAGGTTAACGAACGGGCACTTGGACTATGTAGGTTACCTAGCCACTACCTGGACTATCTAGGTTAGCTAACAGGCACTTGGACTATCTAGGTTCCCTAGCGGGCACTTGTACTATCTAGGTTACCTAGCTGGCACTTGGACTATGTAGGTCAACTAGCGGACCCTTGGACTATCTAGGTTAGCTAACGGGCACTTAGATTATGTAGGTTAACTAGCGGGCACTTGGAATATGTAGGTTAACTAGCAGACACTTGCACTATGTAGGTTAACTAGCGGGCCCATGGATTATGTAGGTTTACCAGCAAGCACTTGGACTATCTAGGTTAACTAGCAGGCACTTGGACTATCTAGGTTAGCTAGCGTGCACTTGGACTATGTAGGCTCCTTAGCGGGCATTTGGACTATCTAGGTTGCATAGCGGGCACTTGTACTATGTAGGTTAACTACATGCCCTTGGACTATCTAGGTTACGTAGCGGGTACTTGGTATATAGGTTAACTAGCGGGCACTTGGACTACATAGGTTAACTAGCTGACACTAGCACGATCTAGGTTAACTAGCGGGCCCTTGCACTATGTAGGTTAACTAGCGGGCTCATGGATTATGTAGGTTTACTAGCAGGCACTTGGACTATCTAGGTTAACAAGCGGTCACTTGGACTATGTAGTTTCCCTAGCGGACATTTGGACTATTTAGGTTACCTAGCGGGCACTAGGACTATGTAGGTTACCTAGCGGGCACTTGGACTATCTAGGTTACCTAGCAGGCACTTTGACTATCTAGGTTAACTAATGGGCACTTGGACTATGTAGGTTGCCTAGCGGGCACTTGGATTATGTAGGTTCCCTATCGGGCACTTGGACTATGTAGGTTAACTAGCGGGCCTTTGGACTATGTAGGTTACCTAGCAGGCACTTTGACTATCTAGGTTAACGAACGGGCACTTGGACTATGTAGGTTACCTAGCCGCCACTTGGACTATCTAGGTTAACTAACGGGCACTTGGACTATTTAGGTTGCCTAGCGGGCACTTGGATTATGTAGGTTCCCTATCGGGCACTTGGACTATGTAGGTCAACTAGCGGGCCCTTGGACTATCTAGGTTAGCTAACGGGAACTTAGATTATGTAGGTTAACTAGCGGGCACTTGGACTATGTAGGTTAACTAGCGGACACTTGCACTATGTAGGTTAACTAGCGGGCCCATGGACTATGTAGGTTTACAAGAGGGCCCTTGGACTATCTGGGTTCCCTAAAGGGCACTTGGACTATCTAGAATACCGAACGGGCACTTGGACTATCTAGGTTACTTAGGGGGCACTTGGACTATGTCGGATAACTAGGGGGCCCTTGGACGATCTAGGTTACCTAGCGTGTACTTCATCTATCTAGGTTAACTAGCGGGCACTTGCACTATCTAGGTTCCCTAGCGGGCACTTGGATTATGTAGGTTCCCTATCGGGCACTCTGAGCATGTAGGTTAACTAGAGGGCATTAGGACTATGTAGGTTACCTAGCGGGCACTTGGACTATGTAGGTTCCCTGTCGGGAACTTGGAGAATGTAGGTTAACTAGGGGGCACTAGGACAATGTAGGTTACCTAGCGGGCCCTTGGACTATCTAGGTTACCTAGCGGACACTTGGACTATGTAGGTTCCCTATCGGGCACTTGGACTATCTAGGTTAACTAGCGAGCACTTGGATTATCCAGGATAACTAGCGGGCACTTGGACTATTAGGGTCCCTAGCGGCATTTGTACTATATAGGTTACCTAGCGGGCACTTGGACTATGTAGGTTAACGAACAGGTACTTGGACTATGTAGGTAACCTAGTGGTCACTTGAACTCTCTAGGTTACCCAGTGGGCACTTGGACTATGTAGGTTAACTAGCGGGCCCTTGGACTATCTAGCTTAACTAGCGGGCCCTTGGACGATGTAGGTTAACTAGCGGGCCCTTTGACTATGTAGGTTAACTAGTGGGCCCTTGGACTATGTAGGTTAACTAGCGGACACTAGGACGATCTAGGTTAACTTGCGGGGACTTGGACTATGTAGATTAACTAGCGGCACTTGGACTATCTAGGTTAACTAGTGGGCCCTTGGCCTATGTAGATTCCCTAGCGGGCACTTGGACTATATATGTTCCAGAGCGGGCATTTAGACTATGTAGGTTCCTTAGCAGGCACTTGGACTATGTTGGTTCCAGAGCGGACACTTGGACAATCTAGGTTCCCTAGCGGGCACTTGGACTATGTAGGTTAACTAGCGGACACTTGGATCATCTAGGTTAACTAGCGGGCACTTGGACTATGTAGGTTACCTAGCGGGCACTTGGATTATCTAGGTTACCTAGCAGGCAATTTGACTATCTAGGTTAACTAACGGGCACTTGGACTATGTAGGTTGCCTAGCGGGCACTTGGATTATGTAGGTTCCCTATCGGGCACTTGGACTATGTAGGTTAACTAGTGGGCACTTGGACTGTCTAGGTTACCTAGCGGGCACTTGGATTATCTAGGTTAACGAACGGGCACTTGGACTATGTAGGTTACCTAGCCGCTACCTGGACTATCTAGGTTAGCTAACAGGCACTTGGACTATCTAGGTTCCCTAGCGGGCACTTGTACTATCTAGGTTACCTAGCTGGCACTTGGACTATGTAGGTCAACTAGCGGACCCTTGGACTATCTAGGTTAGCTAACGGGCACTTAGATTATGTAGGTTAACTAGCGGGCACTTGGAATATGTAGGTTAACTAGCAGACACTTGCACTATGTAGGTTAACTAGCGGGCCCATGGACTATGTAGGTTTACTAGAGGGCACTTGGACTATCTGGCTTCCCTAAAGGGCACTTGGACTATCTAGGTTACCGAACGGGCACTTGGACTATCTAGGTTACATAGCGGGCACTGGGACTATGTAGGCTAACTAGGGGGCCCTTGGACGATCTAGGTTACCTAGCGGGTACTTGAACTATCTAGGTTAACTAGCGGGCACTTGCACTATCTAGGTTACCTAGCTGGCACTTGGACTATGTACGTTCCCTAGCGGGCACTTGGACTATCTAGGTTAACTAGCGTGAACTTGGACTATGTAGGTTCCTTAGCGGGCACTTGGACTATCTAGGTTGCCTAGCGGGCACTTGGACTATTTAGGTTAACTAGCATGCCCTTGGACTATCTAGGTTACGTAGCGGGCACTTGGTATATAGGTTAACTAGCGGGCACTTGGTCTATGTAGGTTAACTAGAGGACACTTGGACTATCTAGATTGACTAGTGGGCCCTTGGACTATGTAGGTTAACGAACGGGCACTTGGAATATGCAAGTAACCTAGCGGCACTTGGACTGTCTAGGTTACCTAGCGGGCACTTGGACTTCTAGGTCAACGAACGGACTCTTGGGCTATGTAGGTTGCCTAGCGGGCACTTGGGCTATGTAGGTTGCCTAGCGGGCACTTGGACTATCTAGGTTAGGTAACGGGCACTTGGACTATCTAGGTTACCTAGCGGGAACTTGCACAATGTAAGTTACCTAGCGGGCACTTTGACTATCTAGGTTACATAGCTGGCACTTTGACTATCTAGGTTACATAGCGGGCACTTGGACTATGTAGGTTTCCTAGCGGGCACTTGGACTATCTAGGTTAACGAATGGGCACTTGGACTATGTAGGTAACCTAGCGGGCACTTGGACAGTCTAGGTTACCTAGGGGGCACTTGGACTATCTAGGTTAACGAACGGGCACTTGGACTATGTAGGTTCACTATCGGACATTTGGACTACTTAGGTTACCTAGCGGGCACTTGGACTATCTAGGATAACTAGCGGGCACTTGGACTATCTAGGTCAACTAGTGGGACCTTGTACTATGTAGGTTAACTAGCGGGCCCTTGCACTATGTAGGTTAACTAGTGGGCACTTGGACTATCTAGGTTAACTAGCATGCACTTGGACTATCTAGGTTAACTAGCGGGCACTTGGATGATCAATATTAACTAGCGGGCACTTGGACTATCTAGGTTAGCTAACGAGCACATGGACTAAGTACGTCCCCTAGTGGGCACTTGGACTATCTAGGTAAACTAACGGGCACTAGGACTATCTAGGTTAACTAGCGGGTACTTGGACTATCTAGGTTACCTAGTTGGCACTTGGACTATGAAGGTTCCCTAGCGGGCACTTGGATTATCTAGGTTACCCAGCAGGCACTTGGACTATGTAGATCAACTAGCGGGCCCTTGGACTATCTAAGTTAGCTAACTGGCACGTGGACTATGTAGGTTAACTGGCGGACACTTGCACGATCTAGGTTAACTAGCGGGCTCTTGCACTATGTAGGTTAACTAGCGGGCCCATTGACTATGTAGGTTAACTAGCGGGCACTTGGACGATCTAGGTTAAATAGCGGGCACTTGGACGATATAGGTTAACTAGCGGGCACTTGGATTATCTAGGTTAGCTAGCGGGCTCTAGCGCTATGTAGGTTAAATAGCGGGCCCATTGACTATGTAGGTTAACTAGCGGGCCCTTGGACTATGTAGGCTAACTAGTGGGCACTTGGACGATCTAGGTTAACTAGAGGGCACTTGGACTATCTAGGTTAACTAGCATGCTCTTGGACTATCTACGTTAACTAGCGGGCACTTGGATGATCAATATTAGCTAGCGGGCACTTGGACTATCTAGGTTAGCTAACGGGCACATGGACTAAGTACGTCTCCTAGTGGGCACTTGGACTATCTAGGTAAACTAACGGGCACTAGGACTATCTAGGTTAACTAGCGGGCACTTGGACTATCTAGGTTACCTAGCTGGCACTTGGACTATGAAGGTTCCCTAGCGGGCACTTGGATTGTCTAGGTTACCCAGCGGGCACTTGGACTATGTACGTCAACTAGCGGGCCCTTGGACTATCTACGTTAGCTAACTGGCACGTGGACTATGTAGGTTAACTAGCGGACACTTGCTCGATCTAGGTTAACTAGCGGGCTCTTGCACTATGTAGGTTAACTAGCGGGCCCATTGACTATGTAGGTTAACTAGCGGGCAATTGGACGATATAGGTTAACTAGCGGGCACTTGGATTATCTAGGTTAGCTAGCGGGCTCTAGCACTATGTAGGTTATATAGCGGGCCCATTGACAATGTAGGTTAACTAGCGGGCACTTGGACGATCTAGGTTAACTAGCTGGCAGTTGGACGATATAGGTTAACTAGCAGGCACTTGGATTATCTAGGTTACCTAGCGGGCACTTGGACTATGTAGGTTCCCTAGCGGGCATTTGGAGTATATAGATTACCTAGCGGGCACTTAGACTTTGTAGGTTACCTAGCGGGCACTTGGACTATCTAAGTTACCTAGCTGGCACTTGAACTATCTACGTTGCCTAGCGGGTTCTTGGAGTATGTAGGTTACCTAGCGGGCTGTTGGACTATCTAGGTTACCTAGCAGTCATTGGAGTATCTAGGTTAACTAACGGGCACTTGGACTATTTAGGTTCCCTAGCGGGCCCTTGGTCTATGTAAGTTCCCTATCGGGCACTTGGACTATGCATATTCCCTAAGGACACTTGAACTATGTAAGTTAACTACCGGGCACTTGGAATATGTATGTTAACCTGCGTGCCCTTGGACTACTTAGGTTAACTAGCGGACACTTGCACTATGTAGGTTACCTAGCGGGCACTTGGACTATCTAGGTTACTAGCGGGCACTTGTACTATGTAGGTTAACTACATGCCCTTGGACTATCTAGGTTACGTAGCGGGTACTTGGTATATAGGTTAATAGCGGGCACTTGGACTACATAGGTTAACTAGCTGACACTAGCACGATCTAGGTTAACTAGCGGGCCCTTGCACTATGTAGGTTAACTAGCGGGCTCATGGATTATGTAGGTTTACTAGCAGGCACTTGGACTATCTAGGTTAACAAGCGGTCACTTGGACTATGTAGTTTCCCTAGCGGACATTTGGACTATTTAGGTTACCTAGCGGGCACTAGGACTATGTAGGTTACCTAGCGGGCACTTGGACTATCTAGGTTACCTAGCAGGCACTTTGACTATCTAGGTTAACTAATGGGCACTTGGACTATGTAGGTTGCCTAGCGGGCACTTGGATTATGTAGGTTCCCTATCGGGCACTTGGACTATGTAGGTTAACTAGCGGGCCTTTGGACTATGTAGGTTACCTAGCAGGCACTTTGACTATCTAGGTTAACGAACGGGCACTTGGACTATGTAGGTTACCTAGCCGCCACTTGGACTATCTAGGTTAACTAACGGGCACTTGGACTATTTAGGTTGCCTAGCGGGCACTTGGATTATGTAGGTTCCCTATCGGGCACTTGGACTATGTAGGTCAACTAGCGGGCCCTTGGACTATCTAGGTTAGCTAACGGGAACTTAGATTATGTAGGTTAACTAGCGGGCACTTGGACTATGTAGGTTAACTAGCGGACACTTGCACTATGTAGGTTAACTAGCGGGCCCATGGACTATGTAGGTTTACAAGAGGGCCCTTGGACTATCTGGGTTCCCTAAAGGGCACTTGGACTATCTAGATTACCGAACGGGCACTTGGACTATCTAGGTTACTTAGGGGGCACTTGGACTATGTCGGATAACTAGGGGGCCCTTGGACGATCTAGGTTACCTAGCGTGTACTTCATCTATCTAGGTTAACTAGCGGGCACTTGCACTATCTAGGTTCCCTAGCGGGCACTTGGATTATGTAGGTTCCCTATCGGGCACTCTGAGCATGTAGGTTAACTAGAGGGCATTAGGACTATGTAGGTTACCTAGCGGGCACTTGGACTATGTAGGTTCCCTGTCGGGAACTTGGAGAATGTAGGTTAACTAGGGGGCACTAGGACAATGTAGGTTACCTAGCGGGCCCTTGGACTATCTAGGTTACCTAGCGGACACTTGGACTATGTAGGTTCCCTATCGGGCACTTGGACTATCTAGGTGAACTAGCGAGCACTTGGATTATCCAGGATAACTAGCGGGCACTTGGACTATTAGGGTCCCTAGCGGCATTTGTACTATATAGGTTACCTAGCGGGCACTTGGACTATGTAGGTTAACGAACAGGTACTTGGACTATGTAGGTAACCTAGTGGTCACTTGAACTCTCTAGGTTACCCAGTGGGCACTTGGACTATGTAGGTTAACTAGCGGGCCCTTGGACTATCTAGCTTAACTAGCGGGCCCTTGGACGATGTAGGTTAACTAGCGGGCCCTTGGACTATGTAGGTTAACTAGTGGGCCCTTGGACTATGTAGGTTAACTAGCGGACACTAGGACGATCTAGGTTAACTTGCGGGGACTTGGACTATGTAGATTAACTAGCGGCACTTGGACTATCTAGGTTAACTAGTGGGCCCTTGGCCTATGTAGATTCCCTAGCGGGCACTTGGACTATATATGTTCCAGAGCGGGCATTTAGACTATGTAGGTTCCTTAGCAGGCACTTGGACTATGTTGGTTCCAGAGCGGACACTTGGACAATCTAGGTTCCCTAGCGGGCACTTGGACTATGTAGGTTAACTAGCGGACACTTGGATCATCTAGGTTAACTAGCGGGCACTTGGACTATGTAGGTTACCTAGCGGGCACTTGGATTATCTAGGTTACCTAGCAGGCAATTTGACTATCTAGGTTAACTAACGGGCACTTGGACTATGTAGGTTGCCTAGCGGGCACTTGGATTATGTAGGTTCCCTATCGGGCACTTGGACTATGTAGGTTAACTAGTGGGCACTTGGACTGTCTAGGTTACCTAGCGGGCACTTGGATTATCTAGGTTAACGAACGGGCACTTGGACTATGTAGGTTACCTAGCCGCTACCTGGACTATCTAGGTTAGCTAACAGGCACTTGGACTATCTAGGTTCCCTAGCGGGCACTTGTACTATCTAGGTTACCTAGCTGGCACTTGGACTATGTAGGTCAACTAGCGGACCCTTGGACTATCTAGGTTAGCTAACGGGCACTTAGATTATGTAGGTTAACTAGCGGGCACTTGGAATATGTAGGTTAACTAGCAGACACTTGCACTATGTAGGTTAACTAGCGGGCCCATGGACTATGTAGGTTTACTAGAGGGCACTTGGACTATCTGGCTTCCCTAAAGGGCACTTGGACTATCTAGGTTACCGAACGGGCACTTGGACTATCTAGGTTACATAGCGGGCACTGGGACTATGTAGGCTAACTAGGGGGCCCTTGGACGATCTAGGTTACCTAGCGGGTACTTGAACTATCTAGGTTAACTAGCGGGCACTTGCACTATCTAGGTTACCTAGCTGGCACTTGGACTATGTACGTTCCCTAGCGGGCACTTGGACTATCTAGGTTAACTAGCGTGAACTTGGACTATGTAGGTTCCTTAGCGGGCACTTGGACTATCTAGGTTGCCTAGCGGGCACTTGGACTATTTAGGTTAACTAGCATGCCCTTGGACTATCTAGGTTACGTAGCGGGCACTTGGTATATAGGTTAACTAGCGGGCACTTGGTCTATGTAGGTTAACTAGAGGACACTTGGACTATCTAGATTGACTAGTGGGCCCTTGGACTATGTAGGTTAACGAACGGGCACTTGGAATATGCAAGTAACCTAGCGGCACTTGGACTGTCTAGGTTACCTAGCGGGCACTTGGACTTCTAGGTCAACGAACGGACTCTTGGGCTATGTAGGTTGCCTAGCGGGCACTTGGGCTATGTAGGTTGCCTAGCGGGCACTTGGACTATCTAGGTTAGGTAACGGGCACTTGGACTATCTAGGTTACCTAGCGGGAACTTGCACAATGTAAGTTACCTAGCGGGCACTTTGACTATCTAGGTTACATAGCTGGCACTTTGACTATCTAGGTTACATAGCGGGCACTTGGACTATGTAGGTTTCCTAGCGGGCACTTGGACTATCTAGGTTAACGAATGGGCACTTGGACTATGTAGGTAACCTAGCGGGCACTTGGACAGTCTAGGTTACCTAGGGGGCACTTGGACTATCTAGGTTAACGAACGGGCACTTGGACTATGTAGGTTCACTATCGGACATTTGGACTACTTAGGTTACCTAGCGGGCACTTGGACTATCTCGGATAACTAGCGGGCACTTGGACTATCTAGGTCAACTAGTGGGACCTTGTACTATGTAGGTTAACTAGCGGGCCCTTGCACTATGTAGGTTAACTAGTGGGCACTTGGACTATCTAGGTTAACTAGCATGCACTTGGACTATCTAGGTTAACTAGCGGGCACTTGGATGATCAATATTAACTAGCGGGCACTTGGACTATCTAGGTTAGCTAACGAGCACATGGACTAAGTACGTCCCCTAGTGGGCACTTGGACTATCTAGGTAAACTAACGGGCACTAGGACTATCTAGGTTAACTAGCGGGTACTTGGACTATCTAGGTTACCTAGTTGGCACTTGGACTATGAAGGTTCCCTAGCGGGCACTTGGATTATCTAGGTTACCCAGCAGGCACTTGGACTATGTAGATCAACTAGCGGGCCCTTGGACTATCTAAGTTAGCTAACTGGCACGTGGACTATGTAGGTTAACTGGCGGACACTTGCACGATCTAGGTTAACTAGCGGGCTCTTGCACTATGTAGGTTAACTAGCGGGCCCATTGACTATGTAGGTTAACTAGCGGGCACTTGGACGATCTAGGTTAAATAGCGGGCACTTGGACGATATAGGTTAACTAGCGGGCACTTGGATTATCTAGGTTAGCTAGCGGGCTCTAGCGCTATGTAGGTTAAATAGCGGGCCCATTGACTATGTAGGTTAACTAGCGGGCCCTTGGACTATGTAGGCTAACTAGTGGGCACTTGGACGATCTAGGTTAACTAGAGGGCACTTGGACTATCTAGGTTAACTAGCATGCACTTGGACTATCTACGTAAACTAGCGGGCACTTGGATGATCAATATTAGCTAGCGGGCACTTGGACTATCTAGGTTAGCTAACGGGCACATGGACTAAGTACGTCTCCTAGTGGGCACTTGGACTATCTAGGTAAACTAACGGGCACTAGGACTATCTAGGTTAACTAGCGGGCACTTGGACTATCTAGGTTACCTAGCTGGCACTTGGACTATGAAGGTTCCCTAGCGGGCACTTGGATTATCTAGGTTACCCAGCGGGCACTTGGACTATGTACGTCAACTAGCGGGCCCTTGGACTATCTACGTTAGCTAACTGGCACGTGGACTATGTAGGTTAACTAGCGGACACTTGCTCGATCTAGGTTAACTAGCGGGCTCTTGCACTATGTAGGTTAACTAGCGGGCCCATTGACTATGTAGGTTAACTAGCGGGCAATTGGACGATATAGGTTAACTAGCGGGCACTTGGATTATCTAGGTTAGCTAGCGGGCTCTAGCACTATGTAGGTTATATAGCGGGCCCATTGACAATGTAGGTTAACTAGCGGGCACTTGGACGATCTAGGTTAACTAGCTGGCACTTGGACGATATAGGTTAACTAGCAGGCACTTGGATTATCTAGGTTACCTAGCGGGCACTTGGACTATGTAGGTTCCCTAGAGGGCATTTGGAGTATATAGATTACCTAGCGGGCACTTAGACTTTGTAGGTTACCTAGCGGGCACTTGGACTATCTAAGTTACCTAGCTGGCACTTGAACTATCTACGTTGCCTAGCGGGTTCTTGGAGTATGTAGGTTACCTAGCGGGCTGTTGGACTATCTAGGTTACCTAGCAGTCATTGGAGTATCTAGGTTAACTAACGGGCACTTGGACTATTTAGGTTCCCTACTGGGCCCTTGGTCTATGTAAGTTCCTGATCGGGCACTTGGACTATGCATGTTCCCTAAGGACACTTGAACTATGTAAGTTAACTACCGGGCACTTGGAATATGTATGTTAACCTGCGTGCTCTTGGACTACTTAGGTTAACTAGCGGACACTTGCACTATGTAGGTTACCTAGCGGGCACTTGGACTATCTAGGTTACTAGCGGGCACTTGGACTATGTAGGTTAACTAGCAGGCCCTTCGACTATCCAGGTTACCTAGCAGGCACTTGGACTATGTAGGTTAACTAGCGGGCCCTTGGCCTATCTAGGTTACCTAGATAGCACTTGGACTATATAGGTTCCCTAGCGGGCACTTGCACTATCTAAGTTAACGAACGGGCACTTGGACTATGCAGGTAACCTAGCGGGCACTTGGATTGTCTAGGTTACATAGCGGGCACTTGGAATATCTAGGTTACCTAGCTGGCACTTGAACTATCTACGTTGCCTACCGGGTCTTGGAGTATGTAGGTTACCTAGCAGGCTGTTGGACTATCTAGGTTACCTAGCGGGCACTTGGAGTCTCTAGGTTAACTAACGGGCACTTGGACTATGTAGGTTCCCTAGCGGGCCCTTGGACTATGTAAGTTCCCTAGCGGGCACTTGGACTATGTGGGTTTCCTGGCAGGCATTTGGACTATCTAGGTTACCTAACGGGCATTTGGACTATGTAGGTTCCCTAGCGGACACTTGGATTATGTAGGTTCCCTATGGGGCATTTGGACTATGTAGGTTACCTAGCGAGCACTTAGACTATGTAGGTTACCTATCGGGCACTTGGAGAATGTAGGTTAACTAGGGGACACTAGGACTATGTAGGTTCCCTAGCGGGCCCTTGGACTATGTATGTTTTCCAGTTGGCACTTGGACTATGTGGGTTCCCTAGCGGGCATTTGGACTATCTAGGTTACCTAACGGGCACTTGGACTATGTAGGTTCCCTAGCGGGCACTTGGATTATGTAGGTTCCCTATCGGGCACTCGGAGTATGTAGGTTAACTAGAGGGCATTTGGACTATGTAGGTTACCTAGCGGGCACTTGGACTATGTAGGTTCCCTGTCGGGAACTTGGAGAATGTAGGTTAACTAGGGGGCACTAGGACAATGTAGGTTACCTAGCGGGCCCTTAGACTATCTAGGTTACCTAGCTGACACTTGGACTATGTAGGTTCCCTATCGGGCACTTGGACTATCTAGGTTAACTAGCGAGCACTTCGACTATCCAGGATAACTAGCGGGCACTTGGACTATTAGGGTCCCTAGCGGGCATATGTACTATATAGGTTACCTAGCGGGCACTTGGACTATGTGGGTTAACGAACAGGCGCTTGGACTACGTAGGTAACCTAGTGGTCACTTGAACTGTCTAGGTTACCCAGCGGGCACTTGGACTATGTAGGTTAACTAGCGGGAACTTGGACTATCTAGGTTAACTAGCGGGCCCTTGGATGATGTAGGTTAACTAGCGGGCCCTTGGACTATGTAGGTTAACTAGCGGGCCCTTGGACTATGTAGGTTAACTAGCGGACACTAGGACGATCTAGGTTATCTAGCGGGTACTTGGACTATGTAGGTTAACTAGCGGGCCCTTGGACTATGTAGATTAACTAGCGGCACATGGACTATCTAGGTTAACTAGTGGGCCCTTGGACTATGTAGATTCCCTAGCGGGCACTTGGACTATATATGTTCTAGAGCAGGCATTTAGACTATTTAGGTTCCCTAGCAGGCTCTTGGACTATGTTGGTTCCAGAGCGGACACTTGGAGTTTCTAGGTTCCCTAGCAGGCACTTGGACTATGTAGGTTAACTAGTGGACACTTGGATGATCTAGGTTAACTAGCGGGCACTTGGACTATGTAGTTTCCCTAGCGGGCATTTGCCCTATTTAGGTTACCAAGCGGGCAATTGGACTATGTAGGTTACCTAGTGAGCACTTGGAATATCTAGGTTACCTAGCAGGCACTTTGACTATCTAGGTTAACTCACGGGCACTTGGACTATGTAGGTTGCCTATCGGGCACTTGGACTATGTAGGTTCCCTAGCGGGCACTTGGATTATGTAGGTTCCCTTTCGGGCACTTGGACTATGTAGGTTAACTAGCGGGCACTTGGACTGTCTAGGTTACCTAGCGGGCACTTGGATTATCTAGGTTAACGAACGGGCACATGGACTATGTAGGTTACCTAGCCGCCACTTGGACTATCTAGGTTAGCTAACAGGCACTTGGACTATTTAGGTTCCCTAGCGGCCACTAGTACCATCAAGGATACCTAGCTGGCACTTGGACTATGTAGGTCAACTAGCGGGCCCTTGGATAATCTAGGTTAGCTAATGGGCACTTAGATTATGTAGGTTAACTAGCGGGCACTTGGAATATGTAGGTTAACTAGCGGGCCCATGAACTATGTAGGTTTACTAAAGGGCCCTTGGACTATCTAGGTTCCCTAAAGGGCACTTGGATTATCTAGGTTACCGAACGGGCACTTGGACTATCTAGGTTACCTAAAGGGCACTTGGACTATGTAGGCTAATTAGGGGGCCCTTGGACGATCTAGGTTACCTAGCGGGTACTTGAACTATCTAGGTTAACTAGCGGGCACTTGCACTATCTATGTTACCTAGCGGGCACTGGGACTATGTACGTTCGCTAGTGGGCACTTGGACTATCTAGGTTGCCTAGCGGGCACTTTTACTATGTAGGTTAACTAGCGTGCCCTTGGACTATCTAGGTTACGTAGCGGGCACTTGGTATATAGATTAACTAGCGGGTACTTGGACTATATAGGTTAACTAGCGGACACTTGCACGATCTAGGTTAACTTGCGGGCCCTTGCACTATGTAGGTTAACTAGCGGGCCCATGGATTATGTAGGTTTACCAGCAGGCACTTGGACTATCTAGGTTAATTAGCAGGCACTTGGACTATCTAGGTTAGCTAGCGTGCACTTGGACTATGTAGGCTCCTTAGCGGGCATTTGGACTATCTAGGTTGCATAGCGGGCACTTGTACTATGTAGGTTAACTACATGCCCTTGGACTATCTAGGTTACGTAGCGGGTACTTGGTATATAGGTTAACTAGCGGGCACTTGGACTACATAGGTTAACTAGCTGACACTAGCACGATCTAGGTTAACTAGCGGGCCCTTGCACTATGTAGGTTAACTAGCGGGCTCATGGATTATGTAGGTTTACTAGCAGGCACTTGGACTATCTAGGTTAACAAGCGGTCACTTGGACTATGTAGTTTCCCTAGCGGACATTTGGACTATTTAGGTTACCTAGCGGGCACTAGGACTATGTAGGTTACCTAGCGGGCACTTGGACTATCTAGGTTACCTAGCAGGCACTTTGACTATCTAGGTTAACTAATGGGCACTTGGACTATGTAGGTTGCCTAGCGGGCACTTGGATTATGTAGGTTCCCTATCGGGCACTTGGACTATGTAGGTTAACTAGCGGGCCTTTGGACTATGTAGGTTACCTAGCAGGCACTTTGACTATCTAGGTTAACGAACGGGCACTTGGACTATGTAGGTTACCTAGCCGCCACTTGGACTATCTAGGTTAACTAACGGGCACTTGGACTATTTAGGTTGCCTAGCGGGCACTTGGATTATGTAGGTTCCCTATCGGGCACTTGGACTATGTAGGTCAACTAGCGGGCCCTTGGACTATCTAGGTTAGCTAACGGGAACTTAGATTATGTAGGTTAACTAGCGGGCACTTGGACTATGTAGGTTAACTAGCGGACACTTGCACTATGTAGGTTAACTAGCGGGCCCATGGACTATGTAGGTTTACAAGAGGGCCCTTGGACTATCTGGGTTCCCTAAAGGGCACTTGGACTATCTAGATTACCGAACGGGCACTTGGACTATCTAGGTTACTTAGGGGGCACTTGGACTATGTCGGATAACTAGGGGGCCCTTGGACGATCTAGGTTACCTAGCGTGTACTTAATCTATCTAGGTTAACTAGCGGGCACTTGCACTATCTAGGTTACCTAGCGGGCACTTGGACTATGTACGTTCCCTAGCGGGCACGTCGAGTATCTATGTTAACTAGCGGGCACTTGGAATATGTAGGTTAACTAGCGGACACTTGCACTATGTAGGTTACCTAGCAGGCACTTGGACTATCTAGGTTAACTAGCGGGCACTTGGACTATCTTGGTTAACTAGCGTGCACTTGGACAATGTAGGTTCCTTAGCGGGCACATGGACTATCTAGGTTGCCTAGCGGGCACTTGGACTATGTAGGTTATCTAGCATGCCCTTGGACTATCTAGGTTACGTAGCGGGCACTTGGTATATAGGTTAACTAGCGGGCACTTGGACTACGTAGGTTAACTAGAGGACACTTGGACTATCTAGGCTAACTAGTGGGCCCCTGGACTATGTAGGGTAACTAGCAGGCACTTGGACAATCTAGGTTAACTTGCGGGCACTTGGACTATCAAAGTTAACAAGTGAGCCCTTGGACTATGTAGGTTAACTAGCGGGCCCTTGGACTATCTAGGTTACCTAGCGGGCACTTGGACTATAAAGTTTACTTAGCGGGCACTTGAACTATGTAGGTTACCTAGTGGGCACTTGGACTATCTAGGTTAATGAATGGGCACTTGGAATATGCAGGTAACCTAGTGGGCCCTTGGACTGTCTAGGTTACATAGCGGGCACTTGGACTTCTAGGTTAACGAACGGGCACTTGGACTATGTAGGTTACCTAGCCGCTACCTGGACTATCTAGGTTAGCTAACAGGCACTTGGACTATCTAGGTTCCCTAGCGGGCACTTGTACTATCCAGGTTGCCTAGCTGGCACTTGGACTATGTAGGTCAACTAGTGGACCCTTGGACTATCTAGGTTAGCTAACGGGCACTTAGATTATGTAGGTTAACTAGCGGGCACTTGGAATATGTAGGTTACCTAGCAGACACTTGCACTATGTAGGTTAACTAGCGGGCCCATGGACTATATAGGTTTACTAGAGGGCACTTCGACTATCTGGCTTCCCTAAAGGGCACTTGGACTATCTAGGTTACCGAACGGACACTTGGACTATCTAGGTTGCATAGCGGGCACTTGGACTATGTAGGCTAACTAGGGGGCCCTTGGAAGATCTAGGTTACCTAGCGGGCACTTGCACTATCTAGGTTACCTAGCTGGCACTTGGACTATGTACGTTCCCTAGCGGGCACTTGGACTATCTAGGTTAACTAGCGTGAACTTGGACTATGTAGGTTCCTTAGCGGGCACTTGGACTATCTAGGTTGCCTAGCGGGCACTTGGACTATTTAGGTTAACTAGCATGCCCTTGGACTATCTAGGTTACGTAGCGGGCACTTGGTATATAGGTTAACTAGCGGGTACTTGGTCTATGTAGGTTAACTAGAGGACACTTGGACTATCTAGATTAACTAGTGGGCCCTTGGACTATGTAGGTTAACTAGCAGGCACTTGGACAATCTAGGTTAACTAGCGGGCACTTGGACGATCTAGGTTAACTAGCGGGCACTTGGACTATCAAAGTTAAAAGTGAGCCCTTGGACTATGTAGGTTAACTAGCGGGCCCTTGGACTATCTAGGTTACCTAGTGTGCACGTGGACTATAAAGTTTACCTAGCGGGCACTTGTACTATGTAGGTTAACGAACGGGCACTTGGAATATGCAGGTAACCTAGCGGCACTTGGACTGTCTAGGTTACCTAGCGGGCACTTGGACTTCTAGGTTAACGAACGGGCTCTTGGGCTATGTAGGTTGCCTAGCGGGCACTTGGACTATCTAGGTTAGGTAACGGGCACTTGGACTATCTAGGTTACCTAGCGGGAACTTGCACAATGTAAGTTACCTAGCGGGCTCTTTGACTATCTAGGTTACATGGCTGGCACTTTGACTATCTAGGTTACATAGCGGGCACTTGGACTATGTAGGTTTCCTAGCGGGCACTTGGACTATCTAGGTTAATGAATGGGCACTTGGACTATGTAGGTAACCTAGCGGGCACTTGGACAGTCTAGGTTACCTAGGGGGCATTTGGACTATCTAGGTTAACGAACGGGCACTTGGACTATGTAGGTTCACTATCGGACATTTGGACTACTTAGGTTACCTAGCGGGCACTTGGACTATCTAGGTTAACTAGCGGGCACTTAACTATCTAGGTCAACTAGTGGGCCCTTGTACTATGTAGGTTAACTAGCGGGCCCTTGGACTATGTAGGTTAACTAGTGGGCACTTGGATGATCTAGGTTAACTAGAGGGCACTTGGACTATCTAGGTTAACTAGCATGCACTTGGACTATCTAGGTTAACTAGCGGGCACTTGGATGATCAATATTAACTAGCGGGCACTTGGACTATCTAGGTTAGCTAACGGGCACATGGACTAAGTACGTCCCCTAGTGGGCACTTGAACTATCTAGGTAAACTAACGGGCACTAGGACTATCTAGGTTAACTAGCGGGCACTTGGACTATCTAGGTTACCTAGATGGCACTTGGACTATGAAAGTTCCCTAGCGGGCACTTGGATTATCTAGGTTACCCAGCGGGCACTTGGACTATGTAGGTCAACTAGCGGGCCCTTGGACTATCTAAGTTAGCTAACTGGCACGTGGACTATGTAGGTTAACTAGCGGACACTTGCAGGATCTAGGTTAACTAGCGGGCTCTTGCACTATGTAGGTTAACTTGCGGGCCCATTGACTATGTAGGTTAACTAGTGGCACTTGGACGATATAGGTTAACTAGCGGGCACTTGGATTATCTAGGTTAGCTAGCGGGCTCTAGCACTATGTAGGTTATATAGCGGGCCCATTGACTATGTAGGTTAACTAGCGGGCACTTGGACGATCTAGGTTAACTAGCTGGCACTTTGACGATATAGGTTAACTAGCAGGCACTTGAATTATCTAGGTTACCTAGCGGGCACTTGGATTATGTAGGTTCCCTAGCGGGCATTTGGAGTATATAGATTACCTAGTGGGCACTTAGACTTTGTAGGTTACCTAGCGGGCACTTGGACTATCTAAGTTACCTAGCTGGCACTTGAACTATCTACGTTGCCTAGCGGGTTCTTGGAGTATGTAGGTTACCTAGCGGGCTGTTGGACTATCTAGGTTACCTAGCAGTCATTGGAGTATCTAGGTTAACTAACGGGCACTTGGACTATGTATGTTCCCTAGCGGGCCCTTGGTCTATGTAAGTTCCCTATCGGGCACTTGGACTATATATGTTCCCTAAGGACACTTGAACTATGTAAGTTAACTACCGGGCACTTGGAATATGTATGTTAACATGCGTGCCCTTGGACTACTTAGGTTAACTAGCGGACACTTGCACTATGTAGGTTACCTAGCGGGCACTTGGATTATCTAGGTTAACTAGCGGGCACTTGGACTATGTAGGTTACCTAGCGGGCACTTGGACTATGTAGGTTAACTAGCAGGCCCTTCGACCATCCAGGTTACCTAGCAGGCACTTGGACTATGTAGGTTAACTAGCGGGCCCTTGGACTATCTAGGTTACCTAGATAGCACTTGGACTATATAGGTTCCCTAGCGGGCACTTGCACTATCTAAGTTAACGAACGGGCACTTGGACTATGCAGGTAACTTAGCGGGCACTTGGACTGTCTAGGTTACATAGCGGGTACTTGGACTATCTAGGTTACCTAGCTGGCACTTGAACTATCTACGTTGCCTACCGGGTCTTGGAGTATGTAGGTTACCTAGCAGGCTGTTGTACTATCTAGGTTACCTAGCGGGCACTTGGACTATCTAGGTTAACTAACGGGCACTTGGACTATGTAGGTTCCCTAGCGGGCCCTTGGACTATGTAAGTTCCCTAGCGGGCACTTGGACTATGTGGGTTTCCTGGCGGGCATTTGGACTATCTAGGTTACCTAACGGGCATTTGGACTATGTAGGTTCCCTAGCGGACACTTGGATTATGTAGGTTCCCTATGGGGCATTTGGACTATGTAGGTTACCTAGCGAGCACTTAGACTATGTAGGTTACCTATCGGGCACTTGGAGAATGTAGGTTAACTAGGGGACACTAGGACTATGTTGGTTCCCTAGCGGGCCCTTGGACTATGTATGTTTTCCAGTGGGCACTTGGACTATGTGGGTTCCCTAGCGGGCATTTGGACTATCTAGGTTACCTAACGGGCACTTGGACTATGTAGGTTCCCTAGCGGGCACTTGGATTATGTAGGTTCCCTATCGGGCATTCTGAGCATGTAGGTTAACTAGAGGGCATTTGGACTATGTAGGTTACCTAGCGGGCACTTGGACTATGTAGGTTCCCTGTCGGGAACTTGGAGAATGTAGGTTAACTAGGGGGCACTAGGACAATGTAGGTTACCTAGCGGGCCCTTGGACTATCTAGGTTACCTAGCGGACACTTGGACTATGTAGGTTCCCTATCGGGCACTATGACTATCTAGGTTAACTAGCGAGCACTTGGACTATCCAGGATAACTAGCGGGCACTTGGACTATTAGGGTCCCTAGCGGGCATTTGTACTATATAGGTTACCTTGCGGGCACTTGGACTATGTGGGTTAACGAACAGGCGCTTGGATTACGTAGGTAACCTAGTGGTCACTTGAACTGTCTAGGTTACCCAGCGGGCACTTGGACTATGTAGGTTAACGAGCGGGCACTTGGACTATCTAGGTTAACTAGCGGGCCCTTGGACGATATAGGTTAACTAGCGGGCCCTTGGACTAATGTAGGTTAACTAGCGGGCCCTTGGACTATGTAGGTTAACTAGCGGACACTAGGACGATCTAGGTTAACTAGCGGGTACTTGGACTATGTAGGTTAACTAGCGGGCCCTTAGACTATGTAGATTAACTAGCGGCACTTGGACTATCTAGGTTAACTAGTGGGCCCTTGGACTATGTAGATTCCCTAGCGGGCACTTGGACTATATATGTTCTAGAGCGGGCATTTAGACTATGTAGGTTCCCTAGCAGGCACTTGGACTATGTTGGTTCCAGAGCGGACACTTGGACTTTCTAGGTTCCCTAGCGGGCACTTGGACTAAGTAGGTTAACTAGCGGACACTTGGATGATCTAGGTTAACTAGAGGGTACTTGGACTATGTAGTTTCCCTAGCGGGCATTTGCACTATTTAGGTTACCAAGTGGGCACTTGGACTATGTAGGTTACCTAGCGAGCACTTGGACTATCTAAGTTACCTAGCAGGCACTTTGACTATCTAGGTTAACTCACGGGCCCTTGGACTATGTAGGTTAACTAGCGGACACTAGGACGATCTAGGTTAACTAGCGGGTACTTGGACTATGTAGGTTAACTAGCGGGCCCTTGGACTATGTAGATTAACTAGCGGCACTTGGACAATCTAGGTTAACTAGTGGGCCCTTGGACTATGTAGATTCCCTAGCGGGCACTTGGACTATATATGTTCTAGAGCGGGCATTTAGACTATGTAGGTTCCCTAGCAGGCACTTGGACTATGTTGGTTCCAGAGCGGACACTTGGACTTTCTAGGTTCCCTAGTGGGCACTTGGACTATATAGGTTAACTAGCGGACACTTGGATGATCTAGGTTATCTAGCGGGTACTTGGACTATGTAGTTTCCCTAGTGGGCATTTGCACTATTCAGGTTACCAAGCGGGCACTTGGACTATGTAGGTTACCTAGCGAGCACTTGGAGTATCTAGGTTACCTAGCAGGCACTTTGACTATCTAGGTTAACTCACGGGCACTTGGACTATGTAGGTTGCCTAGCGGGCACTTGGACTATGTAGGTTCCCTAGCGGGCACTTGGATTATGTAGGTTCCCTTTCGGGCACTTGGACTATGTAGGTTAACTAGCGGGCACTTGGACTGTCTAGGTTACCTAGCGGGCACTTGGATTATCTAGGTTAACGAACGGGCACATGGACTATGTAGGTTACCTAGCCGCCACTTGGACTATCTAGGTTAGCTAACAGGCACTTGGACTATTTAGGTTCCCTAGCGGCCACTAGTACCATCAAGGATACCTAGCTGGCACTTGGACTATGTAGGTCAACTAGCGGGCCCTTGGATAATCTAGGTTAGCTAACGGGCACTCCGATTATGTAGGTTAACTAGCGGGCACTTGGAATATGTAGGTTAACTAGCGGACCCATGAACTATGTAGGTTTACTAACGGGCCCTTGGCTATCTAGGTTCCCTAAAGGGCACTTGGATTATCTAGGTTACCGAACGGGCACTTGGACTATCTAGGTTACCTAAAGGGCACTTTGACTATGTAGGCTAATTAGGGGGCCCTTGGACGATCTAGGTTACCTAGCAGGTACTTGAACTATCTAGGTTAACTTGCGGGCCCTTGCATTATATAGGTTAACTAGCGGAACACATGGATTATGTAGGTTTACTAGCAGGCACTTGGACTATCTAGGTTAACTAGCAGGCACTTGGACTATCTTGGTTAACTAGCGTGCACTTGGACTATGCAGGCTCCTTAGAGGGCATTTGGACTATCTAGGTTGCATAGCGGGCACTTGTACTATGTAGGTTAACTACATGCCCTTGGACTATCTAGGTTACGTAGGGGCACTTGGTATATAGGTTAACTAGCGGGCACTTGGACTATATAGGTTAACTAGCTGACACTTGCACGATCTAGGTTAACTAGCGGGCCCTTGCACTATGTAGGTTAACTAGCGGGCCCATGGATTATATAGGTTTACTAGCAGGCACTTGGACTATCTAGGTTAACAAGCGGTCACTTGGACTATGTATTTTCCCTAGCGGGTATTTGGACTATTTAGGTTACCTAGCGGGCACTTGGACTATGTAGGTTACCTAGCGGGCACTTGGACTATCTAGGTTACCTAGCAGGCACTTTGACTATCTAGGTTAACTAATGGGCACTTGGACTATGTAGGTTGCCTAGCGGGCATTTGGACTATGTAGGTTCCCTATCGGGCACTTGGACTATGTAGGTTAACTAGCGGGCCTTTGGACTATATAGGTTACCTAGCAGGCACTTTGACTATCTGGGTTAACGAACGGGCACTTGGACTATGTAGGTTACCTAGCCACCACTTGGACTATCTAGGTTAACTAACGGGCACTTGGACTATTTAGGTTGCCTAGCGGGCACTTGGATTATGTAGGTTCCCTATCGGGCACTTGGACTATGTAGGTCAACTAGCGGGCCCTTGGACTATCTAGGTTAGCTAACGGGAACTTAGATTATGTAGGTTAACTAGCGGGCACTTGGACTATGTAGGTTAACTAGCGGACATTTGCACTATGTAGGTTAACTAGCGGGCCCATGGACTATGTAGGTTTACAAGAGGGCCCTTGGACTATCTGGGTTCCCTAAAGGGCACTTGGACTATCTAGATTACCGAACGGGCACTTGGACTATCTAGGTTACTTAGGGGGCACTTGGACTATGTCGAATAACTAGGGGGCCCTTGGACGATCTAGGTTACCTAGCGTGTACTTGATCTATCTAGGTTAACTAACGGGCACTTGCACTATCTAGGTTACCTAGCGGGCACTGGGATTATGTACGTTCCCTAGCGGGCACTTCGAGTATCTATGTTAACTAGCGGGCACTTGGAATATGTAGGTTAACTAGCGGACACTTGCACTATGTAGGTTACCTAGCAGGCACTTGGACTATCTAGGTTAACTAGCGGGCACTTGGACTATCTTGGTTAACTAGCGTGCACTTGGACTATGTAGGTTCCTTAGCGGGCACATGGACTATCTAGGTTGCCTAGCGGGCACTTGGACTATGTAGGCTATCTAGCATGCCCATGGACTATCTAGGTTACGTAGCGGGCACTTGGTATATAGGTTAACTAGCGGGCACTTGGACTATGTAGGTTAACTAGAGGACACTTGGACTATCTAGGTTAACTAGTGGGCCCCTGGACTATGTAGGGTAACTAGCAGGCACTTGGACAATCTAGGTTAACTAGCGGGCACTTGGACGATCTAGGTTAACTTGCGGGCAATTGGACTATCAAAGTTAACAAGTGAGCCCTTGGACTATGTAGGTTAACTAGCGGGCCCTTGGACTATCTAGGTTACCTAGCGGGCACTTGGACTATAAAGTTTACCTAGCGGGTAATTGAACTATGTAGGTTACCTAGTGGGCACTTGGACTATCTAGGTTAACGAATGGGCACTTGGAATATGCAGGTAACCTAGCGGGCACTTGGACTGTCTAGGTTACATAGCGGGCACTTGGACTTCTAAGTTAACGAACGGGCACTTGGACTATGTAGGTTGCCTAGCGGGCACTTGGACTATCTAGGTTAGGTAACGGGCACTAGAACTATCTAGGTTACCTAGCGGGCACTTGGACTATGTACGTCCCCTAGTGGGCACTTGGACTATCTAGGTTAACTAACGGGCACTAGTACTATCTATGTTAACTAGCGGGCACTTGGACTATCTAGGTTACCTAGCGGGCACTTGGATTATGTAGGTTAACTAGCGGACACTTGCACGATCTAGGTTAACTAGCGGGCCCATGGATTATGTAGGTTTACTAGCAGGCACTTGTACTATCTAGGTTACCTAGCTGGCACTTGGACTATGTAGGTCAACTAGCGGACCCTTGGACTATCTAGGTTAGCTAACGGGCACTTAGATTATGTAGGTTAACTAGCGGGCACTTGGAATATGTAGGTTAACTAGCAGACACTTGCACTATGTAGGTTAACTAGCGGGCCCATGGACTATGTAGGTTTACTAGAGGGCACTTGGACTATCTGGCTTCCCTTAAGGGCACTTGGACTATCTAGGTTACCGAACGGGCACTTGGACTATCTAGGTTACATAGCGGGCACTGGGACTATGTAGGCTAACTAGGGGGCCCTTGGACGATCTAGGTTACCTAGCGGGTACTTGAACTATCTAGGTTAACTAGCGGGCACTTGCACTATCTAGGTTACCTAGCTGGCACTTGGACTATGTACGTTCCCTAGCGGGCACTTGGACTATCTAGGTTAACTAGCGTGAACTTGGACTATGTAGGTTCCTTAGCGGGCACTTGGACTATCTAGGTTGCCTAGCGGGCACTTGGACTATTTAGGTTAACTAGCATGCCCTTGGACTATCTAGGTTACGTAGCGGGCACTTGGTATATAGGTTAACTAGCGGGCACTTGGTCTATGTAGGTTAACTAGAGGACACTTGGACTATCTAGATTGACTAGTGGGCCCTTGGACTATGTAGGTTAACGAACGGGCACTTGGAATATGCAAGTAACCTAGCGGCACTTGGACTGTCTAGGTTACCTAGCGGGCACTTGGACTTCTAGGTCAACGAACGGACTCTTGGGCTATGTAGGTTGCCTAGCGGGCACTTGGGCTATGTAGGTTGCCTAGCGGGCACTTGGACTATCTAGGTTAGGTAACGGGCACTTGGACTATCTAGGTTACCTAGCGGGAACTTGCACAATGTAAGTTACCTAGCGGGCACTTTGACTATCTAGGTTACATAGCTGGCACTTTGACTATCTAGGTTACATAGCGGGCACTTGGACTATGTAGGTTTCCTAGCGGGCACTTGGACTATCTAGGTTAACGAATGGGCACTTGGACTATGTAGGTAACCTAGCGGGCACTTGGACAGTCTAGGTTACCTAGGGGGCACTTGGACTATCTAGGTTAACGAACGGGCACTTGGACTATGTAGGTTCACTATCGGACATTTGGACTACTTAGGTTACCTAGCGGGCACTTGGACTATCTAGGATAACTAGCGGGCACTTGGACTATCTAGGTCAACTAGTGGGACCTTGTACTATGTAGGTTAACTAGCGGGCCCTTGCACTATGTAGGTTAACTAGTGGGCACTTGACTATCTAGGTTAACTAGCATGCACTTGGACTATCTAGGTTAACTAGCGGGCACTTGGATGATCAATATTAACTAGCGGGCACTTGGACTATCTAGGTTAGCTAACGAGCACATGGACTAAGTACGTCCCCTAGTGGGCACTTGGACTATCTAGGTAAACTAACGGGCACTAGGACTATCTAGGTTAACTAGCGGGTACTTGGACTATCTAGGTTACCTAGTTGGCACTTGGACTATGAAGGTTCCCTAGCGGGCACTTGGATTATCTAGGTTACCCAGCAGGCACTTGGACTATGTAGATCAACTAGCGGGCCCTTGGACTATCTAAGTTAGCTAACTGGCACGTGGACTATGTAGGTTAACTGGCGGACACTTGCACGATCTAGGTTAACTAGCGGGCTCTTGCACTATGTAGGTTAACTAGCGGGCCCATTGACTATGTAGGTTAACTAGCGGGCACTTGGACGATCTAGGTTAAATAGCGGGCACTTGGACGATATAGGTTAACTAGCGGGCACTTGGATTATCTAGGTTAGCTAGCGGGCTCTAGCGCTATGTAGGTTAAATAGCGGGCCCATTGACTATGTAGGTTAACTAGCGGGCCCTTGGACTATGTAGGCTAACTAGTGGGCACTTGGATGATCTAGGTTAACTAGAGGGCACTTGGACTATCTAGGTTAACTAGCATGCACTTGGACTATCTACGTTAACTAGCGGGCACTTGGATGATCAATATTAGCTACCGGGCACTTGGAACTATCTAGGTTAGCTAACGGGCACATGGACTAAGTACGTCTCCTAGTGGGCACTTGGACTATCTAGGTAAACTAACGGGCACTAGGACTATCTAGGTTAACTAGCGGGCACTTGGACTATCTAGGTTACCTAGCTGGCACTTGGACTATGAAGGTTCCCTAGCGGGCACTTGGATTATCTAGGTTACCCAGCGGGCACTTGGACTATGTAGGTCAACTAGCGGGCCCTTGGATTATCTACGTTAGCTAACTGGCACGTGGACTATGTAGGTTAACTAGCGGACACTTGCTCGATCTAGGTTAACTAGCGGGCTCTTGCACTATGTAGGTAACTAGCGGGCCCATTGACTATGTAGGTTAACTAGCGGGCAATTGGACGATATAGGTTAACTATCGGGCACTTGGATTATCTAGGTTAGCTAGCGGGCTCTAGCACTATGTAGGTTATATAGCGGGCCCATTGACAATGTAGGTTAACTAGCGGGCACTTGGACGATCTAGGTTAACTAGCTGGCACTTGGACGATATAGGTTAACTAGCAGGCACTTGGATTATCTAGGTTACCTAGCGGGCACTTGGACTATGTAGGTTCCCTAGCGGGCATTTGGAGTATATAGATTACCTAGCGGGCACTTAGACTTTGTAGGTTACCTAGCGGGCACTTGGACTATCTAAGTTACCTAGCTGGCACTTGAACTATCTACGTTGCCTAGCGGGTTCTTGGAGTATGTAGGTTACCTAGCGGGCTGTGGACTATCTAGGTTACCTAGCAGTCATTGGAGTATCTAGGTTAACTAACGGCACTTGGACTATGTAGGTTCCCTAGCGGGCCCTTGGTCTATGTAAGTTCCCTATCGGGCACTTGGACTATGCATGTTCCCTAAGGACACTTGAACTATGTAAGTTAACTACCGGGCACTTGGAATATGTATGTTAACCTGCGTGCCCTTGGACTACTTAGGTTAACTAGCGGACACTTGCACTATGTAGGTTACCTAGCGGGCACTTGGACTATCTAGGTTAACTAGCGGGCGCTTGGACTATGTAGGTTACCTAGCGGGCACTTGGACTATGTAGGTTACCTAGCGGGCACTTGGACTATGTAGGTAACTAGCAGGCCCTTCGACTATCCAGGTTACCTAGCAGGCACTTGGACTATGTAGGTTAACTAGCGGGCCCTTGGACTATCTAGGTTACCTAGATAGCACTTGGAATATATACGTTCCCTAGCGGGCACTTGCACTATCTAAGTTAACGAACGGGCACTTGGACTATGCAGGTAACCTAGCGGGCACTTGGATTGTCTAGGTTACATAGCGGGCACTTGGAATATCTAGGTTACCTAGCTGGCACTTGAACTATCTACGTTGCCTACCGGGTCTTGGAGTATGTAGGTTACCTAGCAGGCTGTTGGACTATCTAGGTTACCTAGCGGGCACTTGGACTATCTAGGTTAACTAACGGGCACTTGGACTATGTAGGTTCCCTAGCGGGCCCTTGGACTATGTAAGTTCCCTAGCGGGCACTTGGACTATGTGGGTTTCCTGGCAGGCATTTGGACTATCTAGGTTACCTAACGGGCATTTGGACTATGTAGGTTCCCTAGCGGACACTTGGATTATGTAGGTTCCCTATGGGGCATTTGGACTATGTAGGTTACCTAGCGAGCACTTAGACTATGTAGGTTACCTATCGGGCACTTGGAGAATGTAGGTTAACTAGGGACACTAGGACTATGTAGGTTCCCTAGCGGGCACTTGGACTATGTATGTTTTCCAGTGGGCACTTGGACTATGTGGGTTCCCTAGCGGGCATTTGGACTATCTAGGTTACCTAACGGGCACTTGGACTATGTAGGTTCCCTAGCGGGCACTTGGATTATGTAGGTTCCCTATCGGGCACTCGGAGTATGTAGGTTAACTAGAGGGCATTTGGACTATGTAGGTTACCTAGCGGGCACTTGGACTATGTAGGTTCCCTGTCGGGAACTTGGAGAATGTAGGTTAACTAGGGGGCACTAGGACAATGTAGGTTACCTAGCGGGCCCTTAGACTATCTAGGTTACCTAGCGGACACTTGGACTATGTAGGTTCCCTATCGGGCACTTGGACTATCTAGGTTAACTAGCGAGCACTTGGACTATCCAGGATAACTAGCGGGCACTTGGACTATTAGGGTCCCTAGCGGGCATATGTACTATATAGGTTACCTAGCGGGCACTTGGACTATGTGGGTTAACGAACAGGCGCTTGGACTACGTAGGTAACCTAGTGGTCACTTGAACTGTCTAGGTTACCCAGTGGGCACTTGGACTATGTAGGTTAACTAGTGGGCACTTGGACTATCTAGGTTAACTAGCGGGCCCTTGGATGATGTAGGTTAACTAGCGGGCCCTTGGACTATGTAGGTTAACTAGCGGGCCCTTGGACTATGTAGGTTAACTAGCGGTCACTAGGACGATCTAGGTTATCTAGCGGGTACTTGGACTATGTAGGTTAACTAGCGGGCCCTTGGACTATGTAGATTAACTAGCGGCACATGGACTATCTAGGTTAACTAGTGGGCCCTTGGACTATGTAGATTCCCTAGCGGGCACTTGGACTATATATGTTCTAGAGCAGGCATTTAGACTATTTAGGTTCCCTAGCAGGCTCTTGGACTATGTTGGTTCCAGAGCGGACACTTGGACTTTCTAGGTTCCCTAGCAGGCACTTGGACTATGTAGGTTAACTAGTGGACACTTGGATGATCTAGGTTAACTAGCGGGCACTTGGACTATGTAGTTCCCTAGCGGGCATTTGCCCTATTTAGGTTACCAAGCGGGCAACTGGACTATGTAGGTTACCTAGTGAGCACTTGGAATATCTAGGTTACCTAGCAGGCACTTTGACTATCTAGGTTAACTCACGGGCACTTGGACTATGTAGGTTCCCTTTCGGGCACTTGGACTATGTAGGTTAACTAGCGGGCACTTGGACTGTCTAGGTTACCTAGCGGGCACTTGGATTATCTAGGTTAATGAACGGGCACATGGACTATGTAGGTTACCTAGCCGCCACTTGGACTATCTAGGTTAGCTAACAGGCACTTGGACTATTTAGGTTCCCTAGCGGCCACTAGTACCATCAAGGATACCTAGCTGGCACTTGGACTATGTAGGTCAACTAGCGGGCCCTTGGATAATCTAGGTTAGCTAACGGGCACTTAGATTATGTAGGTTAACTAGCGGGCACTTGGAATATGTAGGTTAACTAGCGGGCCCATGAACTATGTAGGTTTACTAAAGGGCCCTTGGACTATCTAGGTTCCCTAAAGGGCACTTGGATTATCTAGGTTACCGAACGGGCACTTGGACTATCTAGGTTACCTAAAGGGCACTTGGACTATGTAGGCTAATTAGGGGGCCCTTGGACGATCTAGGTTACCTAGCGGGTACTTGAACTATCTAGGTTAACTAGCGGGCACTTGCACTATCTATGTTACCTAGCGGGCACTGGGACTATGTACGTTCGCTAGTGGGCACTTGGACTATCTAGGTTGCCTAGCGGGCACTTTTACTATGTAGGTTAACTAGCGTGCCCTTGGACTATCTAGGTTACGTAGCGGGCACTTGGTATATACATTAACTAGCGGGTACTTGGACTATATAGGTTAACTAGCGGACACTTGCACGATCTAGGTTAACTTGCGGGCCCTTGCACTATGTAGGTTAACTAGCGGGCCCATGGATTATGTAGGTTTACCAGCAAGCACTTGGACTATCTAGGTTAACTAGCAGGCACTTGGACTATCTAGGTTAGCTAGCGTGCACTTGGACTATGTAGGCTCCTTAGCGGGCATTTGGACTATCTAGGTTGCATAGCGGGCACTTGTACTATGTAGGTTAACTACATGCCCTTGGACTATCTAGGTTACGTAGCGGGTACTTGGTATATAGGTTAACTAGCGGGCACTTGGACTACATAGGTTAACTAGCTGACACTAGCACGATCTAGGTTAACTAGCGGGCCCTTGCACTATGTAGGTTAACTAGCGGGCTCATGGATTATGTAGGTTTACTAGCAGGCACTTGGTCTATCTAGGTTAACAAGCGGTCACTTGGACTATGTAGTTTCCCTAGCGGACATTTGGACTATTTAGGTTACCTAGCGGGCACTAGGACTATGTAGGTTACCTAGCGGGCACTTGGACTATCTAGGTTACCTAGCAGGCACTTTGACTATCTAGGTTAACTAATGGGCACTTGGACTATGTAGGTTGCCTAGCGGGCACTTGGATTATGTAGGTTCCCTATCGGGCACTTGGACTATGTAGGTTAACTAGCGGGCCTTTGGACTATGTAGGTTACCTAGCAGGCACTTTGACTATCTAGGTTAACGAACGGGCACTTGGACTATGTAGGTTACCTAGCCGCCACTTGGACTATCTAGGTTAACTAACGGGCACTTGGACTATTTAGGTTGCCTAGCGGGCACTTGGATTATGTAGGTTCCCTATCGGGCACTTGGACTATGTAGGTCAACTAGCGGGCCCTTGGACTATCTAGGTGAGCTAACGGGAACTTAGATTATGTAGGTTAACTAGCGGGCACTTGGACTATGTAGGTTAACTAGCGGACACTTGCACTATGTAGGTTAACTAGCGGGCCCATGGACTATGTAGGTTTACAAGAGGGCCCTTGGACTATCTGGGTTCCCTAAAGGGCACTTGGACTATCTAGATTACCGAACGGGCACTTGGACTATCTAGGTTACTTAGGGGGCACTTGGACTATGTCGGATAACTAGGGGGCCCTTGGACGATCTAGGTTACCTAGCGTGTACTTCATCTATCTAGGTTAACTAGCGGGCACTTGCACTATCTAGGTTCCCTAGCGGGCACTTGGATTATGTAGGTTCCCTATCGGGCACTCTGAGCATGTAGGTTAACTAGAGGGCATTAGGACTATGTAGGTTACCTAGCGGGCACTTGGACTATGTAGGTTCCCTGTCGGGAACTTGGAGAATGTAGGTTAACTAGGGGGCACTAGGACAATGTAGGTTACCTAGCGGGCCCTTGGACTATCTAGGTTACCTAGCGGACACTTGGACTATGTAGGTTCCCTATCGGGCACTTGGACTATCTAGGTTAACTAGCGAGCACTTGGATTATCCAGGATAACTAGCGGGCACTTGGACTATTAGGGTCCCTAGCGGCATTTGTACTATATAGGTTACCTAGCGGGCACTTGGACTATGTAGGTTAACGAACAGGTACTTGGACTATGTAGGTAACCTAGTGGTCACTTGAACTCTCTAGGTTACCCAGTGGGCACTTGGACTATGTAGGTTAACTAGCGGGCCCTTGGACTATCTAGCTTAACTAGCGGGCCCTTGGACGATGTAGGTTAACTAGCGGGCCCTTGGACTATGTAGGTTAACTAGTGGGCCCTTGGACTATGTAGGTTAACTAGCGGACACTAGGACGATCTAGGTTAAATTGCGGGGACTTGGACTATGTAGATTAACTAGCGGCACTTGGACTATCTAGGTTAACTAGTGGGCCCTTGGCCTATGTAGATTCCCTAGCGGGCACTTGGACTATATATGTTCCAGAGCGGGCATTTAGACTATGTAGGTTCCTTAGCAGGCACTTGGACTATGTTGGTTCCAGAGCGGACACTTGGACAATCTAGGTTCCCTAGCGGGCACTTGGACTATGTAGGTTAACTAGCGGACACTTGGATCATCTAGGTTAACTAGCGGGCACTTGGATTATCTAGGTTACCTAGCAGGCAATTTGACTATCTAGGTTAACTAACGGGCACTTGGACTATGTAGGTTGCCTAGCGGGCACTTGGATTATGTAGGTTCCCTATCGGGCACTTGGACTATGTAGGTTAACTAGTGGGCACTTGGACTGTCTAGGTTACCTAGCGGGCACTTGGATTATCTAGGTTAACGAACGGGCACTTGGACTATGTAGGTTACCTAGCCGCTACCTGGACTATCTAGGTTAGCTAACAGGCACTTGGACTATCTAGGTTCCCTAGCGGGCACTTGTACTATCTAGGTTACCTAGCTGGCACTTGGACTATGTAGGTCAACTAGCGGACCCTTGGACTATCTAGGTTAGCTAACGGGCACTTAGATTATGTAGGTTAACTAGCGGGCACTTGGAATATGTAGGTTAACTAGCAGACACTTGCACTATGTAGGTTAACTAGCGGGCCCATGGACTATGTAGGTTTACTAGAGGGCACTTGGACTATCTGGCTTCCCTAAAGGGCACTTGGATTATCTAGGTTACCGAACGGGCACTTGGACTATCTAGGTTACATAGCGGGCACTGGGACTATGTAGGCTAACTAGGGGGCCCTTGGACGATCTAGGTTACCTAGCGGGTACTTGAACTATCTAGGTTAACTAGCGGGCACTTGCACTATCTAGGTTACCTAGCTGGCACTTGGACTATGTACGTTCCCTAGCGGGCACTTGGACTATCTAGGTTAACTAGCGTGAACTTGGACTATGTAGGTTCCTTAGCGGGCACTTGGACTATCTAGGTTGCCTAGCGGGCACTTGGACTATTTAGGTTAACTAGCATGCCCTTGGACTATCTAGGTTACGTAGCGGGCACTTGGTATATAGGTTAACTAGCGGGCACTTGGTCTATGTAGGTTAACTAGAGGACACTTGGACTATCTAGATTGACTAGTGGGCCCTTGGACTATGTAGGTTAACGAACGGGCACTTGGAATATGCAAGTAACCTAGCGGCACTTGGACTGTCTAGGTTACCTAGCGGGCACTTGGACTTCTAGGTCAACGAACGGACTCTTGGGCTATGTAGGTTGCCTAGCGGGCACTTGGGCTATGTAGGTTGCCTAGCGGGCACTTGGACTATCTAGGTTAGGTAACGGGCACTTGGACTATCTAGGTTACCTAGCGGGAACTTGCACAATGTAAGTTACCTAGCGGGCACTTTGACTATCTAGGTTACATAGCTGGCACTTTGACTATCTAGGTTACATAGCGGGCACTTGGACTATGTAGGTTTCCTAGCGGGCACTTGGACTATCTAGGTTAACGAATGGGCACTTGGACTATGTAGGTAACCTAGCGGGCACTTGGACAGTCTAGGTTACCTAGGGGGCACTTGGACTATCTAGGTTAACGAACGGGCACTTGGACTATGTAGGTTCACTATCGGACATTTGGACTACTTAGGTTACCTAGCGGGCACTTGGACTATCTAGGATAACTAGCGGGCACTTGGACTATCTAGGTCAACTAGTGGGACCTTGTACTATGTAGGTTAACTAGCGGGCCCTTGCACTATGTAGGTTAACTAGTGGGCACTTGGACTATCTAGGTTAACTAGCATGCACTTGGACTATCTAGGTTAACTAGCGGGCACTTGGATGATCAATATTAACTAGCGGGCACTTGGACTATCTAGGTTAGCTAACGAGCACATGGACTAAGTACGTCCCCTAGTGGGCACTTGGACTATCTAGGTAAACTAACGGGCACTAGGACTATCTAGGTTAACTAGCGGGTACTTGGACTATCTAGGTTACCTAGTTGGCACTTGGACTATGAAGGTTCCCTAGCGGGCACTTGGATTATCTAGGTTACCCAGCAGGCACTTGGACTATGTAGATCAACTAGCGGGCCCTTGGACTATCTAAGTTAGCTAACTGGCACGTGGACTATGTAGGTTAACTGGCGGACACTTGCACGATCTAGGTTAACTAGCGGGCTCTTGCACTATGTAGGTTAACTAGCGGGCCCATTGACTATGTAGGTTAACTAGCGGGCACTTGGACGATCTAGGTTAAATAGCGAGCACTTGGACGATATAGGTTAACTAGCGGGCACTTGGATTATCTAGGTTAGCTAGCGGGCTCTAGCGCTATGTAGGTTAAATAGCGGGCCCATTGACTATGTAGGTTAACTAGCGGGCCCTTGGACTATGTAGGCTAACTAGTGGGCACTTGGACGATCTAGGTTAACTAGAGGGCTCTTGGACTATCTAGGTTAACTAGCATGCACTTGGACTATCTACGTTAACTAGCGGGCTCTTGGATGATCAATATTAGCTAGCGGGCACTTGGACTATCTAGGTTAGCTAACGGGCACATGGATTATCTAGGTTAATGAACGGGCACATGGACTATGTAGGTTACCTAGCCGCCACTTGGACTATCTAGGTTAGCTAACAGGCACTTGGACTATTTAGGTTCCCTAGCGGCCACTAGTACCATCAAGGATACCTAGCTGGCACTTGGACTATGTAGGTCAACTAGCGGGCCCTTGGATAATCTAGGTTAGCTAACGGGCACTTAGATTATGTAGGTTAACTAGCGGGCACTTGGAATATGTAGGTTAACTAGCGGGCCCATGAACTATGTAGGTTTACTAAAGGGCCCTTGGACTATCTAGGTTCCCTAAAGGGCACTTGGATTATCTAGGTTACCGAACGGGCACTTGGACTATCTAGGTTACCTAAAGGGCACTTGGACTATGTAGGCTAATTAGGGGGCCCTTGGACGATCTAGGTTACCTAGCGGGTACTTGAACTATCTAGGTTAACTAGCGGGCACTTGCACTATCTATGTTACCTAGCGGGCACTGGGACTATGTACGTTCGCTAGTGGGCACTTGGACTATCTAGGTTGCCTAGCGGGCACTTTTACTATGTAGGTTAACTAGCGTGCCCTTGGACTATCTAGGTTACGTAGCGGGCACTTGGTATATAGATTAACTAGCGGGTACTTGGACTATATAGGTTAACTAGCGGACACTTGCATGATCTAGGTTAACTTGCGGGCCCTTGCACTATGTAGGTTAACTAGCGGGCCCATGGATTATGTAGGTTTACCAGCAAGCACTTGGACTATCTAGGTTAACTAGCAGGCACTTGGACTATCTAGGTTAGCTAGCGTGCACTTGGACTATGTAGGCTCCTTAGCGGGCATTTGGACTATCTAGGTTGCATAGCGGGCACTTGTACTATGTAGGTTAACTACATGCCCTTGGACTATCTAGGTTACGTAGCGGGTACTTGGTATATAGGTTAACTAGCGGGCACTTGGACTACATAGGTTAACTAGCTGACACTAGCACGATCTAGGTTAACTAGCGGGCCCTTGCACTATGTAGGTTAACTAGCGGGCTCATGGATTATGTAGGTTTACTAGCAGGCACTTGGACTATCTAGGTTAACAAGCGGTCACTTGGACTATGTAGTTTCCCTAGCGGACATTTGGACTATTTAGGTTACCTAGCGGGCACTAGGACTATGTAGGTTACCTAGCGGGCACTTGGACTATCTAGGTTACCTAGCAGGCACTTTGACTATCTAGGTTAACTAATGGGCACTTGGACTATGTAGGTTGCCTAGCGGGCACTTGGATTATGTAGGTTCCCTATCGGGCTCTTGGACTATGTAGGTTAACTAGCGGGCCTTTGGACTATGTAGGTTACCTAGCAGGCACTTTGACTATCTAGGTTAACGAACGGGCACTTGGACTATGTAGGTTACCTAGCCGCCACTTGGACTATCTAGGTTAACTAACGGGCACTTGGACTATTTAGGTTGCCTAGCGGGCACTTGGATTATGTAGGTTCCCTATCGGGCACTTGGACTATGTAGGTCAACTAGCGGGCCCTTGGACTATCTAGGTTAGCTAACGGGAACTTAGATTATGTAGGTTAACTAGCGGGCACTTGGACTATGTAGGTTAACTAGCGGACACTTGCACTATGTAGGTTAACTAGCGGGCCCATGGACTATGTAGGTTTACAAGAGGGCCCTTGGACTATCTGGGTTCCCTAAAGGGCACTTGGACTATCTAGATTACCGAACGGGCACTTGGACTATCTAGGTTACTTAGGGGGCACTTGGACTATGTCGGATAACTAGGGGGCCCTTGGACGATCTAGGTTACCTAGCGTGTACTTCATCTATCTAGGTTAACTAGCGGGCACTTGCACTATCTAGGTTCCCTAGCGGGTACTTGGATTATGTAGGTTCCCTATCGGGCACTCTGAGCATGTAGGTTAACTAGAGGGCATTAGGACTATGTAGGTTACCTAGCGGGCACTTGGACTATGTAGGTTCCCTGTCGGGAACTTGGAGAATGTAGGTTAACTAGGGGGCACTAGGACAATGTAGGTTACCTAGCGGGCCCTTGGACTATCTAGGTTACCTAGCGGACACTTGGACTATGTAGGTTCCCTATCGGGCACTTGGACTATCTAGGTTAACTAGCGAGCACTTGGATTATCCAGGATAACTAGCGGGCACTTGGACTATTAGGGTCCCTAGCGGCATTTGTACTATATAGGTTACCTAGCGGGCACTTGGACTATGTAGGTTAACGAACAGGTACTTGGACTATGTAGGTAACCTAGTGGTCACTTGAACTCTCTAGGTTACCCAGTGGGCACTTGGACTATGTAGGTTAACTAGCGGGCCCTTGGACTATCTAGCTTAACTAGCGGGCCCTTGGACGATGTAGGTTAACTAGCGGGCCCTTGGACTATGTAGGTTAACTAGTGGGCCCTTGGACTATGTAGGTTAACTAGCGGACACTAGGACGATCTAGGTTAACTTGCGGGGACTTGGACTATGTAGATTAACTAGCGGCACTTGGACTATCTAGGTTAACTAGTGGGCCCTTGGCCTATGTAGATTCCCTAGCGGGCACTTGGACTATATATGTTCCAGAGCGGGCATTTAGACTATGTAGGTTCCTTAGCAGGCACTTGGACTATGTTGGTTCCAGAGCGGACACTTGGACAATCTAGGTTCCCTAGCGGGCACTTGGACTATGTAGGTTAACTAGCGGACACTTGGATCATCTAGGTTAACTAGCGGGCACTTGGACTATGTAGGTTACCTAGCGGGCACTTGGATTATCTAGGTTACCTAGCAGGCAATTTGACTATCTAGGTTAACTAACGGGCACTTGGACTATGTAGGTTGCCTAGCGGGCACTTGGATTATGTAGGTTCCCTATCGGGCACTTGGACTATGTAGGTTAACTAGTGGGCACTTGGACTGTCTAGGTTACCTAGCGGGCACTTGGATTATCTAGGTTAACGAACGGGCACTTGGACTATGTAGGTTACCTAGCCGCTACCTGGACTATCTAGGTTAGCTAACAGGCACTTGGACTATCTAGGTTCCCTAGCGGGCACTTGTACTATCTAGGTTACCTAGCTGGCACTTGGACTATGTAGGTCAACTAGCGGACCCTTGGACTATCTAGGTTAGCTAACGGGCACTTAGATTATGTAGGTTAACTAGCGGGCACTTGGAATATGTAGGTTAACTAGCAGACACTTGCACTATGTAGGTTAACTAGCGGGCCCATGGACTATGTAGGTTTACTAGAGGGCACTTGGACTATCTGGCTTCCCTAAAGGGCACTTGGATTATCTAGGTTACCGAACGGGCACTTGGACTATCTAGGTTACATAGCGGGCACTGGGACTATGTAGGCTAACTAGGGGGCCCTTGGACGATCTAGGTTACCTAGCGGGTACTTGAACTATCTAGGTTAACTAGCGGGCACTTGCACTATCTAGGTTACCTAGCTGGCACTTGGACTATGTACGTTCCCTAGCGGGCACTTGGACTATCTAGGTTAACTAGCGTGAACTTGGACTATGTAGGTTCCTTAGCGGGCACTTGGACTATCTAGGTTGCCTAGCGGGCACTTGGACTATTTAGGTTAACTAGCATGCCCTTGGACTATCTAGGTTACGTAGCGGGCACTTGGTATATAGGTTAACTAGCGGGCACTTGGTCTATGTAGGTTAACTAGAGGACACTTGGACTATCTAGATTGACTAGTGGGCCCTTGGACTATGTAGGTTAACGAACGGGCACTTGGAATATGCAAGTAACCTAGCGGCACTTGGACTGTCTAGGTTACCTAGCGGGCACTTGGACTTCTAGGTCAACGAACGGACTCTTGGGCTATGTAGGTTGCCTAGCGGGCACTTGGGCTATGTAGGTTGCCTAGCGGGCACTTGGACTATCTAGGTTAGGTAACGGGCACTTGGACTATCTAGGTTACCTAGCGGGAACTTGCACAATGTAAGTTACCTAGCGGGCACTTTGACTATCTAGGTTACATAGCTGGCACTTTGACTATCTAGGTTACATAGCGGGCACTTGGACTATGTAGGTTTCCTAGCGGGCACTTGGACTATCTAGGTTAACGAATGGGCACTTGGACTATGTAGGTAACCTAGCGGGCACTTGGACAGTCTAGGTTACCTAGGGGGCACTTGGACTATCTAGGTTAACGAACGGGCACTTGGACTATGTAGGTTCACTATCGGACATTTGGACTACTTAGGTTACCTAGCGGGCACTTGGACTATCTCGGATAACTAGCGGGCACTTGGACTATCTAGGTCAACTAGTGGGACCTTGTACTATGTAGGTTAACTAGCGGGCCCTTGCACTATGTAGGTTAACTAGTGGGCACTTGGACTATCTAGGTTAACTAGCATGCACTTGGACTATCTAGGTTAACTAGCGGGCACTTGGATGATCAATATTAACTAGCGGGCACTTGGACTATCTAGGTTAGCTAACGAGCACATGGACTAAGTACGTCCCCTAGTGGGCACTTGGACTATCTAGGTAAACTAACGGGCACTAGGACTATCTAGGTTAACTAGCGGGTACTTGGACTATCTAGGTTACCTAGTTGGCACTTGGACTATGAAGGTTCCCTAGCGGGCACTTGGATTATCTAGGTTACCCAGCAGGCACTTGGACTATGTAGATCAACTAGCGGGCCCTTGGACTATCTAAGTTAGCTAACTGGCACGTGGACTATGTAGGTTAACTGGCGGACACTTGCACGATCTAGGTTAACTAGCGGGCTCTTGCACTATGTAGGTTAACTAGCGGGCCCATTGACTATGTAGGTTAACTAGCGGGCACTTGGACGATCTAGGTTAAATAGCGGGCACTTGGACGATATAGGTTAACTAGCGGGCACTTGGATTATCTAGGTTAGCTAGCGGGCTCTAGCGCTATGTAGGTTAAATAGCGGGCCCATTGACTATGTAGGTTAACTAGCGGGCCCTTGGACTATGTAGGCTAACTAGTGGGCACTTGGACGATCTAGGTTAACTAGAGGGCACTTGGACTATCTAGGTTAACTAGCATGCACTTGGACTATCTACGTTAACTAGCGGGCACTTGGATGATCAATATTAGCTAGCGGGCACTTGGACTATCTAGGTTAGCTAACGGGCACATGGACTAAGTACGTCTCCTAGTGGGCACTTGGACTATCTAGGTAAACTAACGGGCACTAGGACTATCTAGGTTAACTAGCGGGCACTTGGACTATCTAGGTTACCTAGCTGGCACTTGGACTATGAAGGTTCCCTAGCGGGCACTTGGATTATCTAGGTTACCCAGCGGGCACTTGGACTATGTACGTCAACTAGCGGGCCCTTGGACTATCTACGTTAGCTAACTGGCACGTGGACTATGTAGGTTAACTAGCGGACACTTGCTCGATCTAGGTTAACTAGCGGGCTCTTGCACTATGTAGGTTAACTAGCGGGCCCATTGACTATGTAGGTTAACTAGCAGGCAATTGGACGATATAGGTTAACTAGCGGGCACTTGGATTATCTAGGTTAGCTAGCGGGCTCTAGCACTATGTAGGTTATATAGCGGGCCCATTGACAATGTAGGTTAACTAGCGGGCACTTGGACGATCTAGGTTAACTAGCTGGCACTTGGACGATATAGGTTAACTAGCAGGCACTTGGATTATCTAGGTTACCTAGCGGGCACTTGGACTATGTAGGTTCCCTAGCGGGCATTTGGAGTATATAGATTACCTAGCGGGCACTTAGACTTTGTAGGTTACCTAGCGGGCACTTGGACTATCTAAGTTACCTAGCTGGCACTTGAACTATCTACGTTGCCTAGCGGGTTCTTGGAGTATGTAGGTTACCTAGCGGGCTGTTGGACTATCTAGGTTACCTAGCAGTCATTGGAGTATCTAGGTTAACTAACGGGCACTTGGACTATTTAGGTTCCCTAGCGGGCCCTTGGTCTATGTAAGTTCCCTATCGGGCACTTGGACTATGCATGTTCCCTAAGGACACTTGAACTATGTAAGTTAACTACCGGGCACTTGGAATATGTATGTTAACCTGCGTGCCCTTGGACTACTTAGGTTAACTAGCGGACACTTGCACTATGTAGGTTACCTAGCGGGCACTTGGACTATCTAGGTTACTAGCGGGCACTTGTACTATGTAGGTTAACTACATGCCCTTGGACTATCTAGGTTACGTAGCGGGTACTTGGTATATAGGTTAATAGCGGGCACTTGGACTACATAGGTTAACTAGCTGACACTAGCACGATCTAGGTTAACTAGCGGGCCCTTGCACTATGTAGGTTAACTAGCGGGCTCATGGATTATGTAGGTTTACTAGCAGGCACTTGGACTATCTAGGTTAACAAGCGGTCACTTGGACTATGTAGTTTCCCTAGCGGACATTTGGACTATTTAGGTTACCTAGCGGGCACTAGGACTATGTAGGTTACCTAGCGGGCACTTGGACTATCTAGGTTACCTAGCAGGCACTTTGACTATCTAGGTTAACTAATGGGCACTTGGACTATGTAGGTTGCCTAGCGGGCACTTGGATTATGTAGGTTCCCTATCGGGCACTTGGACTATGTAGGTTAACTAGCGGGCCTTTGGACTATGTAGGTTACCTAGCAGGCACTTTGACTATCTAGGTTAACGAACGGGCACTTGGACTATGTAGGTTACCTAGCCGCCACTTGAACTATCTAGGTTAACTAACGGGCACTTGGACTATTTAGGTTGCCTAGCGGGCACTTGGATTATGTAGGTTCCCTATCGGGCACTTGGACTATGTAGGTCAACTAGCGGGCCCTTGGACTATCTAGGTTAGCTAACGGGAACTTAGATTATGTAGGTTAACTAGCGGGCACTTGGACTATGTAGGTTAACTAGCGGACACTTGCACTATGTAGGTTAACTAGCGGGCCCATGGACTATGTAGGTTTACAAGAGGGCCCTTGGACTATCTGGGTTCCCTAAAGGGCACTTGGACTATCTAGATTACCGAACGGGCACTTGGACTATCTAGGTTACTTAGGGGGCACTTGGACTATGTCGGATAACTAGGGGGCCCTTGGACGATCTAGGTTACCTAGCGTGTACTTCATCTATCTAGGTTAACTAGCGGGCACTTGCACTATCTAGGTTCCCTAGCGGGCACTTGGATTATGTAGGTTCCCTATCGGGCACTCTGAGCATGTAGGTTAACTAGAGGGCATTAGGACTATGTAGGTTACCTAGCGGGCACTTGGACTATGTAGGTTCCCTGTCGGGAACTTGGAGAATGTAGGTTAACTAGGGGGCACTAGGACAATGTAGGTTACCTAGCGGGCCCTTGGACTATCTAGGTTACCTAGCGGACACTTGGACTATGTAGGTTCCCTATCGGGCACTTGGACTATCTAGGTTAACTAGCGAGCACTTGGATTATCCAGGATAACTAGCGGGCACTTGGACTATTAGGGTGCCTAGCGGCATTTGTACTATATAGGTTACCTAGCGGGTACTTGGACTATGTAGGTTAACGAACAGGTACTTGGACTATGTAGGTAACCTAGTGGTCACTTGAACTCTCTAGGTTACCCAGTGGGCACTTGGACTATGTAGGTTAACTAGCGGGCCCTTGGACTATCTAGCTTAACTAGCGGGCCCTTGGACGATGTAGGTTAACTAGCGGGCCCTTGGACTATGTAGGTTAACTAGTGGGCCCTTGGACTATGTAGGTTAACTAGCGGACACTAGGACGATCTAGGTTAACTTGCGGGGACTTGGACTATGTAGATTAACTAGCGGCACTTGGACTATCTAGGTTAACTAGTGGGCCCTTGGCCTATGTAGATTCCCTAGCGGGCACTTGGACTATATATGTTCCAGAGCGGGCATTTAGACTATGTAGGTTCCTTAGCAGGCACTTGGACTATGTTGGTTCCAGAGCGGACACTTGGACAATCTAGGTTCCCTAACGGGCACTTGGACTATGTAAGTTAACTAGCGGACACTTGGATCATCTAGGTTAACTAGCGGGCACTTGGACTATGTAGGTTACCTAGCGGGCACTTGGATTATCTAGGTTACCTAGCAGGCAATTTGACTATCTAGGTTAACTAACGGGCACTTGGACTATGTAGGTTGCCTAGCGGGCACTTGGATTATGTAGGTTCCCTATCGGGCACTTGGACTATGTAGGTTAACTAGTGGGCACTTGGACTGTCTAGGTTACCTAGCGGGCACTTGGATTATCTAGGTTAACGAACGGGCACTTGGACTATGTAGGTTACCTAGCCGCTACCTGGACTATCTAGGTTAGCTAACAGGCACTTGGACTATCTAGGTTCCCTAGCGGGCACTTGTACTATCTAGGTTACCTAGCTGGCACTTGGACTATGTAGGTCAACTAGCGGACCCTTGGACTATCTAGGTTAGCTAACGGGCACTTAGATTATGTAGGTTAACTAGCGGGCACTTGGAATATGTAGGTTAACTAGCAGACACTTGCACTATGTAGGTTAACTAGCGGGCCCATGGACTATGTAGGTTTACTAGAGGGCACTTGGACTATCTGGCTTCCCTAAAGGGCACTTGGACTATCTAGGTTACCGAACGGGCACTTGGACTATCTAGGTTACATAGCGGGCACTGGGACTATGTAGGCTAACTAGGGGGCCCTTGGACGATCTAGGTTACCTAGCGGGTACTTGAACTATCTAGGTTAACTAGCGGGCACTTGCACTATCTAGGTTACCTAGCTGGCACTTGGACTATGTACGTTCCCTAGCGGGCACTTGGACTATCTAGGTTAACTAGCGTGAACTTGGACTATGTAGGTTCCTTAGCGGGCACTTGGACTATCTAGGTTGCCTAGCGGGCACTTGGACTATTTAGGTTAACTAGCATGCCCTTGGACTATCTAGGTTACGTAGCGGGCACTTGGTATATAGGTTAACTAGCGGGCACTTGGTCTATGTAGGTTAACTAGAGGACACTTGGACTATCTAGATTGACTAGTGGGCCCTTGGACTATGTAGGTTAACGAACGGGCACTTGGAATATGCAAGTAACCTAGCGGCACTTGGACTGTCTAGGTTACCTAGCGGGCACTTGGACTTCTAGGTCAACGAACGGACTCTTGGGCTATGTAGGTTGCCTAGCGGGCACTTGGGCTATGTAGGTTGCCTAGCGGGCACTTGGACTATCTAGGTTAGGTAACGGGCACTTGGACTATCTAGGTTACCTAGCGGGAACTTGCACAATGTAAGTTACCTAGCGGGCACTTTGACTATCTAGGTTACATAGCTGGCACTTTGACTATCTAGGTTACATAGCGGGCACTTGGACTATGTAGGTTTCCTAGCGGGCACTTGGACTATCTAGGTTAACGAATGGGCACTTGGACTATGTAGGTAACCTAGCGGGCACTTGGACAGTCTAGGTTACCTAGGGGGCACTTGGACTATCTAGGTTAACGAACGGGCACTTGGACTATGTAGGTTCACTATCGGACATTTGGACTACTTAGGTTACCTAGCGGGCACTTGGACTATCTCGGATAACTAGCGGGCACTTGGACTATCTAGGTCAACTAGTGGGACCTTGTACTATGTAGGTTAACTAGCGGGCCCTTGCACTATGTAGGTTAACTAGTGGGCACTTGGACTATCTAGGTTAACTAGCATGCACTTGGACTATCTAGGTTAACTAGCGGGCACTTGGATGATCAATATTAACTAGCGGGCACTTGGACTATCTAGGTTAGCTAACGAGCACATGGACTAAGTACGTCCCCTAGTGGGCACTTGGACTATCTAGGTAAACTAACGGGCACTAGGACTATCTAGGTTAACTAGCGGGTACTTGGACTATCTAGGTTACCTAGTTGGCACTTGGACTATGAAGGTTCCCTAGCGGGCACTTGGATTATCTAGGTTACCCAGCAGGCACTTGGACTATGTAGATCAACTAGCGGGCCCTTGGACTATCTAAGTTAGCTAACTGGCACGTGGACTATGTAGGTTAACTGGCGGACACTTGCACGATCTAGGTTAACTAGCGGGCTCTTGCACTATGTAGGTTAACTAGCGGGCCCATTGACTATGTAGGTTAACTAGCGGGCACTTGGACGATCTAGGTTAAATAGCGGGCACTTGGACGATATAGGTTAACTAGCGGGCACTTGGATTATCTAGGTTAGCTAGCGGGCTCTAGCGCTATGTAGGTTAAATAGCGGGCCCATTGACTATGTAGGTTAACTAGCGGGCCCTTGGACTATGTAGGCTAACTAGTGGGCACTTGGACGATCTAGGTTAACTAGAGGGCACTTGGACTATCTAGGTTAACTAGCATGCACTTGGACTATCTACGTTAACTAGCGGGCACTTGGATGATCAATATTAGCTAGCGGGCACTTGGACTATCTAGGTTAGCTAACGGGCACATGGACTAAGTACGTCTCCTAGTGGGCACTTGGACTATCTAGGTAAACTAACGGGCACTAGGACTATCTAGGTTAACTAGCGGGCACTTGGACTATCTAGGTTACCTAGCTGGCACTTGGACTATGAAGGTTCCCTAGCGGGCACTTGGATTATCTAGGTTACCCAGCGGGCACTTGGACTATGTACGTCAACTAGCGGGCCCTTGGACTATCTACGTTAGCTAACTGGCACGTGGACTATGTAGGTTAACTAGCGGACACTTGCTCGATCTAGGTTAACTAGCGGGCTCTTGCACTATGTAGGTTAACTAGCGGGCCCATTGACTATGTAGGTTAACTAGCAGGCAATTGGACGATATAGGTTAACTAGCGGGCACTTGGATTATCTAGGTTAGCTAGCGGGCTCTAGCACTATGTAGGTTATATAGCGGGCCCATTGACAATGTAGGTTAACTAGCGGGCACTTGGACGATCTAGGTTAACTAGCTGGCACTTGGACGATATAGGTTAACTAGCAGGCACTTGGATTATCTAGGTTACCTAGCGGGCACTTGGACTATGTAGGTTCCCTAGCGGGCATTTGGAGTATATAGATTACCTAGCGGGCACTTAGACTTTGTAGGTTACCTAGCGGGCACTTGGACTATCTAAGTTACCTAGCTGGCACTTGAACTATCTACGTTGCCTAGCGGGTTCTTGGAGTATGTAGGTTACCTAGCGGGCTGTTGGACTATCTAGGTTACCTAGCAGTCATTGGAGTATCTAGGTTAACTAACGGGCACTTGGACTATTTAGGTTCCCTAGCGGGCCCTTGGTCTATGTAAGTTCCCTATCGGGCACTTGGACTATGCATGTTCCCTAAGGACACTTGAACTATGTAAGTTAACTACCGGGCACTTGGAATATGTATGTTAACCTGCGTGCCCTTGGACTACTTAGGTTAACTAGCGGACACTTGCACTATGTAGGTTACCTAGCGGGCACTTGGACTATCTAGGTTACTAGCGGGCACTTGTACTATGTAGGTTAACTACATGCCCTTGGACTATCTAGGTTACGTAGCGGGTACTTGGTATATAGGTTAATAGCGGGCACTTGGACTACATAGGTTAACTAGCTGACACTAGCACGATCTAGGTTAACTAGCGGGCCCTTGCACTATGTAGGTTAACTAGCGGGCTCATGGATTATGTAGGTTTACTAGCAGGCACTTGGACTATCTAGGTTAACAAGCGGTCACTTGGACTATGTAGTTTCCCTAGCGGACATTTGGACTATTTAGGTTACCTAGCGGGCACTAGGACTATGTAGGTTACCTAGCGGGCACTTGGACTATCTAGGTTACCTAGCAGGCACTTTGACTATCTAGGTTAACTAATGGGCACTTGGACTATGTAGGTTGCCTAGCGGGCACTTGGATTATGTAGGTTCCCTATCGGGCACTTGGACTATGTAGGTTAACTAGCGGGCCTTTGGACTATGTAGGTTACCTAGCAGGCACTTTGACTATCTAGGTTAACGAACGGGCACTTGGACTATGTAGGTTACCTAGCCGCCACTTGAACTATCTAGGTTAACTAACGGGCACTTGGACTATTTAGGTTGCCTAGCGGGCACTTGGATTATGTAGGTTCCCTATCGGGCACTTGGACTATGTAGGTCAACTAGCGGGCCCTTGGACTATCTAGGTTAGCTAACGGGAACTTAGATTATGTAGGTTAACTAGCGGGCACTTGGACTATGTAGGTTAACTAGCGGACACTTGCACTATGTAGGTTAACTAGCGGGCCCATGGACTATGTAGGTTTACAAGAGGGCCCTTGGACTATCTGGGTTCCCTAAAGGGCACTTGGACTATCTAGATTACCGAACGGGCACTTGGACTATCTAGGTTACTTAGGGGGCACTTGGACTATGTCGGATAACTAGGGGGCCCTTGGACGATCTAGGTTACCTAGCGTGTACTTCATCTATCTAGGTTAACTAGCGGGCACTTGCACTATCTAGGTTCCCTAGCGGGCACTTGGATTATGTAGGTTCCCTATCGGGCACTCTGAGCATGTAGGTTAACTAGAGGGCATTAGGACTATGTAGGTTACCTAGCGGGCACTTGGACTATGTAGGTTCCCTGTCGGGAACTTGGAGAATGTAGGTTAACTAGGGGGCACTAGGACAATGTAGGTTACCTAGCGGGCCCTTGGACTATCTAGGTTACCTAGCGGACACTTGGACTATGTAGGTTCCCTATCGGGCACTTGGACTATCTAGGTTAACTAGCGAGCACTTGGATTATCCAGGATAACTAGCGGGCACTTGGACTATTAGGGTCCCTAGCGGCATTTGTACTATATAGGTTACCTAGCGGGTACTTGGACTATGTAGGTTAACGAACAGGTACTTGGACTATGTAGGTAACCTAGTGGTCACTTGAACTCTCTAGGTTACCCAGTGGGCACTTGGACTATGTAGGTTAACTAGCGGGCCCTTGGACTATCTAGCTTAACTAGCGGGCCCTTGGACGATGTAGGTTAACTAGCGGGCCCTTGGACTATGTAGGTTAACTAGTGGGCCCTTGGACTATGTAGGTTAACTAGCGGACACTAGGACGATCTAGGTTAACTTGCGGGGACTTGGACTATGTAGATTAACTAGCGGCACTTGGACTATCTAGGTTAACTAGTGGGCCCTTGGCCTATGTAGATTCCCTAGCGGGCACTTGGACTATATATGTTCCAGAGCGGGCATTTAGACTATGTAGGTTCCTTAGCAGGCACTTGGACTATGTTGGTTCCAGAGAGGACACTTGGACAATCTAGGTTCCCTAACGGGCACTTGGACTATGTAGTTTACCTAGCGGGCACTTGGATTATCTAGGTTACCTAGCAGGCAATTTGACTATCTAGGTTAACTAACGGGCACTTGGACTATGTAGGTTGCCTAGCGGGCACTTGGATTATGTAGGTTCCCTATCGGGCACTTGGACTATGTAGGTTAACTAGTGGGCACTTGGACTGTCTAGGTTACCTAGCGGGCACTTGGATTATCTAGGTTAACGAACGGGCACTTGGACTATGTAGGTTACCTAGCCGCTACCTGGACTATCTAGGTTAGCTAACAGGCACTTGGACTATCTAGGTTCCCTAGCGGGCACTTGTACTATCTAGGTTACCTAGCTGGCACTTGGACTATGTAGGTCAACTAGCGGACCCTTGGACTATCTAGGTTAGCTAACGGGCACTTAGATTATGTAGGTTAACTAGCGGGCACTTGGAATATGTAGGTTAACTAGCAGACACTTGCACTATGTAGGTTAACTAGCGGGCCCATGGACTATGTAGGTTTACTAGAGGGCACTTGGACTATCTGGCTTCCCTAAAGGGCACTTGGACTATCTAGGTTACCGAACGGGCACTTGGACTATCTAGGTTACATAGCGGGCACTGGGACTATGTAGGCTAACTAGGGGGCCCTTGGACGATCTAGGTTACCTAGCGGGTACTTGAACTATCTAGGTTAACTAGCGGGCACTTGCACTATCTAGGTTACCTAGCTGGCACTTGGACTATGTACGTTCCCTAGCGGGCACTTGGACTATCTAGGTTAACTAGCGTGAACTTGGACTATGTAGGTTCCTTAGCGGGCACTTGGACTATTTAGGTTAACTAGCATGCCCTTGGACTATCTAGGTTACGTAGCGGGCACTTGGTATATAGGTTAACTAGCGGGCACTTGGTCTATGTAGGTTAACTAGAGGACACTTGGACTATCTAGATTGACTAGTGGGCCCTTGGACTATGTAGGTTAACGAACGGGCACTTGGAATATGCAAGTAACCTAGCGGCACTTGGACTGTCTAGGTTACCTAGCGGGCACTTGGACTTCTAGGTCAACGAACGGACTCTTGGGCTATGTAGGTTGCCTAGCGGGCACTTGGGCTATGTAGGTTGCCTAGCGGGCACTTGGACTATCTAGGTTAGGTAACGGGCACTTGGACTATCTAGGTTACCTAGCGGGAACTTGCACAATGTAAGTTACCTAGCGGGCACTTTGACTATCTAGGTTACATAGCTGGCACTTTGACTATCTAGGTTACATAGCGGGCACTTGGACTATGTAGGTTTCCTAGCGGGCACTTGGACTATCTAGGTTAACGAATGGGCACTTGGACTATGTAGGTAACCTAGCGGGCACTTGGACAGTCTAGGTTACCTAGGGGGCACTTGGACTATCTAGGTTAACGAACGGGCACTTGGACTATGTAGGTTCACTATCGGACATTTGGACTACTTAGGTTACCTAGCGGGCACTTGGACTATCTAGGATAACTAGCGGGCACTTGGACTATCTAGGTCAACTAGTGGGACCTTGTACTATGTAGGTTAACTAGCGGGCCCTTGCACTATGTAGGTTAACTAGTGGGCACTTGGACTATCTAGGTTAACTAGCATGCACTTGGACTATCTAGGTTAACTAGCGGGCACTTGGATGATCAATATTAACTAGCGGGCACTTGGACTATCTAGGTTAGCTAACGAGCACATGGACTAAGTACGTCCCCTAGTGGGCACTTGGACTATCTAGGTAAACTAACGGGCACTAGGACTATCTAGGTTAACTAGCGGGTACTTGGACTATCTAGGTTACCTAGTTGGCACTTGGACTATGAAGGTTCCCTAGCGGGCACTTGGATTATCTAGGTTACCCAGCAGGCACTTGGACTATGTAGATCAACTAGCGGGCCCTTGGACTATCTAAGTTAGCTAACTGGCACGTGGACTATGTAGGTTAACTGGCGGACACTTGCACGATCTAGGTTAACTAGCGGGCTCTTGCACTATGTAGGTTAACTAGCGGGCCCATTGACTATGTAGGTTAACTAGCGGGCACTTGGACGATCTAGGTTAAATAGCGGGCACTTGGACGATATAGGTTAACTAGCGGGCACTTGGATTATCTAGGTTAGCTAGCGGGCTCTAGCGCTATGTAGGTTAAATAGCGGGCCCATTGACTATGTAGGTTAACTAGCGGGCCCTTGGACTATGTAGGCTAACTAGTGGGCACTTGGACGATCTAGGTTAACTAGAGGGCACTTGGACTATCTAGGTTAACTAGCATGCACTTGGACTATCTACGTAAACTAGCGGGCACTTGGATGATCAATATTAGCTAGCGGGCACTTGGACTATCTAGGTTAGCTAACGGGCACATGGATTATCTAGGTTAACGAACGGGCACATGGACTATGTAGGTTACCTAGCCGCCACTTGGACTATCTAGGTTAGCTAACAGGCACTTGGACTATTTAGGTTCCCTAGCGGCCACTAGTACCATCAAGGATACCTAGCTGGCACTTGGACTATGTAGGTCAACTAGCGGGCCCTTGGATAATCTAGGTTAGCTAACGGGCACTTAGATTATGTAGGTTAACTAGCGGGCACTTGGAATATGTAGGTTAACTAGCGGGCCCATGAACTATGTAGGTTTACTAAAGGGCCCTTGGACTATCTAGGTTCCCTAAAGGGCACTTGGATTATCTAGGTTACCGAACGGGCACTTGGACTATCTAGGTTACCTAAAGGGCACTTGGACTATGTAGGCTAATTAGGGGGCCCTTGGACGATCTAGGTTACCTAGCGGGTACTTGAACTATCTAGGTTAACTAGCGGGCACTTGCACTATCTATGTTACCTAGCGGGCACTGGGACTATGTACGTTCGCTAGTGGGCACTTGGACTATCTAGGTTGCCTAGCGGGCACTTTTACTATGTAGGTTAACTAGCGTGCCCTTGGACTATCTAGGTTACGTAGCGGGCACTTGGTATATAGATTAACTAGCGGGTACTTGGACTATATAGGTTAACTAGCGGACACTTGCATGATCTAGGTTAACTTGCGGGCCCTTGCACTATGTAGGTTAACTAGCGGGCCCATGGATTATGTAGGTTTACCAGCAGGCACTTGGACTATCAAGGTTAACTAGCAGGCACTTGGACTATCTAGGTTAGCTAGCGTGCACTTGGACTATGTAGGCTCCTTAGCGGGCATTTGGACTATCTAGGTTGCATAGCGGGCACTTGTACTATGTAGGTTAACTACATGCCCTTGGACTATCTAGGTTACGTAGCGGGTACTTGGTATATAGGTTAACTAGCGGGCACTTGGACTACATAGGTTAACTAGCTGACACGAGCACGATAGGTTAACTAGCGGGCCCTTGCACTATGTAGGTTAACTAGCGGGCTCATGGATTATGTAGGTTTACTAGCAGGCACTTGGACTATCTAGGTTAACAAGCGGTCACTTGGACTATGTAGTTTCCCTAGCGGACATTTGGACTATTTAGGTTACCTAGCGGGCACTAGGACTATGTAGGTTACCTAGCGGGCACTTGGACTATCTAGGTTACCTAGCAGGCACTTTGACTATCTAGGTTAACTAATGGGCACTTGGACTATGTAGGTTGCCTAGCGGGCACTTGGATTATGTAGGTTCCCTATCGGGCACTTGGACTATGTAGGTTAACTAGCGGGCCTTTGGACTATGTAGGTTACCTAGCAGGCACTTTGACTATCTAGGTTAACGAACGGGCACTTGGACTATGTAGGTTACCTAGCCGCCACTTGGACTATCTAGGTTAACTAACGGGCACTTGGACTATTTAGGTTGCCTAGCGGGCACTTGGATTATGTAGGTTCCCTATCGGGCACTTGGACTATGTAGGTCAACTAGCGGGCCCTTGGACTATCTAGGTTAGCTAACGGGAACTTAGATTATGTAGGTTAACTAGCGGGCACTTGGACTATGTAGGTTAACTAGCGGACACTTGCAATATGTAGGTTAACTAGCGGGCCCATGGACTATGTAGGTTTACAAGAGGGCCCTTGGACTATCTGGGTTCCCTAAAGGGCACTTGGACTATCTAGATTACCGAACGGGCACTTGGACTATCTAGGTTACTTATGGGGCACTTGGACTATGTCGGATAACTAGGGGGCCCTTGGACGATCTAGGTTACCTAGCGTGTACTTAATCTATCTAGGTTAACTAGCGGGCACTTGCACTATCTAGGTTACCTAGCGGGCACTTGGACTATGTACGTTCCCTAGCGGGCACTTCGAGTATCTATGTTAACTAGCGGGCACTTGGAATATGTAGGTTAACTAGCGGACACTTGCACTATGTAGGTTACCTAGCAGGCACTTGGACTATCTAGGTTAACTAGCGGGCACTTGGACTATCTTGGTTAACTAGCGTGCACTTGGACAATGTAGGTTCCTTAGCGGGCACATGGACTATCTAGGTTGCCTAGCGGGCACTTGGACTATGTAGGTTATCTAGCATGCCCTTGGACTATCTAGGTTACGTAGCGGGCACTTGGTATATAGGTTAACTAGCGGGCACTTGGACTACGTAGGTTAACTAGAGGACACTTGGACTATCTAGGCTAACTAGTGGGCCCCTGGACTATGTAGGGTAACTAGCAGGCACTTGGACAATCTAGGTTAACTTGCGGGCACTTGGACTATCAAAGTTAACAAGTGAGCCCTTGGACTATGTAGGTTAACTAGCGGGCCCTTGGACTATCTAGGTTACCTAGCGGGCACTTGGACTATAAAGTTTACTTAGCGGGCACTTGAACTATGTAGGTTACCTAGTGGGCACTTGGACTATCTAGGTTAACGAATGGGCACTTGGAATATGCAGGTAACCTAGTGGGCCCTTGGACTGTCTAGGTTACATAGCGGGCACTTGGACTTCTAGGTTAACGAACGGGCACTTGGACTATGTAGGTTACCTAGCCGCTACCTGGACTATCTAGGTTAGCTAACAGGCACTTGGACTATCTAGGTTCCCTAGCGGGCACTTGTACTATCCAGGTTGCCTACCTGGCACTTGGACTATGTAGGTCAACTAGTGGACCCTTGGACTATCTAGGTTAGCTAACGGGCACTTAGATTATGTAGGTTAACTAGCGGGCACTTGGAATATGTAGGTTACCTAGCAGACACTTGCACTATGTAGGTTAACTAGCGGGCCCATGGACTATGTAGGTTTACTAGAGGGCACTTCGACTATCTGGCTTCCCTAAAGGGCACTTGGACTATCTAGGTTACCGAACGGGCACTTGGACTATCTAGGTTGCATAGCGGGCACTTGGACTATGTAGGCTAACTAGGGGGCCCTTGGAAGATCTAGGTTACCTAGCGGGCACTTGCACTATCTAGGTTACCTAGCTGGCACTTGGACTATGTACGTTCCCTAGCGGGCACTTGGACTATCTAGGTTAACTAGCGTGAACTTGGACTATGTAGGTTCCTTAGCGGGCACTTGGACTATCTAGGTTGCCTAGCGGCACTTGGACTATTTAGGTTAACTAGCATGCCCTTGGACTATCTAGGTTACGTAGCGGGCACTTGGTATATAGGTTAACTAGCGGGTACTTGGTCTATGTAGGTTAACTAGAGGACACTTGGACTATCTAGATTCACTAGTGGGCCCTTGGACTATGTAGGTTAACTAGCAGGCACTTGGACAATCTAGGTTAACTAGCGGGCACTTGGACGATCTAGGTTAACTAGCGGGCACTTGGACTATCAAAGTTAAAAGTGAGCCCTTGGACTATGTAGTTTAACTAGCGGGCCCTTGGACTATCTAGGTTACCTAGTGTGCACGTGGACTATAAATTTTACCTAGCGGGCACTTGTACTATGTAGGTTAACGAACGGGCACTTGGAATATGCAGGTAACCTAGCGGCACTTGGACTGTCTAGGTTACCTAGCGGGCACTTGGACTTCTAGGTTAACGAACGGGCTCTTGGGCTATGTAGGTTGCCTAGCGGGCACTTGGACTATCTAGGTTAGGTAACGGGCACTTGGACTATCTAGGTTACCTAGCGGGAACTTGCACAATGTAAGTTACCTAGCGGGCACTTTGACTATCTAGGTTACATGGCTGGCACTTTGACTATCTAGGTTACATAGCGGGCACTTGGACTATGTAGGTTTCCTAGCGGGCACTTGGACTATCTAGGTTAACGAATGGGCACTTGGACTATGTAGGTAACCTAGCGGGCACTTGGACAGTCTAGGTTACCTAGGGGGCATTTGGACTATCTAGGTTAACGAACGGGCACTTGGACTATGTAGGTTCACTATCGGACATTTGGACTACTTAGGTTACCTAGCGGGCACTTGGACTATCTAGGTTAACTAGCGGGCACTTAACTATCTAGGTCAACTAGTGGGCCCTTGTACTATGTAGGTTAACTAGCGGGCCCTTGGACTATGTAGGTTAACTAGTGGGCACTTGGACGATCTAGGTTAACTAGAGGGCACTTGGACTATCTAGGTTAACTAGCATGCACTTGGACTATCTAGGTTAACTAGCGGGCACTTGGATGATCAATATTAACTAGCGGGCACTTGGACTATCTAGGTTAGCTAACGGGCACATGGACTAAGTACGTCCCCTAGTGGGCACTTGAACTATCTAGGTAAACTAACGGGCACTAGGACTATCTAGGTTAACTAGCGGGCACTTGGACTATCTAGGTTACCTAGCTGGCACTTGGACTATGAAAGTTCCCTAGCGGGCACTTGGATTATCTAGGTTACCCAGCGGGCACTTGGACTATGTAGGTCAACTAGCGGGCCCTTGGACTATCTAAGTTAGCTAACTGGCACGTGGACTATGTAGGTTAACTAGCGGACACTTGCACGATCTAGGTTAACTAGCGGGCTCTTGCACTATGTAGGTTAACTTGCGGGCCCATTGACTATGTAGGTTAACTAGCGGAACTTGGACGATATAGGTTAACTAGCGGGCACTTGGATTATCTAGGTTAGCTAGCGGGCTCTAGCACTATGTAGGTTATATAGCGGGCCCATTGACTATGTAGGTTAACTAGCAGGCACTTGGACGATCTAGGTTAACTAGCTGGCACTTTGACGATATAGGTTAACTAGCAGGCACTTGAATTATCTAGGTTACCTAGCGGGCACTTGGATTATGTAGGTTCCCTAGCGGGCATTTGGAGTATATAGATTACCTAGTGGGCACTTAGACTTTGTAGGTTACCTAGCGGGCACTTGGACTATCTAAGTTACCTAGCTGGCACTTGAACTATCTACGTTGCCTAGCCGGTTCTTGGAGTATGTAGGTTACCTAGCGGGCTGTTGGACTATCTAGGTTACCTAGCAGTCATTGGAGTATCTAGGTTAACTAACGGGCACTTGGACTATGTATGTTCCCTAGCGGGCCCTTGGTCTATGTAAGTTCCCTATCGGGCACTTGGACTATGTATGTTCCCTAAGGACACTTGAACTATGTAAGTTAACTACCGGGCACTTGGAATATGTATGTTAACCTGCGTGCCCTTGGACTACTTAGGTTAACTAGCGGACACTTGCACTATGTAGGTTACCTAGCGGGCACTTGGACTATCTAGGTTAACTAGCGGGCACTTGGACTATGTAGGTTACCTAGCGGGCACTTGGACTATGTAGGTTAACTAGCAGGCCCTTCGACCATCCAGGTTACCTAGCAGGCACTTGGACTATGTAGGTTAACTAGCGGGCCCTTGGACTATCTAGGTTACCTAGATAGCACTTGGACTATATAGGTTCCCTAGCGGGCACTTGCACTATCTAAGTTAACGAACGGGCACTTGGACTATGCAGGTAACTTAGCGGGCACTTGGACTGTCTAGGTTACATAGCGGGCACTTGGACTATCTAGGTTACCTAGCTGGCACTTGAACTATCTACGTTGCCTACCGGGTCTTGGAGTATGTAGGTTACCTAGCAGGCTGTTGGACTATCTAGGTTACCTAGCGGGCACTTGGACTATCTAGGTTAACTAACGGGCACTTGGACTATGTAGGTTCCCTAGCGGGCCCTTGGACTATGTAAGTTCCCTAGCGGGCACTTGGACTATGTGGGTTTCCTGGCGGGCATTTGGACTATCTAGGTTACCTAACGGGCATTTGGACTATGTAGGTTCCCTAGCGGACACTTGGATTATGTAGGTTCCCTATGGGGCATTTGGACTATGTAGGTTACCTAGCGAGCACTTAGACTATGTAGGTTACCTATCGGGCACTTGGAGAATGTAGGTTAACTAGGGGACACTAGGACTATGTAGGTTCCCTAGCGGGCCCTTGGACTATGTATGTTTTCCAGTGGGCACTTGGACTATGTGGGTTCCCTAGCGGGCATTTGGACTATCTAGGTTACCTAACGGGCACTTGGACTATGTAGGTTCCCTAGCGGGCACTTGGATTATGTAGGTTCCCTATCGGGCACTCTGAGCATGTAGGTTAACTAGAGGGCATTTGGACTATGTAGGTTACCTAGCGGGCACTTGGACTATGTAGGTTCCCTGTCGGGAACTTGGAGAATGTAGGTTAACTAGGGGGCACTAGGACAATGTAGGTTACCTAGCGGGCCCTTGGACTATCTAGGTTACCTAGCGGACACTTGGACTATGTAGGTTCCCTATCGGGCACTATGACTATCTAGGTTAACTAGCGAGCACTTGGACTATCCAGGATAACTAGCGGGCACTTGGACTATTAGGGTCCCTAGCGGGCATTTGTACTATATAGGTTACCTTGCGGGCACTTGGACTATGTGGGTTAACGAACAGGCGCTTGGACTACGTAGGTAACCTAGTGGTCACTTGAACTGTCTAGGTTACCCAGCGGGCACTTGGACTATGTAGGTTAACGAGCGGGCACTTGGACTATCTAGGTTAACTAGCGGGCCCTTGGACGATATAGGTTAACTAGCGGGCCCTTGGACTAATGTAGGTTAACTAGCGGGCCCTTGGACTATGTAGGTTAACTAGCGGACACTAGGACGATCTAGGTTAACTAGCGGGTACTTGGACTATGTAGGTTAACTAGCGGGCCCTTGGACTATGTAGATTAACTAGCGGCACTTGGACTATCTAGGTTAACTAGTGGGCCCTTGGACTATGTAGATTCCCTAGCGGGCACTTGGACTATATATGTTCTAGAGCGGGCATTTAGACTATGTAGGTTCCCTAGCAGGCACTTGGACTATGTTGGTTCCAGAGCGGACACTTGGACTTTCTAGGTTCCCTAGCGGGCACTTGGACTAAGTAGGTTAACTAGCGGACACTTGGATGATCTAGGTTAACTAGAGGGTACTTGGACTATGTAGTTTCCCTAGCGGGCATTTGCACTATTTAGGTTACCAAGTGGGCACTTGGACTATGTAGGTTACCTAGCGAGCACTTGGACTATCTAAGTTACCTAGCAGGCACTTTGACTATCTAGGTTAACTCACGGGCCCTTGGACTATGTAGGTTAACTAGCGGACACTAGGACGATCTAGGTTAACTAGCGGGTACTTGGACTATGTAGGTTAACTAGCGGGCCCTTGGACTATGTAGATTAACTAGCGGCACTTGGACTATCTAGGTTAACTAGTGGGCCCTAGGACTATGTAGATTCCCTAGCGGGCACTTGGACTATATATGTTCTAGAGCGGGCATTTAGACTATGTAGGTTCCCTAGCAGGCACTTGGACTATGTTGGTTCCAGAGCGGACACTTGGACTTTCTAGGTTCCCTAGTGGGCACTTGGACTATATAGGTTAACGAATGGGCACTTGGACTATGTAGGTAACCTAGCGGGCACTTGGACAGTCTAGGTTACCTAGGGGGCATTTGGACTATCTAGGTTAACGAACGGGCACTTGGACTATGTAGGTTCACTATCGGACATTTGGACTACTTAGGTTACCTAGCGGGCACTTGGACTATCTAGGTTAACTAGCGGGCACTTAACTATCTAGGTAAACTAGTGGGCCCTTGTACTATGTAGGTTAATTAGCGGGCCCTTGGACTATGTAGGTTAACTAGTGGGCACTTGGACGATCTAGGTTAACTAGAGGGCACTTGGACTATCTAGGTTAACTAGCATGCACTTGGACTATCGAGGTTAACTAGCGGGCACTTGGATGATCAATATTAACTAGCGGGCACTTGGACTATCTAGGTTAGCTAACGGGCACATGGACTAAGTACGTCCCCTAGTGGGCACTTGAACTATCTAGGTAAACTAACGGGCACTAGGACTATCTAGGTTAACTAGCGGGCACTTGGACTATCTAGGTTACCTAGCTGGCACTTGGACTATGAAAGTTCCCTAGCGGGCACTTGGATTATCTAGGTTACCCATCGGGCACTTGGACTATGTAGGTCAACTAGCGGGCCCTTGGACTATCTAAGTTAGCTAACTGGCACGTGGACTATGTAGGTTAACTAGCGGACACTTGCACGATCTAGGTTAACTAGCGGGCTCTTGCACTATGTAGGTTAACTTGCGGGCCCATTGACTATGTAGGTTAACTAGCGGCACTTGGACGATATAGGTTAACTAGCGGGCACTTGGATTATCTAGGTTAGCTAGCGGGCTCTAGCACTATGTAGGTTATATAGCGGGCCCATTGACTATGTAGGTTAACTAGCGGGCACTTGGACGATCTAGGTTAACTAGCTGGCACTTTGACGATATAGGTTAACTAGCAGGCACTTGAATTATCTAGGTTACCTAGCGGGCACTTGGATTATGTAGGTTCCCTAGCGGGCATTTGGAGTATATAGATTACCTAGTGGGCACTTAGACTTTGTAGGTTACCTAGCGGGCACTTGGACTTTCTAGGTTCCCTAGTGGGCACTTGGACTATATAGGTTAACGAATGGGCACTTGGACTATGTAGGTAACCTAGCGGGCACTTGGACAGTCTAGGTTACCTAGGGGGCATTTGGACTATCTAGGTTAGCTAACGGGCACTTAGATTATGTAGGTTAACTAGCGGGCACTTGGAATATGTAGGTTAACTAGCGGGCCCATGAACTATGTAGGTTTACTAAAGGGCCCTTGGACTATCTAGGTTCCCTAAAGGGCACTTGGATTATCTAGGTTACCGAACGGGCACTTGGACTATCTAAGTTACCTAAAGGGCACTTTGACTATGTAGGCTAATTAGGGGGCCCTTGGACGATCTAGGTTACCTAGCAGGTACTTGAACTATCTAGGTTAACTTGCGGGCCCTTGCATTATATAGGTTAACTAGCGGGCCCATGGATTATGTAGGTTTACTAGCAGGCATTTGGACTATCTAGGTTAACTAGCAGGCACTTGGACTATCTAGGTTAACTAGCGTGCACTTGGACTATGTAGGCTCCTTAGAGGGCATTTGGACTATCTAGGTTGCATAGCGGGCACTTGTACTATGTAGGTTAACTACATGCCCTTGGACTATCTAGGTTACGTAGCGGGCACTTGGTATATAGGTTAACTAGCGGGCACTTGGACTATATAGGTTAACTAGCTGACACTTGCACGATCTAGGTTAACTAGCGGGCCCTTGCACTATGTAGGTTAACTAGCGGGCCCATGGATTATATAGGTTTACTAGCAGGCACTTGGACTATCTAGGTTAACAAGCGGTCACTTGGACTATGTATTTTCCCTAGCGGGTATTTGGACTATTTAGGTTACCTAGCGGGCACTTGGACTATGTAGGTTACCTAGCGGGCACTTGGACTATCTAGGTTACCTAGCAGGCACTTTGACTATCTAGGTTAACTAATGGGCACTTGGACTATGTAGGTTGCCTAGCGGGCATTTGGACTATGTAGGTTCCCTATCGGGCACTTGGACTATGTAGGTTAACTAGCGGGCCTTTGGACTATGTAAGTTACCTTGCAGGCACTTTGACTATCTGGGTTAACGAACGGGCACTTGGACTATGTAGGTTACCTATCCACCACTTGGACTATCTAGGTTAACTAACGGGCACTTGGACTATTTAGGTTGCCTAGCGGGCACTTGGATTATGTAGGTTCCCTATCGGGCACTTGGACTATGTAGGTCAACTAGCGGGCCCTTGGACTATCTAGGTTAGCTAACGGGAACTTAGATTATGTAGGTTAACTAGCGGGCACTTGGACTATGTAGGTTAACTAGCGGACATTTGCACTATGTAGGTTAACTAGCGGGCCCATGGACTATGTAGGTTTACAAGAGGGCCCTTGGACTATCTGGGTTCCCTAAAGGGCACTTGGACTATCTAGATTACCGAACGGGCACTTGGACTATCTAGGTTACTTAGGGGGCACTTGGACTATGTCGAATAACTAGGGGGCCCTTGGACGATCTAGGTTACCTAGCGTGTACTTGATCTATCTAGGTTAACTAACGGGCACTTGCACTATCTAGGTTACCTAGCGGGCACTTGGATTATGTACGTTCCCTAGCGGGCACTTCGATTATCTATGTTAACTAGCGGGCACTTGGAATATGTAGGTTAACTAGCGGACACTTGCACTATGTAGGTTACCTAGCAGGCACTTGGACTATCTAGGTTAACTAGCGGGCACTTGGACTATCTTGGTTAACTAGCGTGCACTTGGACTATGTAGGTTCCTTAGCGGGCACATGGACTATCTAGGTTGCCTAGCGGGCACTTGGACTATGTAGGCTATCTAGCATGCCCTTGGACTATCTAGGTTACGTAGCGGGCACTTGGTATATAGGTTAACTAGCGGGCACTTGGACTACGTAGGTTAACTAGAGGACACTTGGACTATCTAGGTTAACTAGTGGGCCCCTGGACTATGTAGGGTAACTAGCAGGCACTTGGACAATCTAGGTTAACTAGCGGGCACTTGGACGATCTAGGTTAACTTGCGGGCACTTGGACTATCAAAGTTAACAAGTGAGCCCTTGGACTATGTAGGTTAACTAGCGGGCCCTTGGACTATCTAGGTTACCTAGCGGGCACTTGGACTATAAAGTTTACCTAGCGGGTAATTGAACTATGTAGGTTACCTAGTGGGCACTTGGACTATCTAGGTTAACGAATGGGCACTTGGAATATGCAGGTAACCTAGCGGGCACTTGGACTGTCTAGGTTACATAGCGGGCACTTGGACTTCTAGGTTAACGAACGGGCACTTGGACTATGTAGGTTGCCTAGCGGGCACTTGGACTATCTAGGTTAGGTAACGGGCACTAGAACTATCTAGGTTACCTAGCGGGCACTTGGACTATGTACGTCCCCTAGTGGGCACTTGGACTATCTAGGTTAACTAACGGGCACTAGTACTATCTATGTTAACTAGCGGGCACTTGGACTATCTAGGTTACCTAGCGGGCACTTGGATTATGTAGGTTAACTAGCGGACACTTGCACGATCTAGGTTAACTAGCGGGCCCATGGATTATGTAGGTTTACTAGCAGGCACTTGGACTATCTAGGTTAACTAGCGGGCACTTGGACTATGTAGTTTCCCTAGCGGGCATTTGCACTATTTATGTTACCAAGCGGGCACTTGGACTATGTAGGTTACCTAGCGAGCACTTGGACTATCTAGGTTACCTAGCAGGCACTTTGACTATCTAGGTTAACTAACGGGCACTTGGACTATGTATGTTGCCTAGCGGGCACTTGGACTATGTAGGTTCCCTAGCGGGCACTTGGATTATGTAGGTTCCCTTTCGGGCACTTGGACTATGTAGGTTAACTAGTGGGCACTTGGACTGTCTAGGTTACCTAGCGGGCACTTGGATTATCTAGGTTAACGAATGGGCACATGGACTATGTAGGTTACCTAGCCGCCACTTGGACTATCTAGGTTAGCTAATAGGCACTTGGACTATTTAGGTTCCCTAGCGGGCACTTGTACCATCTAGGATACCTAGCTGGCACTTGGACTATGAAGGTCAACTAGAGGGCCCTTGGACAATCTAAGTTAGCTAACGGGCACTTGGAATATGTAGGTTAACTAGTGGGCCCATGGACTATGTAGGTTTACTAATGGGCCCTTGGAATATCTAGGTTCCCTAAAGGGCACTTGGATTATCTAGGTTACCGAACGGTCACTTGGACTATCTAGGTTACCTAAAGGGCACTTGGACTATGTAGGCTAATTAGGGGGCCCTTTCACTATCTAGGTTACCTAGCGGGCACTGGGACTATGTACGTTCGCTAGTGGGCACTAGGAATATCTAGGTTGCTTAGCAGGCACTTTTACTACGTAGGTTAACTAGCGTTCCCTTGGACTATGTAGGTTACGTAGCGGGCACTTGGTATATAGATTAACTAGCGGGCACTTGGACTATATAGGTTAACTAGCGGACACTTGCACGATCTAGGTTAACTAGCGGGCCCTTGCACTATGTAGGTTAACTAGCGGGCCCATGGATTATGTAGGTTTACTAGCAGGCACTTGGACTAACCAGGTTAACTAGCGGGCACTTGGACTATCTAGGTTAGCTAGCGTGCACTTGGACTATGTAGGCTCCTTAGCAGGCACTCGGACTATCTAGGTTGCCTAGCGGGCACTTGTACTATGTAGGTTAACTAGCGTGCCCTTGGACTATCTAGGTTACGTAGCGAGCACTTGGTATATAGGTTAACTAGCGGGCACTTGGACTATATAGGTTAACTAGCTGACACTTGCACGATCTAGGTTAACTAGCGGGCCCTTGCAATATGTAGGTTAACTAGCGGGCCCATGGATTATGTAGGTTTACTAGCAGGCACTTGGACAATCTAGGTTGCCTAACGGGCATTTGGATTATGTAGGTTCCCTAGCGGGCACTTGGATTATTTAGGTTACCTAGCGGGCAATTCGACTATGTAGGTTACCTAGCGGGCACTTGGACTATCTAGGTTACCTAGCAGGCACTTTGACTATCTAGGTTAACTAACGGGCACTTGGACTATGTAGGTTGCCTAGCGGGCACTTGGATTATGTAGGTTCCCTATCGGGCACTTTGACTATGTAGGGTAACTAGCGGGCACTTGGGCTGTCTAGGTTACCTAGCGGGCACTTGGATTATCTAGGTTAACGAACGGGCACTTGGACTATGTAGGTTACCTAGCCGCCACCTGTACTATCTAGGTTAGCTAACAGGCACTTGGACTATCTAGGTTCCCTAGCGGGCACTTGTACTATCTAGGTTACCTAGCTGGCACTTGGACTATGTAGGTCAACTAGCGGGCCCTTGGACTATCTAGGTTAGCTAACGGGCACTTAGATTATGTAGGTTAACTAGCGGGCACTTGGAATACGTAGGTTAACTAGCGGACACTTGCAGTATGTAGGTTTATTAGAGGGCCCTTATACTATCTGGGTTCCCTAAAGGGCACTTGGACTATCTAGATTACCGAACGGGCACTTGGACTATCTAGGTTACTTAGCGGGCACTTGGACTATGTCGGCTAACTATGGGGCCCTTGGACGATCTAGGTTACCTAGCGGGTACTTGAACTATCTAGGTTAACTAGCGGGCACTTGCACTATCTAGGTTACCTAGTGGGCACTTGGACTATGTACGTTCCCTAGCAGGCACTTGGACTATCTATGTTAACTAGCGGGCACTTGGAATATGTAGGTTAACTAGCGGACACTTGCACTATGTAGGTTACCTAGCAGGCACTTGGACTATCCTAGTTAACTAGGGGGCACTTGGACTATATAGGTTGTCTAGCGGGCACTTGGACTCTCTGGGTTACCTAGCGGGCACTTGGATTATCTAGGTTAACAACGGGCACTTGGACTATCTAGGTTAGCTAACGGGCACTTAGATTATGTACGTTAACTAGCGGGCATGTGGAATATGTAGGTTAACTAGCGGGCCCATGGACTATGTAGGTTTACTAGCGGGCCCTTGGCCTATCTAGGTTCCCTAAAGGGCATTAGGACTATCTAGGTTACCGAACGGGCACTTGGACTATCAAGGTTACCTAAAGGGCACTTGGACTATGTAGGTTCCTTAGCGGGCACTTGGAGTATCTAGGTTGCCTAGCGGGCACGTGGACTATGTAGGGTAACTAGCGTGCCGTTGGACTATCTAGGTTACGTAGCGGGCACTTGGTATATAGGTTAACTAGCGGGCACTTGGACTATGAAGGTTAACTAGAGGACACTTGGACTATCTAGGTTAACTAGTGGGCCCTTGGACTATGTAGGTTTACTAGCGGGCCCTTGGACTATCTAGGTTCCCTAAAGGACACTTGGACTATCTAGGTTAACTAGCGGTCACTTGGACTATGTACGTTCCCTAGCGGGCACTTGGACTATCTAGGTTGCCTAGCAGGCACTTGGACTATGTAGGTTAACTAGCAGGCACTTGGACAATCTAGGTTAACTAGCGGGCACTTGGACGATCTAGGTTAACTTGCGGACACTTGGACTATCAAAGTTAACAAGTGAGCCCTTGGACTATGTAGGTTAACTAGCGGGCCCTTCATTTATCTAGGTTACCTAGCGGGCACTTGGACTATAAAGTTTACCTAGCGGGCACTTGGACTATGTAGGTTACCTAGTGGGCACTTGGACTATCTAGGTTAACGAACGGGCACTTGGAATATGCAGGTAACCTAGCAGGCACTTGGACTGTCTAGGTTACCTAGCGGGCACTTGGACTTCTAGGTTAACGAACGGGCACTTGGACTATCTAGGTTACCTAGCAGGCACTTGGACTATCTAGGTTAACGAACGGGCACATGGACTATGTAGTTTACCTAGCGGGCACTTGGACTATGTAGGATCCCTATCGGACATTTGGACTACTTAGGTTACCTAGCGGGCACTTGGACTATCTAGGTTAACTAGCAGGCACTTGGACTATCTAGGTCAACTAGCGGGCCCTTGTACTATGTAGGTTAACTAGCGATCACTTGGACTATCTAGGTTAACTAGAGGACCTCGGACTACGTAGGTTAACTAGCGGGCTCTTGGACTATGTAGGGTAACTAGCGGGCATTTGCACTATGTAGGTTAACTAGCGGGCCCATGGACTATGTAGGTTTACAAGAGGGCCCTTGGACTATCTGGGTTCCCTAAAGGGCACTTGGACTATCTAGATTACCGAACGGGCACTTGGACTATCTAGGTTACTTAGCTGGCACTTGGACTATGTCGGCTAACTATGGGGCCCTTGGACGATCTAGGTTACCTAGCGGGTACTTGAACTATCTAGGTTAACTAGCGGGCACTTGCACTATCTAGGTTACCTAGTGGGCACTTGGACTATGTACGTTCCCTAGCAGGCACTTGGACTATCTATGTTAACTAGCGGGCACTTGGAATATGTAGGTTAACTAGCGGACACTTGCACTATGTAGGTTACCTAGCAGGCACTTGGACTATCCTAGTTAACTAGCGGGCACTTGGACTATATAGGTTGTCTAGCGGGCACTTGGACTCTCTGGGTTACCTAGCGGGCACTTGGATTATCTAGGTTAACAACGGGCACTTGGACTATCTATGTTAGCTAACGGGCACTTAGATTATGTACGTTAACTAGCGGGCATGTGGAATATGTAGGTTAACTAGCGGGCCCATGGACTATGTAGGTTTACTAGCGGGCCCTTGGCCTATCTAGGTTCCCTAAAGGGCATTAGGACTATCTAGGTTACCGAACGGGCACTTGGACTATCAAGGTTACCTAAAGGGTACTTGGACTATGTAGGTTCCTTAGCGGGCACTTGGAGTATCTAGGTTGCCTAGCGGGCACGTGGACTATGTAGGGTAACTAGCGTGCCGTTGGACTATCTAGGTTACGTAGCGGGCACTTGGTATATAGGTTAACTAGCGGGCACTTGGACTATGTAGGTTAACTAGAGGACACTTGCACTATCTAGGTTAACTAGTGGGCCCTTGGACTATGTAGGTTTACTAGCGGGCCCTTGGACTATCTAGGTTCCCTAAAGGACACTTGGACTATCTAGGTTAACTAGCGGTCACTTGGACTATGTACGTTCCCTAGCGGGCACTTGGACTATCTAGGTTGCCTAGCAGGCACTTGGACTATGTAGGTTAACTAGCAGGCACTTGGACAATCTAGGTTAACTAGCGGGCACTTGGACGATCTAGGTTAACTTGCGGACACTTGGACTATCAAAGTTAACAAGTGAGCCCTTGGACTATGTAGGTTAACTAGCGGGCCCTTGGACTATCTAGGTTACCTAGCGGGCACTTGGACTATAAAGTTTACCTAGCGGGCACTTGGACTATGTAGGTTACCTAGTGGGCACTTGGACTATCTAGGTTAACGAACGGGCACTTGGAATATGCAGGTAACCTAGTGGGCACTTGGACTGTCTAGGTTACCTAGCGGGCACTTGGACTTCAAGGTTAACGAACGGGCACTTGGACTATCTAGGTTACCTAGCAGGCACTTGGACTATCTAGGTTAACGAACGGGCACATGGACTATGTAGTTTACCTAGCGGGCACTTGGACTATGTAGGATCCCTATCGGACATTTGGACTACTTAGGTTACCTAGCGGGCACTTGGACTATCTAGGTTAACTAGCAGGCACTTGGACTATCTAGGTCAACTAGCGGGCCCTTGTACTATGTAGGTTAACTAGCGATCACTTGGACTATCTAGGTTAACTAGCGGACCTCGGACTACGTAGGTTAACTAGCGGGCTCTTGGACTATGTAGGTTAACTAGCGGGCACTTGGACGATCTAGGTTAACTAGAGGGCACTTGGACTATCTAGGTTAACTAGCGGGCACTTGGATTATCTAGGTACCTAGCGGGCACTTGGACTATGTAGGTTCCCTAGCGGGCATTTGGACTATATAGATAACATAGCGTGCACTTAGACTTTGTAGGTTACCTAGCGGGCCCTTGGACTATGTAGGTAACTAGCGGGCCCTTGGACTATGTAGGTTACCTAGCGGGCACTTGGACGATCTAGGTTAACTAGCGGGTACTTGGACTATTTAGGTTGCCTAGCGGGCACTTGGATTTTGTAGGTTCCCTATCGGGCACTTGGACTATGTAGGTCAACTAGCGGGCCCTTGGACTATCTAGGTTAGCTAACGGGCACTTAGATTATGTAGGTTAACTAGCGGGCACTTGGACTATGTAGGTTAACTAGCGGGCACTTGCACTATGTAGGTTAACTAGCGGGCCCATGGACTATGTAGGTTTACAAGAGGGCCCTTGGACTATCTGGGTTCCCTAAAGGGCACTTGGACTATCTAGATTACCGAACGGGCACTTGGACTATCTAGGTTACTTAGGGGGCACTTGGACTATGTCGGATAACTAGGGGGCCCTTGGAAGATCTAGGTTACCTAGCGTGTACTTGATCTATCTAGGTTAACTAGCGGGCACTTGCACTATCTAGGTTACCTAGCGGGCACTTGGACTATGTACGTTCCCTAGCGGGCACTTCGAGTATCTATGTTAACTAGCGGGCACTTGGAATATGTAGGTTAACTAGCGGACACTTGCACTATGTAGGTTACCTAGCAGGCACTGGGACTATCTAGGTTAACTAGCGGGCACTTGGACTATCTTGGTTAACTAGCGTGCACTTGGACTATGTAGGTTCCTTAGCGGGCACATGGACTATCTAGGTTGCCTGGCGGGCACTTGGACTATGTAGGTTATCTAGCATGCCCTTGGACTATGTAGGTTACGTAGCGGGCACTTGGTATATAGGTTAACTAGCGGGCACTTGGACTACGTAGGTTAACTAGAGGACACTTGGACTATCTAGGTTAACTAGTGGGCCCCTGGACTATGTAGGGTAACTAGCAGGCACTTGGACAATCTAGGTTAACTAGCGGGCACTTGGATGATCTAGGTTAACTTGCGGGCACTTGGACTATCAAAGTTAACAAGTGAGCCCTTGGACTATGTAGGTTAACTAGCGGGCCCTTGGACTATCTAGGTTACCTAGCGGGCACTTGGAGTATAAAGTTTACCTAGCGGGCAATTGAACTATGTAGGTTACCTAGTGGGCACTTGGACTATCTAGGTTAACGAATGGGCACTTGGAATATGCAGGTAACCTAGCGGGCACTTGGACTGTCTAGGTTACATAGCGGGCACTTGGACTTCTAGGTTAACGAACGGGCACTTGGACTATGTAGGTTGCCTAGCGGGCACTTGGACTATCTAGGTTAGGTAACGGGCACTAGAACTATCTAGGTTACCTAGCGGGCACTTGGACTATGTACGTCCCCTAGTGGGCACTTGGACTATCTAGGTTAACTAACGGGCACTAGTACTATCTATGTTAACTAGCGGGCACTTGGACTATCTAGGTTACCTAGCGGGCACTTGGATTATGTAGGTTAACTAGCGGACACTTGCACGATCTAGGTTAACTAGCGGGCCGTTGCACTATATAGGTTAACTAGCGGGCCCATGGATTATGTAGGTTTACTAGCAGGCACTTGGACTATCTAGGTTAACTAGCGGGCACTTGGACTATGTATTTTCCCTAGCGGGCATTTGCACTATTTATGTTACCAAGCGGGCAATTGGACTATGTAGGTTACCTAGCGAGCACTTGGACTATCTAGGTTACCTAGCAGGCACTTTGACTATCTAGGTTAACTAACGGGCACTTGGACTATGTAGGTTGCCTAGCGGGCACTTGGACTATGTAGGTTCCCTAGCGGGCACTTGGATTATGTAGGTTCCCTTTCGGGCACTTGGACTATGTAGGTTAACTAGCGGGCACTTGGACTGTCTAGGTTACCTAGCGGGCACTTGGATTATCTAGGTTAACGAACGGGCACATGGACTATGTAGGTTACCTAGCCGCCACTTGGACTATCTAGGTTAGCTAACAGGCACTTGAACTCTTTAGGTTCCCTAGCGGGCACTTGTACCATCTAGGATACCTATCTGGCACTTGGACTATGTAGGTCAACTAGAGGGCCCTTGGACAATCTAGGTTAGCTAACGGGCACTTGGAATATGTAGGTTAACTAGTGGGCCCATGGACTATGTAGGTTTACTAATGGGCCCATGGACTATCTAGGTTCCCTAAAGGGCACTTGGATTATCTAGGTTACCGAATGGTCACTTGGACTATCTAGGTTACCTAAAGGGCACTTGGACTATGTAGGCTAATTAGGGGGCCCTTGGACGATCTAGGTTACCTAGCGGGTACTTGAGCTATCTAGGTTAACTAGTGGGCACTTGCACTATCTAGGTTACCTAGCGGGCACTGGGACTATGTACGTTCGCTAGTGGGCACTAGGACTATCTAGGTTGCCTAGCGGGCACTTTTACTATGTAGGGTAACTAGCGTTCCCTTGGACTATCTAGGTTACGTAGCGGGCACTTGGTATATAGATTAACTAGCGGGCACTTGGACTATATAGGTTAACTAGCGGACACTTGCACGATCTAGGTTAACTAGCGGGCCCTTGCACTATGTAGGTTAACTAGCGGGCCCATGGATTAGGTAAGTTTACTAGCAGGCACTTGGACTATCCAGGTTAACTAGCGGGCACTTGGACTATCTAGGTTAGCTAGCGTGCACTTGGACTATGTAGGCTCCTTAGCAGGCACTCGGACTATCTAGGTTGCCTAGCGGGCACTTGTACTATGTAGGTTAACTAGCGTGCCCTTGGACTATCTAGGTTACGTAGCGAGCACTTGGTATATAGGTTAACTAGCGGGCACTTGGACTATATAGGTTAACTAGCTGACAGTTGCACGATCTAGGTTAACTAGCGGGCCCTTGCACTATGTAGGTTAACTAGCGGGCCCATGGATTATGTAGGTTTACTAGCAGGCACTTGGACAATCTAGGTTGCCTAACGGGCACTTGGATTATGTAGGTTCCCTAGCGGGCACTTGGACTATTTAGGTTACCTTGCGGGCACTTGGACTATGTAGGTTACCTAGCGGGCACTTGGACTATCTAGGTTACCTAGCAGGCACTTTGACTATCTAGGTTAACTAACGGGCACTTGGACTATGTAGGTTGCCTAGCGGGCACTTGGATTATGTAGGTTCCCTATCGGGCACTTTGACTATGTAGGTTACCTAGCCGCCACCTGTACTATCTAGGTTAGCTAACAGGCACTTGGACAATCTAGGTTGCCTAACGGGCACTTGGATTATGTAGGTTCCCTAGCGGGCCCATGGACTATGTAGGTTTACTAGCGGGCCCTTGGCCTATCTAGGTTCCCTAAAGGGCACTAGGACTATCTAGGTTACCGAACGGGCACTTGGACTATCAAGGTTACCTAAAGGGCACTTGGACTATGTAGGTTCCTTAGCGGGCACTTGGAGTATCTAGGTTGCCTAGCGGGCACGTGGACTATGTAGGGTAACTAGCGTGCCGTTGGACTATCTAGGTTACGTAGCGGGCACTTGGCATATAGGTTAACTAGCGGGCCCTTGGACTATGTAGGTTTACTAGCGGGCCCTTGGACTATCTAGGTTCCCTAAAGGACACTTGGACTATCTAGGTTAACTAGCGGTCACTTGGACTATGTAGGTTCCCTAGCGGGCACTTGGACTATCTAGGTTGCCTAGCAGGCACTTGGACTATGTAGGTTAACTAGCAGGCACTTGGACAATCTAGGTTAACTAGCGGGCACTTGGACGATCTAGGTTAACTTGCGGGCACTTGGACTATCAAAGTTAACAAGTGAGCCCTTGGACTATGTAGGTTAACTAGCGGGCCCTTGGACTATCTAGGTTACCTAGCGGGCACTTGGACTATAAAGTTTACCTAGCGGGCACTTGGACTATGTAGGTTACCTAGTGGGCACTTAGACTATCTAGGTTAACGAACGGGCACTTGGAATATGCAGGTAACCTAGCGGGCACTTGGACTGTCTAGGTTACCTAGTGGGCACTTGGACTTCTAGGTTAACGAATGGGCACTTGGACTATCTAGGTTACCTAGCAAGCACTTGGACTATCTAGGTTAACGAACGGGCACATGGACTATGTAGTTTACCTAGCGGGCACTTGGACAATGTAGGATCCCTATCGGACATTTGGACTACTTAGGTTAACTAGCAGGCACTTGGACTATCTAGGTCAACTAGCGGGCCCTTGTACTATGTAGGTTAACTAGCGATCACTTGGACTATCTAGGTTAACTAGCGGACCTCGGACTACGTAGGTTAACTAGCGGGCCCTTGGACTATGTATGTTAACTAGCGGGCACTTGGACTATCTAGGTTAGGTAACGGGCACTAGAACTATCTAGGTTACCTAGCGGGCACTTGGACTATGTACGTCCCCTAGTGGGCACTTGGACTATCTAGGTTAACTAACGGGCACTAGTACTATCTATGTTAACTAGCGGGCACTTGGACTATCTAGGTTACCTAGCGGGCACTTGGATTATGTAGGTTAACTAGCGGACACTTGCACGATCTAGGTTAACTAGCGGGCCCTTGCACTATATAGGTTAACTAGCGGGCCCATGGATTATGTAGGTTTACTAGCAGGCACTTGGACTATCTAGGTTAACTAGCGGGCACTTGGACTATGTAGTTTCCCTAGCGGGCATTTGCACTATTTATGTTACCAAGCGGGCACTTGGACTATGTAGGTTACCTAGCGAGCACTTGGACTATCTAGGTTACCTAGCAGGCACTTTGACTATCTAGGTTAACTAACGGGCACTTGGACTATGTAGGTTGTCTAGCGGGCACTTGGACTATGTAGGTTCCCTAGCGGGCACTTGGATTATGTAGGTTCCCTTTCGGGCACTTGGACTATGTAGGTTAACTAGCGGGCACTTGGACTGTCTAGGTTACCTAGCGGGCACTTGGATTATCTAGGTTAACGAACGGGCACATGGACTATGTAGGTTACCTAGCCGCCACTTGGACTATCGAGGTTAGCTAACAGGCACTTGAACTCTTTAGGTTCCCTAGCGGGCACTTGTACAATCCAGGATACCTAGCTGGCACTTGGACTATGTAGGTCAACTAGAGGGCCCTTGGACAATCTAGGTTAGCTAACGGGCACTTGGAATATGTAGGTTAACTAGTGGGCCCATGGACTATGTAGGTTTACTAATGGGCCCTTGGACTATCTAGGTTCCCTAAAGGGCACTTGGATTATCTAGGTTACTGAACGGTCACTTGGACTATCTAGGTTACCTAAAGGGCACTTGGACTATGTAGGCTAATTAGGGGGCCCTTGGACGATCTAGGTTACCTAGCGGGTACTTGAGCTATCTAGGTTAACAAGCGGGCACTTGCACTATCTAGGTTACCTAGCGGGCACTGGGACTATGTACGTTCGCTAGTGGGCACTAGGATTATCTAGGTTGCCTAGCGGGCACTTTTACTATGTAGGTTAACTAGCGTTCCCTTGGACTATCTAGGTTACGTAGCGGGCACTTGGTATATAGATTAACTAGCGGGCACTTGGACTATATAGGTTAACTAGCGGACACTTGCACGATCTAGGTTAACTAGCGGGCCCTTGCACTATGTAGGTTAACTAGCGGGCCCATGGATTATGTAGGTTTACTAGCAGGCACTTGGACTATCCAGGTTAACTAGCGGGCACTTGGACTATCTAGGTTAGCTAGCGTGCACTTGGACTATGTAGGCTCCTTAGCTGGCACTCGGACTATCTAGGTTGCCTAGCGGGCACTTGTACTATGTAGGTTAACTAGCGTGCCCTTGGACTATCTAGGTTACGTAGCGAGCACTTGGTATATAGGTTAACTAGCGGGCACTTGGACTATATAGGTTAACTAGCTGACAGTTGCACGATCTAGGTTAACTAGCGGGCCCTTGCACTATGTAGGTTAACTAGCGGGCCCATGGATTATGTAGGTTTACTAGCAGGCACTTGGACAATCTAGGTTGCCTAACGGGCACTTGGATTATGTAGGTTCCCTAGCGGGCACTTGGACTGTTTAGGTTACCTAGCGGGCACTTGGACTATGTAGGCTACCTAGCGGGCACTTGGACTATCTAGGTTACCTAGCAGGCACTTTGACTATCTAGGTTAACTAACGGGCACTTGGACTATGTAGGTTGCCTAGCAGGCACTTGGATTATGTAGGTTCCCTATCGGGCACTTTGACTATGTAGGTTAACTAGCTGGCACTTGGACTGTCTAGGTTACCTAGCGGGCACTTGGATTATCTAGGTTAACGAACGGGCACTTGGACTATGTAGGTTACCTACCCGCCACCTGTACTATCTAGGTTAGCTAACAGGCACTTGGACTATCTAGGTTCCCTAGCGGGCACTTGTACTATCTAGGATACCTAGCTGGCACTTGGACTATGTAGGTCAACTAGCGGGCCCTTGGACTATCTAGGTTAGCTAACGGGCACTTAGATTATGTAGGTTAACTAGCGGACACTTGCACTATGTAGGTTTATTAGAGGGCCCTTGGACTATCTGGGTTCCCTAAAGGGCACTTGGACTATCTAGATTACCGAACGGGCACTTGGACTATCTAGGTTACTTAGCGGGCACTTGGACTATGTCGGCTAACTATGGGGCCCTTGGACGATCTAGGTTACCTAGCGGGTACTTGAACTATCTAGGTTAACTAGCGGGCACTTGCACTATCTAGGTTACCTAGTGGGCACTTGGACTATGTACGTTCCCTAGCAGGCACTTGGACTATCTATGTTAACTAGCGGGCACTTGGAATATGTAGGTTAACTAGCGGACACTTGCACTATGTAGGTTACCTAGCAGGCAATTGGACTATCCTAGTTAACTAGCGGGCACTTGGACTATATAGGTTGTCTAGCGGGCACTTGGACTCTCTGGGTTACCTAGCGGGCACTTGGATTATCTAGGTTAACAACGGGCACTTGGACTATCTAGGTTAGCTAACGGGCACTTAGATTATGTACGTTAACTAGCGGGCACTTGGAATATGTAGATAAACTAGCGGGCCCATGGACTATGTAGGTTTACTAGCGGGCCCTTGGCCTATCTAGGTTCCCTAAAGGGCACTAGGACTATCTAGGTTACCGAACGGGCACTTGGACTATCAAGGTTACCTAAAGGGCACTTGGACTATGTAGGTTCCTTAGCGCGCACTTGGAGTATCTAGGTTGCCTAGCGGGCACGTGGACTATGTAGGGTAACTAGCGTGCCGTTGGACTATCTAGGTTACGTAGCGGGCACTTGGTATATAGGTTAACTAGCGGGCACTTGGACTATGTAGGTTAACTAGAGGACACTTAGACTATCTAGGTTAACTAGTGGGCCCTTGGACTATGTAGGTTTACTAGCGGGCCCTTGGACTATCTAGGTTCCCTAAAGGACACTTGGACTATCTAGGTTAACTAGCGGTCACTTGGACTATGTAGGTTCCCTAGCGGGCACTTGGACTATCTAGGTTGCCTAGCAGGCACTTGGACTATGTAGGTTAACTAGCAGGCACTTGGACAATCTAGGTTAACTAGCAGGCACTTGGACGATCTAGGTTAACTTGCGGGCACTTGGACTATCAAAGTTAACAAGTGAGCCCTTGGACTATGTAGGTTAACTAGCGGGCCCTTGGACTATCTAGGTTACCTAGCGGGCACTTGGACTATAAAGTTTACCTAGCGGGCACTTGGACTATGTAGGTTACCTAGTGGGCACTTGGACTATCTAGGTTAACGAACGGGCACTTGGAATATGCAGGTAACTTAGCGGGCACTTGGACTGTCTAGGTTACCTAGCGGGCACTTGGACTTCTAGGTTAACGAACGGGCACTTGGACTATCTAGGTTACCTAGCAGGCACTTGGACTATCTAGGTTAACGAACGGGCACATGGACTATGTAGTTTACCTAGCGGGCACTTGGACTATATAGGATCCCTATCGGACATTTGGACTACTTAGATTACCTAGCGGGCACTTGGACTATCTAGGTTAACTAGCAGGCACTTGGACTATCTAGGTCAACTAGCGGGCCCTTGTACTATGTAGGTTAACTAGCGATCACTTGGACTATCTAGGTTAACTAGCGGACCTCGGACTACGTAGGTTAACTAGCGTGCACTTGGACGATCTAGGTTAACTAGAGGGCACTTGGACGATCTAGGGTAACTAGCGGGCACTTGGATTATCTAGGTTTCCTAGCGGGCACTAGGACTATGTAGGTTCCCTAGCGGGCATTTGGACTATATAGATAACCTAGCGTGCACTTAGACTTTGTAGGTTACCTAGCGGGCCCTTGGACTATGTAGGTTAACTAGCGGGCCCTTGGACTATCTAGGTTAACTAGCGTGCACTTGGACTATCTAGGTAAACTAGCGGGCACTTGGATGATCAATGTTAACTAGCGGGCACTTGGACTATCTAGGTTAGCTAACGGGCACTTGGACTAAGTACGTCCCCTAGTGGGCACTTGGACACTCTAGGTTAACTAACGGGCACTTGGACTATCTAGGTTAACTAGCGGGCACTTGGACTATCTAGGTCCTAGCTGGCACTTGGACTATGAAGGTTCCCTAGCGGGCACTTGGATTATCTAGGTTACCTAGCGGGCACTTGGACTATGTAGGTCAACTAGTGGGCCCTTGGACTATCTAGGTTAGCTAACTGGCACTTGGACTATGTAGGTTAACTAGCGGACACTTGCACGATCTAGGTTAACTAGCGGGCCCATTGACTATGTTGGTTAACTAGCAGGTACTTGGACAATATAGGTTAACTAGCGGGCACTTGGATTATCTAGGTCACCTAGCGGGCACTAGGTCTATGTAGGTTCCCTAGCGGGCATTTGGACTATATATATAACCTAGCGTCCACTTAGACTTTGTAGGTTACCTAGCAGTCACTTGGACTATGTAGGTTAACTAGCGGGCCCTTGGACTATGTAGGTTAACTAGCGGTCACTTGGACGATCTAGGTTAACTAGCGGGTACTTGGACTATGTAGGTTCCATATCGGGCACTTGGAGAATGTAGGTTAACTAGGGGGCACTAGGACAATGTAGGTTACCTAGCGTGCCCTTGGATTATCTAGGTTACCTAGGGGGAACCTGTACTATGTAGGTTAACTAGCGGGCACTTGGACTATGTAGGTTAACTAGCGATCACTTGGACTATCTAGGTTAACTAGCGGACCTCGGACTACGTAGGTTAACTAGCGTGCACTTGGACGATCTAGGTTAACTAGCGGGCCCTTGTACTATGTAGGTTAACTAGCGATCACTTGGACTATCTAGGTTAACTAGCGGACCTCGGACTACGTAGGTTAACTAGCGTGCACTTGGACGATCTAGGTTAACTAGAGGGCACTTGGACGATCTAGGGTAACTAGCGGGCACTTGGATTATCTAGGTTACCTAGCGGGCACTAGGACTATGTAGGTTCCCTAGCGGGCATTTGGACTATATAGATAACCTAGCGTGCACTTAGACTTTGTAGGTTACCTAGCGGGCCCTTGGACTATGTAGGTTAACTAGCGGGCCCTTGGACTATGTAGGTTACCTAGCGGGCACTTGGACGATCTAGGTTAACTAGCGGGTACTTGGACTATGTAGGTTAACTAGCGGGCCTTTGGACTATGTAGATTAACTAGCGGCACTTGGACTATCTACGTTAACTAGCGGGCCCTTGGACTATGTAGATTCCCTAGCAGTATTTGGACTATATAGATAACCTAGCGGGCACTTAGACTTTGTAGGTTACCTAGCGGGCAGTTGGACTTTCTAGGTTACCTAGCTGGCACTTGAACTATCTACGTTACCTAGCGGGTTCTTGGAGTATGTAGGTTACCTAGCGGGCTGTTGGACTATCTAGGTTACCAAGCGGGCACTTGGAATATCTAGGTTAACTAACGGGCACTTGGACTATGTAGCTTCCCTAGCGGGCCCTTGGACTATGTAAGTTCCCTAGCGGGCACTTGGACTATGTGGGTTTCCTGGCGGGCATTTGGACAATCTAGGTTACCTAACAGGCACTTGGATTATGTAAATTCCCTAGCGGGCACTTGGATTATGTAGGTTCCCTATCGGGCACTTGGACTATGTAGGTTTACTAGAGGGCATTTGGACTATGTAGGTTGCCTAGCGGGCACTTGGACTATCTAGGTTACCTAGCGGGCATTTGGACTATGTAGGCTCCCTAGCGGTCATTTGGAGTATATAGATTACCTAGCGGGCACTTAGATTTTGTAGGTTACCAAGCGGGCACTTGGACTATGTGGGTTCCCTATCAGGCATTTGGACTATCTAGGTTACCTAACGGGCACTTGGACTATGTAGGTTCCCTAGCGGGAACTTGGATTATGTAGGTTCCCTATCGGGCACTTGGATTATGTAGGTTAACTAGCGGGCACTTGGACTATGTAGGTTACCTAGCGAGCACTTGGACTATCTAGGTTACCTAGCAGGCACTTTGACTATCTAGGTTAACTAACGGGCACTTGGACTATGTAGGTTGTCTAGCGGGCACTTGGACTATGTAGGTTCCCTAGCGGGCACTTGGATTATGTAGGTTCCCTTTCGGGCACTTGGACTATGTAGGTTAACTAGCGGGCACTTGGACTGTCTAGGTTACCTAGCGGGCACTTGGATTATCTAGGTTAACGAACGGGCACATGGACTATGTAGGTTACCTAGCCGCCACTTGGACTATCGAGGTTAGCTAACAGGCACTTGAACTCTTTAGGTTCCCTAGCGGGCACTTGTACAATCCAGGATACCTAGCTGGCACTTGGACTATGTAGGTCAACTAGAGGGCCCTTGGACAATCTAGGTTAGCTAACGGGCACTTGGAATATGTAGGTTAACTAGTGGGCCCATGGACTATGTAGGTTTACTAATGGGCCCTTGGACTATCTAGGTTCCCTAAAGGGCACTTGGATTATCTAGGTTACTGAACGGTCACTTGGACTATCTAGGTTACCTAAAGGGCACTTGGACTATGTAGGCTAATTAGGGGGCCCTTGGACGATCTAGGTTACCTAGCGGGTACTTGAGCTATCTAGGTTAACAAGCGGGCACTTGCACTATCTAGGTTACCTAGCGGGCACTGGGACTATGTACGTTCGCTAGTGGGCACTAGGATTATCTAGGTTGCCTAGCGGGCACTTTTACTATGTAGGTTAACTAGCGTTCCCTTGGACTATCTAGGTTACGTAGCGGGCACTTGGTATATAGATTAACTAGCGGGCACTTGGACTATATAGGTTAACTAGCGGACACTTGCACGATCTAGGTTAACTAGCGGGCCCTTGCACTATGTAGGTTAACTAGCGGGCCCATGGATTATGTAGGTTTACTAGCAGGCACTTGGACTATCCAGGTTAACTAGTGGGCACTTGGACTATCTAGGTTAGCTAGCGTGCACTTGGACTATGTAGGCTCCTTAGCTGGCACTCGGACTATCTAGGTTGCCTAGCGGGCACTTGTACTATGTAGGTTAACTAGCGTGCCCTTGGACTATCTAGGTTACGTAGCGAGCACTTGGTATATAGGTTAACTAGCGGGCACTTGGACTATATAGGTTAACTAGCTGACAGTTGCACGATCTAGGTTAACTAGCGGGCCCTTGCACTATGTAGGTTAACTAGCGGGCCCATGGATTATGTAGGTTTACTAGCAGGCACTTGGACAATCTAGGTTGCCTAACGGGCACTTGGATTATGTAGGTTCCCTAGCGGGCACTTGGACTGTTTAGGTTACCTAGCGGGCACTTGGACTATGTAGGCTACCTAGCGGGCACTTGGACTATCTAGGTTACCTAGCAGGCACTTTGACTATCTAGGTTAACTAACGGGCACTTGGACTATGTAGGTTGCCTAGCAGGCACTTGGATTATGTAGGTTCCCTATCGGGCACTTTGACTATGTAGGTTAACTAGCTGGCACTTGGACTGTCTAGGTTACCTAGCGGGCACTTGGATTATCTAGGTTAACGAACGGGCACTTGGACTATGTAGGTTACCTACCCGCCACCTGTACTATCTAGGTTAGCTAACAGGCACTTGGACTATCTAGGTTCCCTAGCGGGCACTTGTACTATCTAGGATACCTAGCTGGCACTTGGACTATGTAGGTCAACTAGCGGGCCCTTGGACTATCTAGGTTAGCTAACGGGCACTTAGATTATGTAGGTTAACTAGCGGACACTTGCACTATGTAGGTTTATTAGAGGGCCCTTGGACTATCTGGGTTCCCTAAAGGGCACTTGGACTATCTAGATTACCGAACGGGCACTTGGACTATCTAGGTTACTTAGCGGGCACTTGGACTATGTCGGCTAACTATGGGGCCCTTGGACGATCTAGGTTACCTAGCGGGTACTTGAACTATCTAGGTTAACTAGCGGGCACTTGCACTATCTAGGTTACCTAGTGGGCACTTGGACTATGTACGTTCCCTAGCAGGCACTTGGACTATCTATGTTAACTAGCGGGCACTTGGAATATGTAGGTTAACTAGCGGACACTTGCACTATGTAGGTTACCTAGCAGGCAATTGGACTATCCTAGTTAACTAGCGGGCACTTGGACTATATAGGTTGTCTAGCGGGCACTTGGACTCTCTGGGTTACCTAGCGGGCACTTGGATTATCTAGGTTAACAACGGGCACTTGGACTATCTAGGTTAGCTAACGGGCACTTAGATTATGTACGTTAACTAGCGGGCACTTGGAATATGTAGATAAACTAGCGGGCCCATGGACTATGTAGGTTTACTAGCGGGCCCTTGGCCTATCTAGGTTCCCTAAAGGGCACTAGGACTATCTAGGTTACCGAACGGGCACTTGGACTATCAAGGTTACCTAAAGGGCACTTGGACTATGTAGGTTCCTTAGCGGGCACTTGGAGTATCTAGGTTGCCTAGCGGGCACGTGGACTATGTAGGGTAACTAGCGTGCCGTTGGACTATCTAGGTTACGTAGCGGGCACTTGGTATATAGGTTAACTAGCGGGCACTTGGACTATGTAGGTTAACTAGAGGACACTTAGACTATCTAGGTTAACTAGTGGGCCCTTGGACTATGTAGGTTTACTAGCGGGCCCTTGGACTATCTAGGTTCCCTAAAGGACACTTGGACTATCTAGGTTAACTAGCGGTCACTTGGACTATGTAGGTTCCCTAGCGGGCACTTGGACTATCTAGGTTGCCTAGCAGGCACTTGGACTATGTAGGTTAACTAGCAGGCACTTGGACAATCTAGGTTAACTAGCAGGCACTTGGACGATCTAGGTTAACTTGCGGGCACTTGGACTATCAAAGTTAACAAGTGAGCCCTTGGACTATGTAGGTTAACTAGCGGGCCCTTGGACTATCTAGGTTACCTAGCGGGCACTTGGACTATAAAGTTTACCTAGCGGGCACTTGGACTATGTAGGTTACCTAGTGGGCACTTGGACTATCTAGGTTAACGAACGGGCACTTGGAATATGCAGGTAACTTAGCGGGCACTTGGACTGTCTAGGTTACCTAGCGGGCACTTGGACTTCTAGGTTAACGAACGGGCACTTGGACTATCTAGGTTACCTAGCAGGCACTTGGACTATCTAGGTTAACGAACGGGCACATGGACTATGTAGTTTACCTAGCGGGCACTTGGACTATATAGGATCCCTATCGGACATTTGGACTACTTAGATTACCTAGCGGGCACTTGGACTATCTAGGTTAACTAGCAGGCACTTGGACTATCTAGGTCAACTAGCGGGCCCTTGTACTATGTAGGTTAACTAGCGATCACTTGGACTATCTAGGTTAACTAGCGGACCTCGGACTACGTAGGTTAACTAGCGTGCACTTGGACGATCTAGGTTAACTAGAGGGCACTTGGACGATCTAGGGTAACTAGCGGGCACTTGGATTATCTAGGTTTCCTAGCGGGCACTAGGACTATGTAGGTTCCCTAGCGGGCATTTGGACTATATAGATAACCTAGCGTGCACTTAGACTTTGTAGGTTACCTAGCGGGCCCTTGGACTATGTAGGTTAACTAGCGGGCCCTTGGACTATGTAGGTTACCTAGCGGGCACTTGGACGATCTAGGTTAACTAGCGGGTACTTGGACTATGTAGGTTAACTAGCGGGCCTTTGGACTATGTAGATTAACTAGCGGCACTTGGACTATCTACGTTAACTAGCGGGCCCTTGGACTATGTAGATTCCCTAGCAGTATTTGGACTATATAGATAACCTAGCGGGCACTTAGACTTTGTAGGTTACCTAGCGGGCAGTTGGACTTTCTAGGTTACCTAGCTGGCACTTGAACTATCTACGTTACCTAGCGGGTTCTTGGAGTATGTAGGTTACCTAGCGGGCTGTTGGACTATCTAGGTTACCAAGCGGGCACTTGGAATATCTAGGTTAACTAACGGGCACTTGGACTATGTAGCTTCCCTAGCGGGCCCTTGGACTATGTAAGTTCCCTAGCGGGCACTTGGACTATGTGGGTTTCCTGGCGGGCATTTGGACAATCTAGGTTACCTAACAGGCACTTGGATTATGTAAATTCCCTAGCGGGCACTTGGATTATGTAGGTTCCCTATCGGGCACTTGGACTATGTAGGTTTACTAGAGGGCATTTGGACTATGTAGGTTGCCTAGCGGGCACTTGGACTATCTAGGTTACCTAGCGGGCATTTGGACTATGTAGGCTCCCTAGCGGTCATTTGGAGTATATAGATTACCTAGCGGGCACTTAGATTTTGTAGGTTACCAAGCGGGCACTTGGACTATGTGGGTTCCCTATCAGGCATTTGGACTATCTAGGTTACCTAACGGGCACTTGGACTATGTAGGTTCCCTAGCGGGAACTTGGATTATGTAGGTTCCCTATCGGGCACTTGGATTATGTAGGTTAACTAGCGGGCATTTGGACTATGTAGGTTACCTAGCGGGCACTTGCACTATGTAGGTTCCGAATCGGGCACTTGGAGAATGTAGGTTAACTAGGGGGCACTAGGACAATGTAGGTTACCTAGCGGGCCCTTGGATTATCTAGGTTACATAGGGGGAACCTGGACTATGTAGGTTAACTAGTGGGTACTTGGACTATGTAGCTTGCCTAGCGGGCACTTGGACTATGTAGGTTCCCTAGCGGGCACTTGGATTATGTAGGTTCCCTATCGGGCACTTGGACTATGCAGGTTGTCTAGCGGGCACTTGGACTCTCTGGGTTACCTAGCGGGCACTTGGATTATCTAGGTTAATGAACAGGCACTTGGACTATCTAGGTTAGCTAACGGGCACTTAGATTATGTACGTTAACTAGCGGGCACTTGGAATATGTAGGTTAACTAGCGGGCCCATGGACTATGTAGGTTTACTAGCGGGCCCTTGGCCTATCTAGGTTCCCTAAAGGGCACTAGGACTATCTAGGTTACCGAACGGGCACTTGGAGTATCAAGGTTACCTAACGGGCACTTGGACTATCAAGGTTACCTAAAGGGCACTTGGACTATGTAGGTTCCTTAGCGGGCACTTGGAGTATCTAGGTTGCCTATCGGGCACATGGACTATGTAGGGTAACTAGTGTGCCCTTGGATTATCTAGGTTACGTAGCGGGCACTTGGTATATAGGTTAACTAGCGGGTACTTGGACTATGTAGGTTAACTAGAGGACACTTGGACTATCTAGGTTAACTAGTGGGCCCTTGGACTATGTAGGTTTACTAGCGGGCCCCTGGACTATCTAGGTTAACTAGCGGTCACTTGGACTATGTACGTTCCCTAGTGGGCACTTGGACTATCTAGGTTGCCTAGCAGGCACTTGGACTATGTAGGTTAACTAGCAGGCACTTGGACAATCTAGGTTAACTAGCGGGCACTTGGACGATCTAGGTTAACTTGCGGGCACTTGGACTATCAAAGTTAACAAGTGAGCCCTTGGACTATGTAGGTTAACTAGCGGGCCCTTCATTTATCTAGGTTACCTAGCGGGCACTTGGACTATAAAATTTACCTAGCGGGCACTTGGACTATGTAGGTTCCCTAGTGGGCACTTGGACTATCTAGGTTAACGAACGGGCACTTGGAAAATGCAGGAAACCTAGCGGGCACTTGGACTGTCTAGGTTTCCTAGCGGGCACTTGGACTTCTAGGTTAACGAACGGCCACTTGGACTATCTAGGTTACCTAGCAGGCACTTGGACTATCTAGGTTAACGAACGGGCACATGGACTATGTAGTTTACCTAGCGGGCACTTGGACTATGTAGGATCCCTATCGGACATTTGGACTACTTAGGTTACCTAGCGGGCACTTTGACTATCTAGGTTAACTAGCAGGCACTTGGACTATCTAGGTCAACTAGCGGGCCCTTGTACTATGTAGGTTAACTAGCGAGCACTTGGACTATCTAGGTTAACTAGCGGACCTCGGACTACGTAGGTTAACTAGCGGGCCTTTGGACTATGTAGGTTAACTAGCGGGCACTTGGACGATCTAGGTTAACTAGAGGGCACTTGGACTATCTAGGTTAACTAGCGTGCACTTGGACTATCTAGGTAAACTAGCGGGCACTTGGATGATCAATGTTAACTAGCGGGCACTTGGACTATCTAGGTTAGCTAACGGGCACTTGGACTAAGTACGTCCCCTAGTGGGCACTTGGACACTCTAGGTTAACTAACGGGCACTTGGACTATCTAGGTTAACTAGCGGGCACTTGGACTATCTAGGTCCTAGCTGGCACTTGGACTATGAAGGTTCCCTAGCGGGCACTTGGATTATCTAGGTTACCTAGCGGGCACTTGGACTATGTAGGTCAACTAGTGGGCCCTTGGACTATCTAGGTTAGCTAACTGGCACTTGGACTATGTAGGTTAACTAGCGGACACTTGCACGATCTAGGTTAACTAGCGGGCCCATTGACTATGTTGGTTAACTAGCAGGTACTTGGACAATATAGGTTAACTAGCGGGCACTTGGATTATCTAGGTCACCTAGCGGGCACTAGGTCTATGTAGGTTCCCTAGCGGGCATTTGGACTATATATATAACCTAGCGTCCACTTAGACTTTGTAGGTTACCTAGCAGTCACTTGGACTATGTAGGTTAACTAGCGGGCCCTTGGACTATGTAGGTTAACTAGCGGTCACTTGGACGATCTAGGTTAACTAGCGGGTACTTGGACTATGTAGGTTCCATATCGGGCACTTGGAGAATGTAGGTTAACTAGGGGGCACTAGGACAATGTAGGTTACCTAGCGTGCCCTTGGATTATCTAGGTTACCTAGGGGGAACCTGTACTATGTAGGTTAACTAGCGGGCACTTGGACTATGTAGGTTAACTAGCGATCACTTGGACTATCTAGGTTAACTAGCGGACCTCGGACTACGTAGGTTAACTAGCGTGCACTTGGACGATCTAGGTTAACTAGCGGGCCCTTGTACTATGTAGGTTAACTAGCGATCACTTGGACTATCTAGGTTAACTAGCGGACCTCGGACTACGTAGGTTAACTAGCGTGCACTTGGACGATCTAGGTTAACTAGAGGGCACTTGGACGATCTAGGGTAACTAGCGGGCACTTGGATTATCTAGGTTACCTAGCGGGCACTAGGACTATGTAGGTTCCCTAGCGGGCATTTGGACTATATAGATAACCTAGCGTGCACTTAGACTTTGTAGGTTACCTAGCGGGCCCTTGGACTATGTAGGTTAACTAGCGGGCCCTTGGACTATGTAGGTTACCTAGCGGGCACTTGGACGATCTAGGTTAACTAGCGGGTACTTGGACTATGTAGGTTAACTAGCGGGCCTTTGGACTATGTAGATTAACTAGCGGCACTTGGACTATCTACGTTAACTAGCGGGCCCTTGGACTATGTAGATTCCCTAGCAGTATTTGGACTATATAGATAACCTAGCGGGCACTTAGACTTTGTAGGTTACCTAGCGGGCAGTTGGACTTTCTAGGTTACCTAGCTGGCACTTGAACTATCTACGTTACCTAGCGGGTTCTTGGAGTATGTAGGTTACCTAGCGGGCTGTTGGACTATCTAGGTTACCAAGCGGGCACTTGGAATATCTAGGTTAACTAACGGGCACTTGGACTATGTAGCTTCCCTAGCGGGCCCTTGGACTATGTAAGTTCCCTAGCGGGCACTTGGACTATGTGGGTTTCCTGGCGGGCATTTGGACAATCTAGGTTACCTAACAGGCACTTGGATTATGTAAATTCCCTAGCGGGCACTTGGATTATGTAGGTTCCCTATCGGGCACTTGGACTATGTAGGTTTACTAGAGGGCATTTGGACTATGTAGGTTGCCTAGCGGGCACTTGGACTATCTAGGTTACCTAGCGGGCATTTGGACTATGTAGGCTCCCTAGCGGTCATTTGGAGTATATAGATTACCTAGCGGGCACTTAGATTTTGTAGGTTACCAAGCGGGCACTTGGACTATGTGGGTTCCCTATCAGGCATTTGGACTATCTAGGTTACCTAACGGGCACTTGGACTATGTAGGTTCCCTAGCGGGAACTTGGATTATGTAGGTTCCCTATCGGGCACTTGGATTATGTAGGTTAACTAGCGGGCACTTGGACTATGTAGGTTACCTAGCGAGCACTTGGACTATCTAGGTTACCTAGCAGGCACTTTGACTATCTAGGTTAACTAACGGGCACTTGGACTATGTAGGTTGTCTAGCGGGCACTTGGACTATGTAGGTTCCCTAGCGGGCACTTGGATTATGTAGGTTCCCTTTCGGGCACTTGGACTATGTAGGTTAACTAGCGGGCACTTGGACTGTCTAGGTTACCTAGCGGGCACTTGGATTATCTAGGTTAACGAACGGGCACATGGACTATGTAGGTTACCTAGCCGCCACTTGGACTATCGAGGTTAGCTAACAGGCACTTGAACTCTTTAGGTTCCCTAGCGGGCACTTGTACAATCCAGGATACCTAGCTGGCACTTGGACTATGTAGGTCAACTAGAGGGCCCTTGGACAATCTAGGTTAGCTAACGGGCACTTGGAATATGTAGGTTAACTAGTGGGCCCATGGACTATGTAGGTTTACTAATGGGCCCTTGGACTATCTAGGTTCCCTAAAGGGCACTTGGATTATCTAGGTTACTGAACGGTCACTTGGACTATCTAGGTTACCTAAAGGGCACTTGGACTATGTAGGCTAATTAGGGGGCCCTTGGACGATCTAGGTTACCTAGCGGGTACTTGAGCTATCTAGGTTAACAAGCGGGCACTTGCACTATCTAGGTTACCTAGCGGGCACTGGGACTATGTACGTTCGCTAGTGGGCACTAGGATTATCTAGGTTGCCTAGCGGGCACTTTTACTATGTAGGTTAACTAGCGTTCCCTTGGACTATCTAGGTTACGTAGCGGGCACTTGGTATATAGATTAACTAGCGGGCACTTGGACTATATAGGTTAACTAGCGGACACTTGCACGATCTAGGTTAACTAGCGGGCCCTTGCACTATGTAGGTTAACTAGCGGGCCCATGGATTATGTAGGTTTACTAGCAGGCACTTGGACTATCCAGGTTAACTAGCGGGCACTTGGACTATCTAGGTTAGCTAGCGTGCACTTGGACTATGTAGGCTCCTTAGCTGGCACTCGGACTATCTAGGTTGCCTAGCGGGCACTTGTACTATGTAGGTTAACTAGCGTGCCCTTGGACTATCTAGGTTACGTAGCGAGCACTTGGTATATAGGTTAACTAGCGGGCACTTGGACTATATAGGTTAACTAGCTGACAGTTGCACGATCTAGGTTAACTAGCGGGCCCTTGCACTATGTAGGTTAACTAGCGGGCCCATGGATTATGTAGGTTTACTAGCAGGCACTTGGACAATCTAGGTTGCCTAACGGGCACTTGGATTATGTAGGTTCCCTAGCGGGCACTTGGACTGTTTAGGTTACCTAGCGGGCACTTGGACTATGTAGGCTACCTAGCGGGCACTTGGACTATCTAGGTTACCTAGCAGGCACTTTGACTATCTAGGTTAACTAACGGGCACTTGGACTATGTAGGTTGCCTAGCAGGCACTTGGATTATGTAGGTTCCCTATCGGGCACTTTGACTATGTAGGTTAACTAGCTGGCACTTGGACTGTCTAGGTTACCTAGCGGGCACTTGGATTATCTAGGTTAACGAACGGGCACTTGGACTATGTAGGTTACCTACCCGCCACCTGTACTATCTAGGTTAGCTAACAGGCACTTGGACTATCTAGGTTCCCTAGCGGGCACTTGTACTATCTAGGATACCTAGCTGGCACTTGGACTATGTAGGTCAACTAGCGGGCCCTTGGACTATCTAGGTTAGCTAACGGGCACTTAGATTATGTAGGTTAACTAGCGGACACTTGCACTATGTAGGTTTATTAGAGGGCCCTTGGACTATCTGGGTTCCCTAAAGGGCACTTGGACTATCTAGATTACCGAACGGGCACTTGGACTATCTAGGTTACTTAGCGGGCACTTGGACTATGTCGGCTAACTATGGGGCCCTTGGACGATCTAGGTTACCTAGCGGGTACTTGAACTATCTAGGTTAACTAGCGGGCACTTGCACTATCTAGGTTACCTAGTGGGCACTTGGACTATGTACGTTCCCTAGCAGGCACTTGGACTATCTATGTTAACTAGCGGGCACTTGGAATATGTAGGTTAACTAGCGGACACTTGCACTATGTAGGTTACCTAGCAGGCAATTGGACTATCCTAGTTAACTAGCGGGCACTTGGACTATATAGGTTGTCTAGCGGGCACTTGGACTCTCTGGGTTACCTAGCGGGCACTTGGATTATCTAGGTTAACAACGGGCACTTGGACTATCTAGGTTAGCTAACGGGCACTTAGATTATGTACGTTAACTAGCGGGCACTTGGAATATGTAGATAAACTAGCGGGCCCATGGACTATGTAGGTTTACTAGCGGGCCCTTGGCCTATCTAGGTTCCCTAAAGGGCACTAGGACTATCTAGGTTACCGAACGGGCACTTGGACTATCAAGGTTACCTAAAGGGCACTTGGACTATGTAGGTTCCTTAGCGGGCACTTGGAGTATCTAGGTTGCCTAGCGGGCACGTGGACTATGTAGGGTAACTAGCGTGCCGTTGGACTATCTAGGTTACGTAGCGGGCACTTGGTATATAGGTTAACTAGCGGGCACTTGGACTATGTAGGTTAACTAGAGGACACTTAGACTATCTAGGTTAACTAGTGGGCCCTTGGACTATGTAGGTTTACTAGCGGGCCCTTGGACTATCTAGGTTCCCTAAAGGACACTTGGACTATCTAGGTTAACTAGCGGTCACTTGGACTATGTAGGTTCCCTAGCGGGCACTTGGACTATCTAGGTTGCCTAGCAGGCACTTGGACTATGTAGGTTAACTAGCAGGCACTTGGACAATCTAGGTTAACTAGCAGGCACTTGGACGATCTAGGTTAACTTGCGGGCACTTGGACTATCAAAGTTAACAAGTGAGCCCTTGGACTATGTAGGTTAACTAGCGGGCCCTTGGACTATCTAGGTTACCTAGCGGGCACTTGGACTATAAAGTTTACCTAGCGGGCACTTGGACTATGTAGGTTACCTAGTGGGCACTTGGACTATCTAGGTTAACGAACGGGCACTTGGAATATGCAGGTAACTTAGCGGGCACTTGGACTGTCTAGGTTACCTAGCGGGCACTTGGACTTCTAGGTTAACGAACGGGCACTTGGACTATCTAGGTTACCTAGCAGGCACTTGGACTATCTAGGTTAACGAATGGGCACATGGACTATGTAGTTTACCTAGCGGGCACTTGGACTATATAGGATCCCTATCGGACATTTGGACTACTTAGATTACCTAGCGGGCACTTGGACTATCTAGGTTAACTAGCAGGCACTTGGACTATCTAGGTCAACTAGCGGGCCCTTGTACTATGTAGGTTAACTAGCGATCACTTGGACTATCTAGGTTAACTAGCGGACCTCGGACTACGTAGGTTAACTAGCGTGCACTTGGACGATCTAGGTTAACTAGAGGGCACTTGGACGATCTAGGGTAACTAGCGGGCACTTGGATTATCTAGGTTTCCTAGCGGGCACTAGGACTATGTAGGTTCCCTAGCGGGCATTTGGACTATATAGATAACCTAGCGTGCACTTAGACTTTGTAGGTTACCTAGCGGGCCCTTGGACTATGTAGGTTAACTAGCGGGCCCTTGGACTATGTAGGTTACCTAGCGGGCACTTGGACGATCTAGGTTAACTAGCGGGTACTTGGACTATGTAGGTTAACTAGCGGGCCTTTGGACTATGTAGATTAACTAGCGGCACTTGGACTATCTACGTTAACTAGCGGGCCCTTGGACTATGTAGATTCCCTAGCAGTATTTGGACTATATAGATAACCTAGCGGGCACTTAGACTTTGTAGGTTACCTAGCGGGCAGTTGGACTTTCTAGGTTACCTAGCTGGCACTTGAACTATCTACGTTACCTAGCGGGTTCTTGGAGTATGTAGGTTACCTAGCGGGCTGTTGGACTATCTAGGTTACCAAGCGGGCACTTGGAATATCTAGGTTAACTAACGGGCACTTGGACTATGTAGCTTCCCTAGCGGGCCCTTGGACTATGTAAGTTCCCTAGCGGGCACTTGGACTATGTGGGTTTCCTGGCGGGCATTTGGACAATCTAGGTTACCTAACAGGCACTTGGATTATGTAAATTCCCTAGCGGGCACTTGGATTATGTAGGTTCCCTATCGGGCACTTGGACTATGTAGGTTTACTAGAGGGCATTTGGACTATGTAGGTTGCCTAGCGGGCACTTGGACTATCTAGGTTACCTAGCGGGCATTTGGACTATGTAGGCTCCCTAGCGGTCATTTGGAGTATATAGATTACCTAGCGGGCACTTAGATTTTGTAGGTTACCAAGCGGGCACTTGGACTATGTGGGTTCCCTATCAGGCATTTGGACTATCTAGGTTACCTAACGGGCACTTGGACTATGTAGGTTCCCTAGCGGGAACTTGGATTATGTAGGTTCCCTATCGGGCACTTGGATTATGTAGGTTAACTAGCGGGCATTTGGACTATGTAGGTTACCTAGCGGGCACTTGCACTATGTAGGTTCCGAATCGGGCACTTGGAGAATGTAGGTTAACTAGGGGGCACTAGGACAATGTAGGTTACCTAGCGGGCCCTTGGATTATCTAGGTTACATAGGGGGAACCTGGACTATGTAGGTTAACTAGTGGGTACTTGGACTATGTAGCTTGCCTAGCGGGCACTTGGACTATGTAGGTTCCCTAGCGGGCACTTGGATTATGTAGGTTCCCTATCGGGCACTTGGACTATGCAGGTTGTCTAGCGGGCACTTGGACTCTCTGGGTTACCTAGCGGGCACTTGGATTATCTAGGTTAATGAACAGGCACTTGGACTATCTAGGTTAGCTAACGGGCACTTAGATTATGTACGTTAACTAGCGGGCACTTGGAATATGTAGGTTAACTAGCGGGCCCATGGACTATGTAGGTTTACTAGCGGGCCCTTGGCCTATCTAGGTTCCCTAAAGGGCACTAGGACTATCTAGGTTACCGAACGGGCACTTGGAGTATCAAGGTTACCTAACGGGCACTTGGACTATCAAGGTTACCTAAAGGGCACTTGGACTATGTAGGTTCCTTAGCGGGCACTTGGAGTATCTAGGTTGCCTATCGGGCACATGGACTATGTAGGGTAACTAGTGTGCCCTTGGATTATCTAGGTTACGTAGCGGGCACTTGGTATATAGGTTAACTAGCGGGTACTTGGACTATGTAGGTTAACTAGAGGACACTTGGACTATCTAGGTTAACTAGTGGGCCCTTGGACTATGTAGGTTTACTAGCGGGCCCCTGGACTATCTAGGTTAACTAGCGGTCACTTGGACTATGTACGTTCCCTAGTGGGCACTTGGACTATCTAGGTTGCCTAGCAGGCACTTGGACTATGTAGGTTAACTAGCAGGCACTTGGACAATCTAGGTTAACTAGCGGGCACTTGGACGATCTAGGTTAACTTGCGGGCACTTGGACTATCAAAGTTAACAAGTGAGCCCTTGGACTATGTAGGTTAACTAGCGGGCCCTTCATTTATCTAGGTTACCTAGCGGGCACTTGGACTATAAAATTTACCTAGCGGGCACTTGGACTATGTAGGTTCCCTAGTGGGCACTTGGACTATCTAGGTTAACGAACGGGCACTTGGAAAATGCAGGAAACCTAGCGGGCACTTGGACTGTCTAGGTTTCCTAGCGGGCACTTGGACTTCTAGGTTAACGAACGGCCACTTGGACTATCTAGGTTACCTAGCAGGCACTTGGACTATCTAGGTTAACGAACGGGCACATGGACTATGTAGTTTACCTAGCGGGCACTTGGACTATGTAGGATCCCTATCGGACATTTGGACTACTTAGGTTACCTAGCGGGCACTTTGACTATCTAGGTTAACTAGCAGGCACTTGGACTATCTAGGTCAACTAGCGGGCCCTTGTACTATGTAGGTTAACTAGCGAGCACTTGGACTATCTAGGTTAACTAGCGGACCTCGGACTACGTAGGTTAACTAGCGGGCCTTTGGACTATGTAGGTTAACTAGCGGGCACTTGGACGATCTAGGTTAACTAGAGGGCACTTGGACTATCTAGGTTAACTAGCGTGCACTTGGACTATCTAGGTAAACTAGCGGGCACTTGGATGATCAATGTTAACTAGCGGGCACTTGGACTATCTAGGTTAGCTAACGGGCACTTGGACTAAGTACGTCCCCTAGTGGGCACTTGGACACTCTAGGTTAACTAACGGGCACTTGGACTATCTAGGTTAACTAGCGGGCACTTGGACTATCTAGGTCCTAGCTGGCACTTGGACTATGAAGGTTCCCTAGCGGGCACTTGGATTATCTAGGTTACCTAGCGGGCACTTGGACTATGTAGGTCAACTAGTGGGCCCTTGGACTATCTAGGTTAGCTAACTGGCACTTGGACTATGTAGGTTAACTAGCGGACACTTGCACGATCTAGGTTAACTAGCGGGCCCATTGACTATGTTGGTTAACTAGCAGGTACTTGGACAATATAGGTTAACTAGCGGGCACTTGGATTATCTAGGTCACCTAGCGGGCACTAGGTCTATGTAGGTTCCCTAGCGGGCATTTGGACTATATATATAACCTAGCGTCCACTTAGACTTTGTAGGTTACCTAGCAGTCACTTGGACTATGTAGGTTAACTAGCGGGCCCTTGGACTATGTAGGTTAACTAGCGGTCACTTGGACGATCTAGGTTAACTAGCGGGTACTTGGACTATGTAGGTTCCATATCGGGCACTTGGAGAATGTAGGTTAACTAGGGGGCACTAGGACAATGTAGGTTACCTAGCGTGCCCTTGGATTATCTAGGTTACCTAGGGGGAACCTGTACTATGTAGGTTAACTAGCGGGCACTTGGACTATGTAGGTTAACTAGCGATCACTTGGACTATCTAGGTTAACTAGCGGACCTCGGACTACGTAGGTTAACTAGCGTGCACTTGGACGATCTAGGTTAACTAGCGGGCCCTTGTACTATGTAGGTTAACTAGCGATCACTTGGACTATCTAGGTTAACTAGCGGACCTCGGACTACGTAGGTTAACTAGCGTGCACTTGGACGATCTAGGTTAACTAGAGGGCACTTGGACGATCTAGGGTAACTAGCGGGCACTTGGATTATCTAGGTTACCTAGCGGGCACTAGGACTATGTAGGTTCCCTAGCGGGCATTTGGACTATATAGATAACCTAGCGTGCACTTAGACTTTGTAGGTTACCTAGCGGGCCCTTGGACTATGTAGGTTAACTAGCGGGCCCTTGGACTATGTAGGTTACCTAGCGGGCACTTGGACGATCTAGGTTAACTAGCGGGTACTTGGACTATGTAGGTTAACTAGCGGGCCTTTGGACTATGTAGATTAACTAGCGGCACTTGGACTATCTACGTTAACTAGCGGGCCCTTGGACTATGTAGATTCCCTAGCAGTATTTGGACTATATAGATAACCTAGCGGGCACTTAGACTTTGTAGGTTACCTAGCGGGCAGTTGGACTTTCTAGGTTACCTAGCTGGCACTTGAACTATCTACGTTACCTAGCGGGTTCTTGGAGTATGTAGGTTACCTAGCGGGCTGTTGGACTATCTAGGTTACCAAGCGGGCACTTGGAATATCTAGGTTAACTAACGGGCACTTGGACTATGTAGCTTCCCTAGCGGGCCCTTGGACTATGTAAGTTCCCTAGCGGGCACTTGGACTATGTGGGTTTCCTGGCGGGCATTTGGACAATCTAGGTTACCTAACAGGCACTTGGATTATGTAAATTCCCTAGCGGGCACTTGGATTATGTAGGTTCCCTATCGGGCACTTGGACTATGTAGGTTTACTAGAGGGCATTTGGACTATGTAGGTTGCCTAGCGGGCACTTGGACTATCTAGGTTACCTAGCGGGCATTTGGACTATGTAGGCTCCCTAGCGGTCATTTGGAGTATATAGATTACCTAGCGGGCACTTAGATTTTGTAGGTTACCAAGCGGGCACTTGGACTATGTGGGTTCCCTATCAGGCATTTGGACTATCTAGGTTACCTAACGGGCACTTGGACTATGTAGGTTCCCTAGCGGGAACTTGGATTATGTAGGTTCCCTATCGGGCACTTGGATTATGTAGGTTAACTAGCGGGCATTTGGACTATGTAGGTTACCTAGCGGGCACTTGCACTATGTAGGTTCCGAATCGGGCACTTGGAGAATGTAGGTTAACTAGGGGGCACTAGGACAATGTAGGTTACCTAGCGGGCCCTTGGATTATCTAGGTTACATAGGGGGAACCTGGACTATGTAGGTTAACTAGTGGGTACTTGGACTATGTAGCTTGCCTAGCGGGCACTTGGACTATGTAGGTTCCCTAGCGGGCACTTGGATTATGTAGGTTCCCTATCGGGCACTTGGACTATGCAGGTTGTCTAGCGGGCTCTTGGACTCTCTGGGTTACCTAGCGGGCACTTGGATTATCTAGGTTAATGAACAGGCACTTGGACTATCTAGGTTAGCTAACGGGCACTTAGATTATGTACGTTAACTAGCGGGCACTTGGAATATGTAGGTTAACTAGCGGGCCCATGGACTATGTAGGTTTACTAGCGGGCCCTTGGCCTATCTAGGTTCCCTAAAGGGCACTAGGACTATCTAGGTTACCGAACGGGCACTTGGAGTATCAAGGTTACCTAACGGGCACTTGGACTATCAAGGTTACCTAAAGGGCACTTGGACTATGTAGGTTCCTTAGCGGGCACTTGGAGTATCTAGGTTGCCTATCGGGCACATGGACTATGTAGGGTAACTAGTGTGCCCTTGGATTATCTAGGTTACGTAGCGGGCACTTGGTATATAGGTTAACTAGCGGGCACTTGGACTATGTAGGTTAACTAGAGGACACTTGGACTATCTAGGTTAACTAGTGGGCCCTTGGACTATGTAGGTTTACTAGCGGGCCCCTGGACTATCTAGGTTAACTAGCGGTCACTTGGACTATGTACGTTCCCTAGTGGGCACTTGGACTATCTAGGTTGCCTAGCAGGCACTTGGACTATGTAGGTTAACTAGCAGGCACTTGGACAATCTAGGTTAACTAGCGGGCACTTGGACGATCTAGGTTAACTTGCGGGCACTTGGACTATCAAAGTTAACAAGTGAGCCCTTGGACTATGTAGGTTAACTAGCGGGCCCTTCATTTATCTAGGTTACCTAGCGGGCACTTGGACTATAAAATTTACCTAGCGGGCACTTGGACTATGTAGGTTCCCTAGTGGGCACTTGGACTATCTAGGTTAACGAACGGGCACTTGGAAAATGCAGGAAACCTAGCGGGCACTTGGACTGTCTAGGTTTCCTAGCGGGCACTTGGACTTCTAGGTTAACGAACGGCCACTTGGACTATCTAGGTTACCTAGCAGGCACTTGGACTATCTAGGTTAACGAACGGGCACATGGACTATGTAGTTTACCTAGCGGGCACTTGGACTATGTAGGATCCCTATCGGACATTTGGACTACTTAGGTTACCTAGCGGGCACTTTGACTATCTAGGTTAACTAGCAGGCACTTGGACTATCTAGGTCAACTAGCGGGCCCTTGTACTATGTAGGTTAACTAGCGAGCACTTGGACTATCTAGGTTAACTAGCGGACCTCGGACTACGTAGGTTAACTAGCGGGCCTTTGGACTATGTAGGTTAACTAGCGGGCACTTGGACGATCTAGGTTAACTAGAGGGCACTTGGACTATCTAGGTTAACTAGCGTGCACTTGGACTATCTAGGTAAACTAGCGGGCACTTGGATGATCAATGTTAACTAGCGGGCACTTGGACTATCTAGGTTAGCTAACGGGCACTTGGACTAAGTACGTCCCCTAGTGGGCACTTGGACACTCTAGGTTAACTAACGGGCACTTGGACTATCTAGGTTAACTAGCGGGCACTTGGACTATCTAGGTCCTAGCTGGCACTTGGACTATGAAGGTTCCCTAGCGGGCACTTGGATTATCTAGGTTACCTAGCGGGCACTTGGACTATGTAGGTCAACTAGTGGGCCCTTGGACTATCTAGGTTAGCTAACTGGCACTTGGACTATGTAGGTTAACTAGCGGACACTTGCACGATCTAGGTTAACTAGCGGGCCCATTGACTATGTTGGTTAACTAGCAGGTACTTGGACAATATAGGTTAACTAGCGGGCACTTGGATTATCTAGGTCACCTAGCGGGCACTAGGTCTATGTAGGTTCCCTAGCGGGCATTTGGACTATATATATAACCTAGCGTCCACTTAGACTTTGTAGGTTACCTAGCAGTCACTTGGACTATGTAGGTTAACTAGCGGGCCCTTGGACTATGTAGGTTAACTAGCGGTCACTTGGACGATCTAGGTTAACTAGCGGGTACTTGGACTATGTAGGTTCCATATCGGGCACTTGGAGAATGTAGGTTAACTAGGGGGCACTAGGACAATGTAGGTTACCTAGCGTGCCCTTGGATTATCTAGGTTACCTAGGGGGAACCTGTACTATGTAGGTTAACTAGCGGGCACTTGGACTATGTAGGTTAACTAGCGATCACTTGGACTATCTAGGTTAACTAGCGGACCTCGGACTACGTAGGTTAACTAGCGTGCACTTGGACGATCTAGGTTAACTAGCGGGCCCTTGTACTATGTAGGTTAACTAGCGATCACTTGGACTATCTAGGTTAACTAGCGGACCTCGGACTACGTAGGTTAACTAGCGTGCACTTGGACGATCTAGGTTAACTAGAGGGCACTTGGACGATCTAGGGTAACTAGCGGGCACTTGGATTATCTAGGTTACCTAGCGGGCACTAGGACTATGTAGGTTCCCTAGCGGGCATTTGGACTATATAGATAACCTAGCGTGCACTTAGACTTTGTAGGTTACCTAGCGGGCCCTTGGACTATGTAGGTTAACTAGCGGGCCCTTGGACTATGTAGGTTACCTAGCGGGCACTTGGACGATCTAGGTTAACTAGCGGGTACTTGGACTATGTAGGTTAACTAGCGGGCCTTTGGACTATGTAGATTAACTAGCGGCACTTGGACTATCTACGTTAACTAGTGGGCCCTTGGACTATGTAGATTCCCTAGCAGTATTTGGACTATATAGATAACCTAGCGGGCACTTAGACTTTGTAGGTTACCTAGCGGGCAGTTGGACTTTCTAGGTTACCTAGCTGGCACTTGAACTATCTACGTTACCTAGCGGGTTCTTGGAGTATGTAGGTTACCTAGCGGGCTGTTGGACTATCTAGGTTACCAAGCGGGCACTTGGAATATCTAGGTTAACTAACGGGCACTTGGACTATGTAGCTTCCCTAGCGGGCCCTTGGACTATGTAAGTTCCCTAGCGGGCACTTGGACTATGTGGGTTTCCTGGCGGGCATTTGGACAATCTAGGTTACCTAACAGGCACTTGGATTATGTAAGTTCCCTAGCGGGCACTTGGATTATGTAGGTTCCCTATCGGGCACTTGGACTATGTAGGTTTACTAGAGGGCATTTGGACTATGTAGGTTGCCTAGCGGGCACATGGACTATCTAGGTTACCTAGCGGGCATTTGGACTATGTAGGCTCCCTAGCGGTCATTTGGACTATATAGATTACCTAGCGGGCACTTAGATTTTGTAGGTTACCAAGCGGGCACTTGGACTATGTGGGTTCCCTATCAGGCATTTGGACTATCTAGGTTACCTAACGGACACTTGGACTATGTAGGTTCCCTAGCGGGAACTTGGATTATGTAGGTTCCCTATCGGGCACTTGGATTATGTAGGTTAACTAGCGGGCATTTGGACTATGTAGGTTACCTAGCGGGCACTTGCACTATGTAGGTTCCGTATCGGGCACTTGGAGAATATAGGTTAACTAGGGGGCACTAGGACAATGTAGGTTACCTAGCGGGCCCTTGGATTATCTAGGTTACATAGGGGGAACCTGGACTATGTAGGTTAACTAGTGGGTACTTGGACTATGTAGCTTGCCTAGCGGGCACTTGGACTATGTAGGTTCCCTAGCGGGCACTTGGATTATGTAGGTTCCCTATCGGGCACTTGGACTATGCAGGTTGTCTAGCGGGCTCTTGGACTCTCTGGGTTACCTAGCGGGCACTTGGATTATCTAGGTTAATGAACAGGCACTTGGACTATCTAGGTTAGCTAACGGGCACTTAGATTATGTACGTTAACTAGCGGGCACTTGGAATATGTAGGTTAACTAGCGGGCCCATGGACTATGTAGGTTTACTAGCGGGCCCTTGGCCTATCTAGGTTCCCTAAAGGGCACTAGGACTATCTAGGTTACCGAACGGGCACTTGGAGTATCAAGGTTACCTAACGGGCACTTGGACTATCAAGGTTACCTAAAGGGCACTTGGACTATGTAGGTTCCTTAGCGGGCACTTGGAGTATCTAGGTTGCCTAGCGGGCACGAGGACTATGTAGGGTAACTAGTGTGCCCTTGGACTATCTAGGTTACGTAGCGGGCACTTGGTATATAGGTTAACTAGCGGGCACTTGGACTATGTAGGTTAACTAGAGGACACTTGGACTATCTAGGTTAACTAGTGGGCCCTTGGACTATGTAGGTTTACTAGCGGGCCCTTGGACTATCTAGGTTAACTAGCGGTCACTTGGACTATGTACGTTCCCTAGCGGGCACTTGGACTATCTAGGTTGCCTAGCAGGCACTTGGACTATGTAGGTTAACTAGCAGGCACTTGGACAATCTAGGTTAACTAGCGGGCACTTGGACGATCTAGGTTAACTTGCGGGCACTTGGACTATCAAAGTTAACAAGTGAGCCCTTGGACTATGTAGGTTAACTAGCGGGCCCTTCATTTATCTAGGTTACCTAGCGGGCACTTGGACTATAAAGTTTACCTAGCGGGCACTTGGACTATGTAGGTTACCTAGTGGGCACTTGGACTATCTAGGTTAACGAACGGGCACTTGGAAAATGCAGGAAACCTAGCGGGCACTTGGACTGTCTAGGATTCCTAGCGGGCACTTGGACTTCTAGGTTAACGAACGGGCACTTGGACTATCTAGGTTACCTAGCAGGCACTTGGACTAACTAGGTTAACGAACGGGCACATGGACTATGTAGTTTACCTAGCGGGCACTTGGACTATGTAGGATCCCTATCGGACATTTGGACTACTTAGGTTACCTAGCGGGCACTTGGACTATCTAGGTTAACTAGCAGGCACTTGGACTATCTAGGTCAACTAGCGGGCCCTTGTACTATGTAGGTTAACTAGCGAGCACTTGGACTATCTAGGTTAACTAGCGGACCTCGGACTACGTAGGTTAACTAGCGGGCCTTTGGACTATGTAGGTTAACTAGCGGGCACTTGGACGATCTAGGTTAACTAGAGGGCACTTGGACTATCTAGGTTAACTAGCGTGCACTTGGACTATCTAGGTAAACTAACGGGCACTTGGATGATCAATGTTAACTAGCGGGCACTTGGACTATCTAGGTTAGCTAACGGGCACTTGGACTAAGTACGTCCCCTAGTGGGCACTTGGACACTCTAGGTTAACTAACGGGCACTTGGACTATCTAGGTTAACTAGCGGGCACTTGGACTATCTAGGTCCTAGCTGGCACTTGGACTATGAAGGTTCCCTAGCGGGCACTTGGATTATCTAGGTTACCTAGCGGGCACTTGGACTATGTAGGTCAACTAGTGGGCCCTTGGACTATCTAGGTTAGCTAACTGGCACTTGGACTATGTAGGTTAACTAGCGGACATTTGCACGATCTAGGTTAACTAGCGGGCCCATTGACTATGTTGGTTAACTAGCAGGCACTTGGACGATATAGGTTAACTAGCGGGCACTTGGATTATCTAGGTTACCTAGTGGGCACTAGGTCTATGTAGGTTCCCTAGCGGGCATTTGGACTATATATATAACCTAGCGTGCACTTAGACTTTGTAGGTTACCTAGCAGTCACTTGGACTATGTAGGTTAACTAGCGGGCCCTTGGACTATGTAGGTTAACTAGCGGGCACTTGGACGATCTAGGTTAACTAGCGGGTACTTGGACTATGTAGGTTCCGTATCGGGCACTTGGAGAATGTAGGTTAACTAGGGGGCACTAGGACAATGTAGGTTACCTAGCGTGCCCTTGGATTATCTAGGTTACCTAGGGGGAACCTGTACTATGTAGGTTAACTAGCGGACACTTGGACTATGTAGGTTCCCTAGAGGGCACTTGGATTATGTAGGTTCCCTATCGGGCACTTGGACTATGTAGGTTAACTAGCGGGCATTTGGACTATGTAGGTTCCGTATTGGGCACTTGGAGAATGTAGGTTAACTAGGGGGCACTAGGACAATGTAGGTTACCTAGCGGGCCCTTGGATTATCTAGGTTACCTAGGGGGAACCTGGACTATGTAGGTTAACTAGTGGGCACTTGGACTATGTAGGTTCCCTAGCGGGCACTTGGATTATGTAGGTTCCCTATCGGGCACTTGGACTATGTAGGTTGTCTAGCGGGCACTTGGACTCTCTGGGTTACCTAGCGGGCACTTGGATTATCTAGGTAAACGAACGGGCACTTGGACTATCTAGGTTAGCTAACGGGCACTTAGATTATGTACGTTAACTAGCTGGCACTTGGAATATGTAGGTTAACTAGCGGGCCCATGGACTATGTAGGTTTACTAGCGGGCCCTAGGCCTATCTAGGTTCCCTAAAGGGCACTAGGACTATCTAGGTTACCGAACGGGCACTTGGACTATCAAGGTTACCTAAAGGGCACTTGGACTATGTAGGTTCCTTAGCGGGCACTTGGAGTATCTAGGTTGCCTAGCGGGCACGTGGACTATGTAGGGTAACTAGTGTGCCCTTGGACTATCTAGGTTACGTAGCGGGCACTTGGTATATAGGTGAACTAGCGGGCACTTGGACTATGTAGGTTAACTAGAGGACACTAGGACCATCTAGGTTAACTAGTGGGCCCTCGGACTATGTAGGTTTACTAGCGGGCCCTTGGACTATCTAGGTTCCCTAAAGGACACTTGGGCTATCTAGGTTAACTAGCGGTCACTTGGACTATGTAGGTTCCTTAGCGGGCACTTGGACTATCTAGGTTGCCTAGCAGGCACTTGGACTATGTAGGTTAACTAGCAGGCACTTGGACAATCTAGGTTAACTAGCAGGCACTTGGACGATCTAGGTTAACTTGCGGGCACTTGGACTATCAAAGTTAACAAGTGAGCCCTTGGACTATGTAGGTTAACTAGCGGGCCCTTGGACTATCTAGGTTACCTAGCGGGCACCTGGACTATAAATTTTACCTAGCGGGCACTTGGGCTATGTAGGTTACCTAGTGGGCACTTGGACTATCTAGGTTAAGGAACGGGCACTTGCAATATGCAGGTAACCTAGCGGGCACTTGGACTGTCTAGGTTACCTAGCGGGCACTTGGACTTCTAGGTTAACGAACGGGCAATTGGACTATCTAGGTTACCTAGCAGGCACTTGGATTATCTAGGTTAACGAACGGGCACATGGACTATGTAGTTTACCTAGCGGGCACTTGGACTATGTAGGATACCTATCAGACATTTGGACTACTTAGGTTACCTAGCGGGCACTTGGACTATCTAGGTTAACTACCAGGCACTTGGACTATCTAGGTCAACTAGCGGGCCCTTGTACTATGTAGGTTAACTAGCGAGCACTTGGACTATCTAGGTTAACTAGCGGACCTCGGACTACGTAGGTTAACTAGCGGGCCCTTGGACTATGTAGGTTAACTAGCGGGCACTTGGAAGATCTAGGTTAACTAGAGGGCACTTGGACTATCTAGGTTAACTAGCGTGCACTTGGACTATCTAGGTTAACTAGCGGGCACTTGGATGATCAATGTTAACTAGCGGGCACTTGTACTATCTAGGTTAGCTAATGGGCACTTGGATTAAGTACGTCCCCTAGTGTGCACTTGGACACTCTAGGTTAACTAACGGGCACTTGGACTATCTAGGTTACCTAGCTGGCACTTGGACTATGAAGGTTCCCTAGCGGGCACTTGGATTATCTATGTTACCTAGCGGGCACTTGGACTATGTAGGTCAACTAGCGCGCCCTTGGACTATCTAGGTTAGCTAACTGGCACTAGGACAATGTAGGTTCCCTAGCGGGCATTAGGACTATATAGATAACCTAGCGGGCACTTAGACTTTGTAGGTTACCTAGCGGGCCCTTGGACTATGTAGGTTAACTAGCGGGCCCTTGGACTATGTAGGTTACCTAGCGGGCACTTGGACGATCTAGGTTAACTAGCGGGTACTTGGACTATGTAGGTTAACTAGCGGGCCCTTGGACTATGGAGATTAACTAGCGGCACTTGGTCTACCTACGTTAACTAGTGGGCCCTTGGACTATGTAGATTCCCTAGCGGTATTTGGACTATATAGATAACCTAGCGGGCACTTAGACTTTGTAGGTTACCTAGCTGGCACTTGAACTATCTACGTTACCTAGCGGGTTCTTGGAGTATGTAGGTTACCTAGCGGGCTGTTGGAATATCTAGGTTACCAAGCGGGCACTTGGAATATCTAGGTTAACTAACGGGCACTTGGACTATGTAGCTTCCCTAACGGGCCCTTGGACTATGTAAGTTCCCTAGCGGGCACTTGGACTATTTGGGTTTCCTGGCGGGCATTTGGACAATCTAGGTTACCTAACGGGCACTTGGATTATGTAGGTTCCCTAGCGGGCACTTGGATTATGTAGGTTCCCTATCAGGCACTTGGACTATGTAGGTTAACTAGAGGGCATTTGGACTATGTAGGTTGCCTAGCGGGCACTTGGACTATCTAGGTTACCTAGCGGGCATTTGGACTATGTAGGCTCCCTAGCGGTCATTTGGACTATATGGATTACCTAGCGGGCACTTAGATTTTGTAGGTTACCAAGCGGGCACTTGGACTATTTGGGTTCCCTATCGGGCATTTGGACTATCTAGGTTACCTAACGGGCACTTGGACTATGTAGGTTCCCTAGCGGGAACTTGGATTATGTAGGTTCCCTATCGGGCACTTGGACTATGTAGGTTAACTAGCGGGCATTTGGACTATGTAGGTTACCTAGCGGGCACTTGCACTATGTAGGTTCCGTATCGGCCACTTGGAGAACGTAGGTTAACTAGGGGGCACTAGGACAATGTAGGTTACCTAGCGGGCCCTTGGATTATCTAGGTTACCTAGGGGGAACCTGGACTATGTAGGTTAACTAGTGGGCACTTGGACTATGTAGGTTGCCTAGCGGGCACTTGGACTATGTAGGTTCCCTAGCGGGCAATTGGATTATGTAGGTTCCCTATCGGGTACTTGGACTATGTAGGTTGTCTAGCGGGCACTTGGACTCTCTGGGTTACCTAGCGGGCACTTGGATTATCTAGGTTAACGAATGGGCACTTGGACTATCTAGGTTAGCTAACGGGCACTTTGATTATGTACGTTAACTAGCGAGCACTTTGAATATGTAGGTTAACTAGCGGGCCCATGGTTTTTGTAGGTTTACTAGCGGGCCCTTGGTCTATCTAGGTTCCCTAAAGAGCACTAGGACTATCTAGGTTACCGAACGGGCATTTGGACTATGAAGGTTACCTAAAGGGCACTTGGACTATGTAGGTTAACGAACGGGCACATGGACTATGTAGTTTACCTAGAGGGCACTTGGACTATGTAGGATCCCTATCGGACATTTGGACTACTTAGGTTACCTAGCGGGCACTTGGACTATCTAGGTCAACTAGCGGGCCCTTGTACTATGTAGGTTAACTAGCGGGCCCTTGGACTATGTAGGTTAACTAGCGGGCACTTGGACTAAGTACGTCCCCTAGTGGGCACTTGGACACTCTAGGTTAACTAACGGGCACTAGGACTATCTAGGTTAACTAGCGGGCACTTGGATTATGCAGGTCAACTAGCGGGCCCTTGGACTATCTAGGTTAGCTAACTGGCACTTGGACTATGTAGGTTAACTAGCGGACACTTGCACGATCTAGGTTAACTAGTGGGCCCATTGACTATGTTGGTTAACTAGCGGGCACTTGGACGATCTAGGGTAACTAGCGGGCACTTGGACGATATAGGTTAACTAGTGGGCACTTGGATTATCTAGGTTACCTAGCGGGCACTAGGACTATGTTGGTTCCCTAGCGGGCATTTGGCCTCTATAGATAACCTAGCGGGCACTTAGACTTTGTGGGTTACCTAGCGGGCCCTTGGACTATGTAGGTTAACTAGCGTGCCCTTGGACTATGTAGGTTACCTAGCGGGCACTTGGACAATCTAGGTTAACTAGCGGGCCCTTGGACTATGTAGGTTACCTAGCGGGCACTTGGACTATCTAGGTTAACTAACGGGCACTTGGACTATGTAGCTTCCCTAGCGGGCCCTTGGACTGTGTAAGATCCCTAGCGGGCACTTGGACTATGTGGGTTTCCTGGCGGGCATTTGGACTATCTAGGTTACCTAACGGGCACTTGGACTATGTAAGTTCCCTAGCGGGAACTTGGATTATGTAGGTTCCCTATCGGGCACTTGGACTATGTAGGTTAATTAGCGGGCATTTGGACTATGTAGGTTACCTAGCGGGCACTTGCACTATGTAGGTTCCGTATCGGGCACTTGGAGAATGTAGGTTAACTAGGGGGCACTAGGACAATGTAGGTTACCTAGTGGGCCCTTGGATTATCTAGGTTGCCTAGGGGGAACCTGGACTATGTAGGTTAACTAGTGGGCACTTGGAACATGTAGGTTGCCTAGCGGGCACTTGGACTATGTAGGTTCCCTAGCGGGCACTTGGATTATGTAGGTTCCCTATCGGGTACTTGGACTATGTATGTTGTCTAGCCGGCAATGGACTCTCTGGGTTTCCTAGCGGGCACTTGGATTATCTAGGTTAACGAACGGGCACTTGGACTATCTAGGTTAGCTAACGGGCACTTAGATTATGTACGTTAACTAGCGGACACTTGGAATATGTAGGTTAACTAGCGGGCCCATGGACTATGTAGGTTTACTAGCGGGTCCTTGGCCTATCTAGGTTCCCTAAAGGGCACTAAGACTATCTAGGTTACCGAACGGGCACTTGGACTATCAAGGTTACCTAGAGGGTACTTGGACTATGTAGGTTCCTTAGCGGGCACTTGGAGTATCTAGGTTTCCTAGCGGGCACGTGGACTATGTAGGGCAACTAGTGTGCCCTTGGACTATCTAGGTTACGTAGCGGGCACTTTGTATATAGGTTAACTAGCGGGCACTTGGACTATGTAGGTTAACTAGAGGACACTTGGACTATCTAGGTTAACTAGTGGGCCCTTGGACAATGTAGGTTTACTCGCGGGCCCTCGGACTATCTAGGTTCCCTAAAGGACACTTGGACTATCTAGGTTAACTCGCGGGCACTTGGACTATGTAGGTTCCTTAGCGGGCACTTGACTCTCTAAGTTGCCTAGCGGGCACTTGGACTATGTAGGTTAACTAGCGTGCCCTTGGGCTATCTAGGTTACGTAGCGGGCACTTGGTATATAGGTTAACTAGCGGGCACTTGGACTATGTAGGTTAACTAGAGGACACTTGGACTATCTAGGTTAACTAGTGGGTCCTTGGACTATGTAGGTTAACTAGCAGGCACTTGGACAATCTATGTTAACTAGCGGGCACTTGGACGATCTAGGTTAACTAGCGGGCACTTGGACGATCAAAGTTAACAAGTGAGCCCTTGGATTATGTAGGTTAACTAGCGGGCCCTTCATTTATCTAGGTTACCTAGCGGGCACTTGGACTATAAAGTTTACCTAGCGGGCACTTGGACTATGTAGGTTACCTAGTGGGCACTTGGACTATCTAGGTTAACGAATGGGCATTTGGAATATGCAGGTACCCTAGCGGGCACTTGGATTGTCTAGGTTACCTAACGGGCACTTGGACTTCTAGGTTAACGAACAGGCACTTGGACTATGTAGGTTGCTTAGCGGGCACTTGGACTATCTAGGTTAGGTAACGGGCACTTGGACTACCTAGATTACCTAGCGGGAACTTGGACAATGTAAGTTACCTAGCGGGCACTTGGACTATCTAGGTTACCTAACGGGCACTATGACTATCTAGGTTACATAGCGGGAACTTGGACTATGTAGGTTAACTAGCGAGCACTTGGACTCTAGGTTACCTAGCAGGCACTTGGACTATCTAGGTTACCTGGCAGGCACATGGACTATCTAGGTTAACGAACGGGCACATGGACTATGTAGTTTACCTAGCGGGCACTTGGACTATGTAGGATCCCTATCGGACATTTGGACTACTTAGGTTACCTAGCGGGCACTTGGACTATCTAGGTTAACTAGCAGGCACTTGGACTATCTAGGTCAACTAGCGGGCCCTTGTACTATGTAGGTTAACTAGCGAGCACTTGGACTATCTAGGTTAACTAGCGGACCTTGGACTACGTAGGTTAACTAGCAGGCCCTTGGACTATGTAGGTTAACTAGCAGGCACTTGGACGATCTAGGTTAACTAGAGGGCACTTGGACTATCTAGGTTAACTAGCGTGCACTTGGACTATCTAGGTTAACTAGCGGGCACTTGGATGGTCAATGTTAACTAGCGGGCACTTGGACTATCTAGGTTAGCTAACGGGCACTTGGACTAAGTACGTCCCCTAGTGGGCACTTGGACACTCTAGGTTAACTAACGGGCAATAGGACTATCTAGGTTAACTAGCGGGCACTTGGACTATCTAGGTTACCTAGCGGGCACTTGCACTATGTAGGTTCCGTATCGGCCACTTGGAGAACGTAGGTTAACTAGGGGGCACTAGGACAATGTAGGTTACCTAGCGGGCCCTTGGATTATCTAGGTTACCTAGGGGGAACCTGGACTATGTAGGTTAACTAGTGGGCACTTGGACTATGTAGGTTGCCTAGCGGGCAGTTGGACTATGTAGGTTCCCTAGCGGGCAATTGGATTATGTAGGTTCCCTATCGGGTACTTGGACTATATAGGTTGTCTAGCGGGCACTTGGACTCTCTGGGTTACCTAGCGGGCACTTGGATTATCTAGGTTAACGAATGGGCACTTGGACTATCTAGGTTAGCTAACGGGCACTTTGATTATGTACGTTAACTAGCGAGCACTTTGAATATGTAGGTTAACTAGCGGGCCCATGGTTTTTGTAGGTTTACTAGCGGGCCCTTGGTCTATCTAGGTTCCCTAAAGAGCACTAGGACTATCTAGGTTACCGAACGGGCATTTGGACTATGAAGGTTACCTAAAGGGCACTTGGACTATGTAGGTTAACGAACGGGCACATGGACTATGTAGTTTACCTAGAGGGCACTTGGACTATGTGGGATCCCTATCGGACATTTGGACTACTTAGGTTACCTAGCGGGCACTTGGACTATCTAGGTCAACTAGCGGGCCCTTGTACTATGTAGGTTAACTAGCGGGCCCTTGGACTATGTAGGTTAACTAGCGGGAACTTGGACTAAGTACGTCCCCTAGTGGGCACTTGGACACTCTAGGTTAACTAACGGGCACTAGGACTATCTAGGTTAACTAGCGGGCACTTGGACTATCTAGGTTACCTAGCGGGCACTTGGATTATGCAGGTCAACTAGCGGGCCCTTGGACTATCTAGGTTAGCTAACTGGCACTTGGATTATGTAGGTTAACTAGCGGACACTTGCACGATCTAGGTTAACTAGCGGGCCCATTGACTATGTTGGTTAACTAGCGGGCACTTGGACAATCTAGGGTAACTAGCGGGCACTTGGACGATATAGGTTAAATAGTGGGCACTTGGATTATCTAGGTTACCTAGCGGGCACTAGGACTATGTAGGTTCCCTAGCGGGCATTTGGCCTCTATAGATAACCTAGCGGGCACTTAGACTTTGTGGGTTACCTAGCGGGCCCTTGGACTATGTAGGTTAACTAGCGTGCCCTTGGACTATGTAGGTTACCTAGCGGGCACTTGGACTATCTAGGTTAACTAACGGGCACTTGGACTATGTAGCTTCCCTAGCGGGCCCTTGGACTGTGTAAGATCCCTAGCGGGCACTTGGACTATGTGGGTTTCCTGGCGGGCATTTGGACTATCTAGGTTACCTAACGGGCACTTGGACTATGTAAGTTCCCTAGCGGGAACTTGGATTATGTAGGTTCCCTATCGGGCACTTGGACTATGTAGGTTAATTAGCGGGCATTTGGACTATGTAGGTTACCTAGAGGGCACTTGCACTATGTAGGTTCCGTATCGGGCACTTGGAGAATGTAGGTTAACTAGGGGGCACTAGGACAATGTAGGTTACCTAGCGGGCCCTTGGATTATCTAGGTTGCCTAGGGGGAACCTGGACTATGTAGGTTAACTAGTGGGCACTTGGAACATGTAGGTTGCCTAGCGGGCACTTGGACTATGTAGGTTCCCTAGCGGGCACTTGGATTATGTAGGTTCCCTATCGGGTACTTGGACTATGTATGTTGTCTAGCTGGCAATGGACTCTCTGGGTTTCCTAGCGTGCACTTGGATTATCTAGGTTAACGAACGGGCACTTGGACTATCTAGGTTAGCTAACGGGCACTTAGATTATGTACGTTAACTAGCGGGCACTTGGAATATGTAGGTTAACTAGCGGGCCCATGGACTATGTAGGTTTACTAGCGGGTCCTTGGCCTATCTAGGTTCCCTAAAGGGCACTAGGACTATCTAGGTTACCGAACGGGCACTTGGACTATCAAGGTTACCTAGAGGGTACTTGGACTATGTAGGTTCCTTAGCGGGCACTTGGAGTATCTAGGTTTCCTAGCGGGCACGTGGACTATGTAGGGCAACTAGTGTGCCCTTGGACTATCTAGGTTACGTAGCGGGCACTTTGTATATAGGTTAACTAGCGGGCACTTGGACTATGTAGGTTAACTAGAGGACACTTGGACTATCTAGGTTAACTAGTGGGCCCTTGGACAATGTAGGTTTACTCGCGGGCCCTCGGACTATCTAGGTTCCCTAAAGGACACTTGGACTATCTAGGTTAACTCGCGGGCACTTGGACTATGTAGGTTCCTTAGCGGGCACTTGACTCTCTAAGTTTCCTAGCGGGCACTTGGACTATGTAGGTTAACTAGCGTGCCCTTGGGCTATCTAGGTTACGTAGCGGGCACTTGGTATATAGGTTAACTAGCGTGCCCTTGGGCTATCTAGGTTACGTAGCGGGCACTTGGTATATAGGTTAACTAGCGGGCACTTGGACTATGTAGGTTAACTAGAGGACACTTGGACTATCTAGGTTAACTAGTGGGTCCTTGGATTATGTAGGTTAACTAGCAGGCACTTGGACAATCTATGTTAACTAGCGGGCACTTGAACGATCTAGGTTAACTAGCGGGCACTTGGACGATCAAAGTTAACAAGTGAGCCCTTGGACTATGTAGGTTAACTAGCGGGCCCTTCATTTATCTAGGTTACCTAGCGGGCACTTGGACTATAAAGTTTACCTAGCGGGCACTTGGACTATGTAGGTTACCAAGTGGGCACTTGGACTATCTAGGTTAACGAATGGGCATTTGGAATATGCAGGTACCCTAGCGGGCACTTGGATTGTCTAGGTTACCTAACGGGCACTTGGACTTCTAGGTTAACGAACAGGCATTTGGACTATGTAGGTTGCTTAGCGGGCACTTGGACTATCTAGGTTAGGTAACGGGCACTTGGACTACCTAGATTACCTAGCGGGAACTTGGACAATGTAAGTTACCTAGCGGGCACTTGGACTATCTAGGTTACCTAACGGGCACTTTGACTATCTAGGTTACATAGCGGGAACTTGGACTATGTAGGTTAACTAGCGAGCACTTGGACTCTAGGTTACCTAGCAGGCACTTGGACTATCTAGGTTACCTGGCAGGCACATGGACTATCTAGGTTAACGAACGGGCACATGGACTATGTAGTTTACCTAGCGGGCACTTGGACTATGTAGGATCCCTATCGGACATTTGGACTACTTAGGTTACCTAGCGGGCACTTGGACTATCTAGGTTAACTAGCAGGCACTTGGACTATCTAGGTCAACTAGCGGGCCCTTGTACTATGTAGGTTAACTAGCGAGCACTTGGACTATCTAGGTTAACTAGCGGACCTTGGACTACGTAGGTTAACTAGCAGGCCCTTGGACTATGTAGGTTAACTAGCAGGCACTTGGACGATCTAGGTTAACTAGAGGGCACTTGGACTATCTAGGTTAACTAGCGTGCACTTGGACTATCTAGGTTAACTAGCGGGCACTTGGATGGTCAATGTTAACTAGCGGGCACATGGACTATCTAGGTTAGCTAACGGGCACTTGGACTAAGTACGTCCCCTAGTGGGCACTTGGACACTCTAGGTTAACTAACGGGCAATAGGACTATCTAGGTTAACTAGCGGGCACTTGGACTATCTAGGTTACCTAGCTGGCACTTGGACTATGTAGGTTCCCTTGCGGGCACTTTGATTATGTAGGTTCCCTATCGGGCACTTGGACTATGTAGGTTGTCTAGCGGCCAATGGACTCTCTGGGTTTCCTAGCGGGCACTTGGATTATCTGGGTTAACAAACGGGCACTTGGACTATCTAGGTTAGCTAACGGCACTTAGATTATGTACGTTAACTAGCGGGCACTTGGACGATCTCGGTAAACTAGCGGGCACTTGGATTATCTAGGTTACCTAGCGGGCACTAGGACTATGTAGGTTCCCTAGCGGGCATTTGGACTATATAGATAACCTAGCGGGCACTTAGACTTTGTAGGTTACCTAGCGGGCCCTTGGACTATGTAGGTTAACTAGCGAGCCCTTGGACTATGTAGGTTACCTAGCGGGCACTTGGACGATCTAGGTTAACTAGAGGGTACTTGGACTATGTATGTTAAATAGCAGGCCCTTGGACTATGTAGATTAACTAGCAGCACTTGGACTATCTACGTTAACTAGCGGGCCCTGGAACTATGTAGATTCCCTAGCGGGCACTTGGACTATATAGATAACCTAGCGGGCACATAGACTTTGTAGGTTACCTAGCGGGCAGTTGGACTTTCTAGGTTACCTAGCTGGCACGTGAACTATCTACTTTACCTAGCGGGTTCTTGGAGTATGTAGGTTACCTAGCGGGCTGTTGGACTATCGACGGGCACTTGGACTATGTAGCTACCCTAGCGGGCCCTTGGACTATGTAAGTTCCCTAGCGGGCACTTGGACTATGTGGGTTTCCTAGCGGGCACTTGGATTATGTAGGTTCCCTATAGGGCACTTGGACAATGTAGGTTAACTAGAGGGCATTTGGACTATGTAGGTTCCCTATCGGGCACTTGGAGAATGTATGTTAACTAGGGGGCACTATGACTATGTAGGTTACCTAGCGGGCCCTTGGACTATCTAAGTTACCTAGCGGGCATTTGGACAATGAAGGCTCCCTAGCGGTCATTTGGACTATATAGATTACCAAGCGGGCACTTAGATTTTGTAGGTTACCAAGCGGGCACTTGGACTATGTGGGTTCCTTAGCGGGCACTTGGAGTATCTAGGTTGCCTAGCGGGCACGTGGACTATGTAGGGTAACAAGCGGGCCATTGGACTATCTAGGTTACGTAGCGGGCACTTGGTATATAGGTCAACTAGCGGGCACTTGGACTATGTAGGTTAACTAGAGTACACTTGGACTTTCAAGGTTAACTAGTGGGCCCTTGGACTATGTAGGTTTACTAGCGGGCCCTTGGACTATCTAGGTTCCCCAAAGGACACTTGGACTATCTATGTTAACTAGCGTGCACTTGGACTATGTAGGTTCCTTAGCGAGCACTTGGACTATCTAAGTTGCCTAGCGGGCACTTGGACTATGTAGGTTAACTAGCGTGCCCTTGTACTATCTAGGTAACGTAGTGGGCACTTGGTATATAGGTTAACTAGCGGGCACTTGGACTATGTAGGTTAACTAGAGGACACTTGGACTATCTAGGTTAACTAGTGGGCCCTTGGACTATGTAGGTTAACTAGCAGGCACTTGGACAATCTAGGTTAACTAGCGGGCACTTGGACGATCTAGGTTAACTAGCGGGCACTTGGACGATCAAAGTTAACAAGTGAGCCCTTGGACTATGTAGGTTAACTAGCGGGCCCTTCATTTATATAGGTTACCTAGCGGGCACTTGGACTATAAAGTTTACCTAGCGGGCACTTGGACTATGTAGGTTACCTAGTGGGCACTTGGACTGTCTAGGTTAACGAACGGGCACTTGGAATATGCAGGTACCCTAGCGGGCACTTGGATTGTCTAGGTTACCTAACGGGCACTTGGATTTCTAGGTTAACGAACAGGCACTTGGACTTTGTAGGTTGCTTAGCGGGCACTTGGACTATCTAGGTTAGTTAACGGGCACTTGGACTACCTAGGTTACCTAGCGGGAACTTGGACAATGTAAGTTACCTAGCAGGCACTTGGACTATCTAGGTTACCTAACGGGCACTTTGACTATCTAGGTTACATAGCGGGCACTTGGACTATGTAGGTTAACTAGCGAGCACTTGGACTCTAGGTTACCTAGTGGGCACTTGGACTATCTAGGTTACCTGGCAGGCACTTGGACTATCTAGGTTAACGAACGGGCACATGGACTATGTAGTTTACCTAGCGGGCACTTGGACTATGTAGAATCCCTATCGGACATTTGGACTACTTAGGTTACCTAGCGGGCACTTGGACTATCTAGGTTAACTACCAGGCACTTGGACTATCTAGGTCAACTAGCGGGCCCTTGTACTATGTAGGTTAACTAGCGAGCACTTGGACTATCTAGGTTAACTAGCGGACCTTGGACTACGTAGGTTAACTAGCGGGCCCTTGGACTATGTAGGTTAACTAGCAGGCACTTGGACGATCTAGGTTAACTAGAGGGCACTTGGACTATCTAGGTTAACTAGCGGGCACTTGCATGATCAATGTTAACTAGCGCGCACTTGGACTATCTAGGTTAGCTAACGGGCACTTGGACTAAGTACATCCCCTAGTGGGCACTTGGACACTCTAGGTTAACTAACGGGCACTAGGTCTATCTAGGTTAACTAGCGGGCACTTGGACTATCTAGGTTACCTAGCTGGCACTTGGACTATGAAGGTTCCCTAGCGGGCACTTGGATTATCTAGGTTACCTAGCGGGCACTGGGACTATGTAGGTCAACTAGCAGGCCCTTGGACTATCTAGGTTATCTAACTGGCACTTGGACTATGTAGGTTAACTAGCGGACACTTGCACGATCTAGGTTAACTAGCAGGCCCATTGACTATGTTGGTTAACTAGCGGGCACTTGGACGATCTCGGTAAACTAGCGGGCACTTGGATTATCTAGGTTACCTAGCGGGCACTAGGACTATGTAGGTTCCCTAGCGAGCATTTGGACTATATAGATAACCTAGCGGGCACTTAGACTTTGTAGGTTACCTAGCGGGCCCTTGGACTATGTAGGTTACCTAGCGGGCCCTTGGACTATGTAGGTTACCTAGCGGGCACTTGGACGATCTTGGTTAACTAGCGGGTACTTGGACTATGTAGGTTAAATAGCAGGCCCTTGGACTATGTAGATTAAGTAGCGGCACTTGGACTATCTACGTTAACTAGCGGGCCCTGGGACTATGTAGATTCCCTAGCGGGCATTTGGACTATATAGATAACCTAGCGGGCACATAGACTTTGTAGGTTACCTAGCGGGCAGTTGGACTTTCTAGGTTACCTAGCTGGCACGTGAACTATCTACATTTCCTAGCGGGTTCTTGGAGTATGTAGGTTACCTAGCGGGCTGTTGGACTATGTAGAATCCCTATCGGACATTTGGACTACTTAGGTTACCTGGCAGGCACATGGACTATCTAGGTTAACGAACGGGCACATGGACTATGTAGTTTACCTAGCGGGCACTTGGACTATGTAGGATCCCTATCGGACATTTGGACTACTTAGGTTACCTAGCGGGCACTTGGACTATCTATGTTAACTAGCAGGCACTTGGACTATCTAGGTCAACTAGCGGGCCCTTGTACTATGTAGGTTAACTAGCGAGCACTTGGACTATCTAGGTTAACTAGCGGACCTTGGACTACGTAGGTTAACTAGCGGGCCCTTGGACTATGTAGGTTAACTAGCAGGCACTTGGACGATCTAGGTTAACTAGAGGGCACTTGGACTATCTAGGTTAACTAGCGTGCACTTGGACTATCTAGGTTAACTAGCGGGCACTTGGATGGTCAATGTTAACTAGCGGGCACTTGGACTATCTAGGTTAGCTAACGGGCACTTGGACTAAGTACGTCCCCTAGTGGGCACTTGGACACTCTAGGTTAACTAACGGGCAATAGGACTATCTAGGTTAACTAGCGGGCACTTGGACTATCTAGGTTACCTAGCTGGCACTTGGACTATGTAGGTTCCCTAGCGGGCACTTGGATTATGTAGGTTCCCTATCGGGCACTTGGACTATGTAGGTTGTCTAGCGGGCAATGGACTCTCTGTGTTTCCTAGCGGGCACATGGATTATCTGGGTTAACAAACGGGCACTTGGACTATCTAGGTTAGCTAACGGGCACTTAGATTATGTACGTTAACTAGCGGGCACTTGGACGATCTCGGTAAACTAGCGGGCACTTGGATTATCTAGGTTACCTAGCGGGCACTAGGACTATGTATGTTCCCTAGCGGGCATTTGGACTATATAGATAACCTAGCGGGCATTTAGACTTTGTAGGTTACCTAGCGGGCCCTTGGAATATGTAGGTTAACTAGCGGGCCCTTGGACTATGTAGGTTAACTAGCGAGCCCTTGGACTATGTAGGTTGCCTAGCGGGCACTTGGACGATCTAGGTTAACTAGCGGGTACTTGGACTATGTAGGTTAAATAGCAGGCCCTTGGACTATGTAGATTAACTAGCGGCACTTGGACTATCTACGTTAACTAGCGGGCACTTGGACTATCTAGGTTAGCTAACGGGCACTTGGACTAAGTACGTCACCTAGTGGGCACTTGGACACTCTAGGTTAACTAACGGGCAATAGGACTATCTAGGTTAACTAGCGGGCACTTGGACTATCTAGGTTACCTAGCTGGCACTTGGCCTATGTAGGTTCCCTAGTGGGCACTTGGATTATGTAGGTTCCCTATCGGGCACTTGGACTATGTAGGTTGTCTAGCGGGCAATGGACTCTCTGGGTTTCCTAGCGGGCACTTGGATTACCTAGGTTAACGAACGGGCACTTGGACTATCTAGGTTAGCTAACGGGCACATAGATTATGTACGTTAACTAGCGGGCACTTGGACGATCTCGGTAATCTAGCGGGCACTTGGATTATCTAGGTTACCTAGCGGGCACTAGGACTATGTATGTTCCCTAGCGGGCATTTGGACTATATAGATAACCTAGCGGGCATTTAGACTTTGTAGGTTACCTAGCGGGCCCTTGGACTATGTAGGTTAACTAGCGGGCCCTTGGACTATGTAGGTTACCTAGCGTGCACTTGGACGATCTAGGTTAACTAGCGGGTACTTGGACTATGTAGGTTAAATAGCAGGCCCTTGGACTATGTAGATTAACTAGCGGCACTTGGACTATCTACGTTAACTAGCGGGCCCTGGAACTATGTAGATTCCCTAGCGGGCAGTTGGACTATATAGATAACCTAGCGGGCACATAGACTTTGTAGGTTACCTAGCGGGCAGTTGGACTTTCTAGGTTACCTAGCTGGCACGTGAACTATCTACTTTACCTAGCGGGTTCTTGGAGTATGTAGGTTACCTAGCGGGCTGTTGGACTATCTAGGTTACCAAGCGGGCACTTGGACTATCTAGGTTAACTAACGGGCACTTGGACTATGTAAGTTCCCTAGCGGGCACTTGGACTATGTGGGTTTCCTAGCAGGCACTTGGATTATGTAGGTTCCCTATCGGGCACTTGGACAATGTAGGTTAACTAGAGGGCATTTGGACTATGTAGGTTCCCTATCGGGCACTTGAGAATGTATGTTAACTAGGGGGCACTAGGACTATGTAGGTTACCTAGCGGGCCCTTGGACTATCTAAGTTACCTAGCGGGCATTTGGACAATGAAGGCTCCCTAGCGGTCATTTGGACTATATAGATTACCTAGCGGGCACTTAGATTTTGTAGGTTACCAAGCGGGCACTTGGACTATGTAGGATCCCTATCGGACATTTGGACTACTTAGGTTACCTAGCGGGCACTTGGATGATCAATGTTAACTAGCGGGCACTTGGACTATCTAGGTCAACTAGCGGGCCCTTGTACTATGTAGGTTAACTAGCGAGCACTTGGACTATCTAGGTTAACTAGCGGACCTTGGACTACGTAGGTTAACTAGCGGGCCCTTGGACTATGTAGGTTAACTAGCAGGCACTTGGACGATCTAGGTTAACTAGAGGGCACTTGGACTATCTAGGTTAACTAGCGTGCACTTGGACTATCTAGGTTAACTAGCGGGCAATTGGATGATCAATGTTAACTAGCGGGCACTTGGACTATCTAGGTTAGCTAACGGGCACTTGGACTAAATACGTCCCCTAGTGGGCACTTGGACACTCTAGGTTAACTAACGGGCAATAGGACTATCTAGGTTAACTAGCGGGCACATGGACTATCTAGGTTACCTAGCTGACACTTGGACTATGTAGGTTCCCTAGCGGGCACTTTGATTATGTAGGTTCCCTATCGGGCACTTGGACTATGTAGGTTGTCTAGCGGGCAATGGACTCTCTGGGTTTCCTAGCGGGCACTTGGATTATCTAGGTTAACGAACGGGCACTTGGACTATCTAGGTTAGCTAACGGGCACTTAGATTATGTACGTTAACTAGCGGGCACTTGGACGATCTCGGTAAACTAGCAGGCACTTGGATTATCTAGGTTACCTATCGGGCACTAGGACTATGTATGTTCCCTAGCGGGCATTTGGACTATATAGATAACCTAGCGGGCACTTAGACTTTGTAGGTTACCTAGCGGGCCCTTGGACTATGTAGGTTAACCAGCGGGCCCTTGGACTATGTAGGTTACCTAGCGTGCACTTGGACGATCTAGGTTAACTAGCGGGTACTTGGACTATGTAGGTTAAATAGCAGGCCCTTGGACTATGTAGATTAACTAGCGGCACTTGGACTATCTACGTTAACTAGCGGGCCCTGGAACTATGTAGATTCCCTAGCGGGCACTTGGACTATATAGATAACCTAGCGGGCACATAGACTTTGTAGGTTACCTAGCGGGCAGTTGGACTTTCTAGGTTACCTAGCTGGCACGTGAACTATCTACTTTACCTAGCGGGTTCTTGGAGTATGTAGGTTACCTAGCGGGCTGTTGGACTATCGACGGGCACTTGGACTATGTAGCTACCCTAGCGGGCCCTTGGACTATGTAAGTTCCCTAGCGGGCACTTGGACTATGTGGGTTTCCTAGCGGGCACTTGGATTATGTAGGTTCCCTATAGGGCACTTGGACAATGTAGGTTAACTAGAGGGCATTTGGACTATGTAGGTTCCCTATCGGGCACTTGGAGAATGTATGTTAACTAGGGGGCACTATGACTATGTAGGTTACCTAGCGGGCCCTTGGACTATCTAAGTTACCTAGCGGGCATTTGGACAATGAAGGCTCCCTAGCGGTCATTTGGACTATATAGATTACCAAGCGGGCACTTAGATTTTGTAGGTTACCAAGCGGGCACTTGGACTATGTGGGTTCCTTAGCGGGCACTTGGAGTATCTAGGTTGCCTAGCGGGCACGTGGACTATGTAGGGTAACAAGCGGGCCATTGGACTATCTAGGTTACGTAGCGGGCACTTGGTATATAGGTCAACTAGCGGGCACTTGGACTATGTAGGTTAACTAGAGTACACTTGGACTTTCAAGGTTAACTAGTGGGCCCTTGGACTATGTAGGTTTACTAGCGGGCCCTTGGACTATCTAGGTTCCCCAAAGGACACTTGGACTATCTATGTTAACTAGCGTGCACTTGGACTATGTAGGTTCCTTAGCGAGCACTTGGACTATCTAAGTTGCCTAGCGGGCACTTGGACTATGTAGGTTAACTAGCGTGCCCTTGTACTATCTAGGTAACGTAGTGGGCACTTGGTATATAGGTTAACTAGCGGGCACTTGGACTATGTAGGTTAACTAGAGGACACTTGGACTATCTAGGTTAACTAGTGGGCCCTTGGACTATGTAGGTTAACTAGCAGGCACTTGGACAATCTAGGTTAACTAGCGGGCACTTGGACGATCTAGGTTAACTAGCGGGCACTTGGACGATCAAAGTTAACAAGTGAGCCCTTGGACTATATAGGTTAACTAGCGGGCCCTTCATTTATATAGGTTACCTAGCGGGCACTTGGACTATAAAGTTTACCTAGCGGGCACTTGGACTATGTAGGTTACCTAGTGGGCACTTGGACTGTCTAGGTTAACGAACGGGCACTTGGAATATGCAGGTACCCTAGCGGGCACTTGGATTGTCTAGGTTACCTAACGGGCACTTGGATTTATAGGTTAACGAACAGGCACTTGGACTTTGTAGGTTGCTTAGCGGGCACTTGGACTATCTAGGTTAGTTAACGGGCACTTGGACTACCTAGGTTACCTAGCGGGAACTTGGACAATGTAAGTTACCTAGCAGGCACTTGGACTATCTAGGTTACCTAACGGGCACTTTGACTATCTAGGTTACATAGCGGGCACTTGGACTATGTAGGTTAACTAGCGAGCACTTGGACTCTAGGTTACCTAGTGGGCACTTGGACTATCTAGGTTACCTGGCAGGCACTTGGACTATCTAGGTTAACGAACGGGCACATGGACTATGTAGTTTACCTAGCGGGCACTTGGACTATGTAGAATCCCTATCGGACATTTGGACTACTTAGGTTACCTAGCGGGCACTTGGACTATCTAGGTTAACTACCAGGCACTTGGACTATCTAGGTCAACTAGCGGGCCCTTGTACTATGTAGGTTAACTAGCGAGCACTTGGACTATCTAGGTTAACTAGCGGACCTTGGACTACGTAGGTTAACTAGCGGGACCTTGGACTATGTAGGTTAACTAGCAGGCACTTGGACGATCTAGGTTAACTAGAGGGCACTTGGACTATCTAGGTTAACTAGCGGGCACTTGCATGATCAATGTTAACTAGCGCGCACTTGGACTATCTAGGTTAGCTAACGGGCACTTGGACTAAGTACATCCCCTAGTGGGCACTTGGACACTCTAGGTTAACTAACGGGCACTAGGTCTATCTAGGTTAACTAGCGGGCACTTGGACTATCTAGGTTACCTAGCTGGCACTTGGACTATGAAGGTTCCCTAGCGGGCACTTGGATTATCTAGGTTACCTAGCGGGCACTGGGACTATGTAGGTCAACTAGCAGGCCCTTGGACTATCTAGGTTATCTAACTGGCACTTGGACTATGTAGGTTAACTAGCGGACACTTGCACGATCTAGGTTAACTAGCAGGCCCATTGACTATGTTGGTTAACTAGCGGGCACTTGGACGATCTCGGTAAACTAGCGGGCACTTGGATTATCTAGGTTACCTAGCGGGCACTAGGACTATGTAGGTTCCCTAGCGAGCATTTGGACTATATAGATAACCTAGCGGGCACTTAGACTTTGTAGGTTACCTAGCGGGCCCTTGGACTATGTAGGTTACCTAGCGGGCCCTTGGACTATGTAGGTTACCTAGCGGGCACTTGGACGATCTTGGTTAACTAGCGGGTACTTGGACTATGTAGGTTAAATAGCAGGCCCTTGGACTATGTAGATTAAGTAGCGGCACTTGGACTATCTACGTTAACTAGCGGGCCCTGGAACTATGTAGATTCCCTAGCGGGCAGTTGGACTATATAGATAACCTAGCGGGCACATAGACTTTGTAGGTTACCTAGCGGGCAGTTGGACTTTCTAGGTTACCTAGCTGGCACGTGAACTATCTACTTTACCTAGCGGGTTCTTGGAGTATGTAGGTTACCTAGCGGGCTGTTGGACTATCTAGGTTACCAAGCGGGCACTTGGACTATCTAGGTTAACTAACGGGCACTTGGACTATGTAAGTTCCCTAGCGGGCACTTGGACTATGTGGGTTTCCTAGCAGGCACTTGGATTATGTAGGTTCCCTATCGGGCACTTGGACAATGTAGGTTAACTAGAGGGCATTTGGACTATGTAGGTTCCCTATCGGGCACTTGAGAATGTATGTTAACTAGGGGGCACTAGGACTATGTAGGTTACCTAGCGGGCCCTTGGACTATCTAAGTTACCTAGCGGGCATTTGGACAATGAAGGCTCCCTAGCGGTCATTTGGACTATATAGATTACCAAGCGGGCACTTAGATTTTGTAGGTTACCAAGCGGGCACTTGGACTATGTGGGTTCCTTAGCGGGCACTTGGAGTATCTAGGTTGCCTAGCGGGCACGTGGACTATGTAGGGTAACAAGCGGGCCATTGGACTATCTAGGTTACGTAGCGGGCACTTGGTATATAGGTCAACTAGCGGGCACTTGGACTATGTAGGTTAACTAGAGTACACTTGGACTTTCAAGGTTAACTAGTGGGCCCTTGGACTATGTAGGTTTACTAGCGGGCCCTTGGACTATCTAGGTTCCCCAAAGGACACTTGGACTATCTATGTTAACTAGCGTGCACTTGGACTATGTAGGTTCCTTAGCGAGCACTTGGACTATCTAAGTTGCCTAGCGGGCACTTGGACTATGTAGGTTAACTAGCGTGCCCTTGTACTATCTAGGTAACGTAGTGGGCACTTGGTATATAGGTTAACTAGCGGGCACTTGGACTATGTAGGTTAACTAGAGGACACTTGGACTATCTAGGTTAACTAGTGGGCCCTTGGACTATGTAGGTTAACTAGCAGGCACTTGGACAATCTAGGTTAACTAGCGGGCACTTGGACGATCTAGGTTAACTAGCGGGCACTTGGACGATCAAAGTTAACAAGTGAGCCCTTGGACTATGTAGGTTAACTAGCGGGCCCTTCATTTATATAGGTTACCTAGCGGGCACTTGGACTATAAAGTTTACCTAGCGGGCACTTGGACTATGTAGGTTACCTAGTGGGCACTTGGACTGTCTAGGTTAACGAACGGGCACTTGGAATATGCAGGTACCCTAGCGGGCACTTGGATTGTCTAGGTTACCTAACGGGCACTTGGATTTCTAGGTTAACGAACAGGCACTTGGACTTTGTAGGTTGCTTAGCGGGCACTTGGACTATCTAGGTTAGTTAACGGGCACTTGGACTACCTAGGTTACCTAGCGGGAACTTGGACAATGTAAGTTACCTAGCAGGCACTTGGACTATCTAGGTTACCTAACGGGCACTTTGACTATCTAGGTTACATAGCGGGCACTTGGACTATGTAGGTTAACTAGCGAGCACTTGGACTCTAGGTTACCTAGTGGGCACTTGGACTATCTAGGTTACCTGGCAGGCACTTGGACTATCTAGGTTAACGAACGGGCACATGGACTATGTAGTTTACCTAGCGGGCACTTGGACTATGTAGAATCCCTATCGGACATTTGGACTACTTAGGTTACCTAGCGGGCACTTGGACTATCTAGGTTAACTACCAGGCACTTGGACTATCTAGGTCAACTAGCGGGCCCTTGTACTATGTAGGTTAACTAGCGAGCACTTGGACTATCTAGGTTAACTAGCGGACCTTGGACTACGTAGGTTAACTAGCGGGCCCTTGGACTATGTAGGTTAACTAGCAGGCACTTGGACGATCTAGGTTAACTAGAGGGCACTTGGACTATCTAGGTTAACTAGCGGGCACTTGCATGATCAATGTTAACTAGCGCGCACTTGGACTATCTAGGTTAGCTAACGGGCACTTGGACTAAGTACATCCCCTAGTGGGCACTTGGACACTCTAGGTTAACTAACGGGCACTAGGTCTATCTAGGTTAACTAGCGGGCACTTGGACTATCTAGGTTACCTAGCTGGCACTTGGACTATGAAGGTTCCCTAGCGGGCACTTGGATTATCTAGGTTACCTAGCGGGCACTGGGACTATGTAGGTCAACTAGCAGGCCCTTGGACTATCTAGGTTATCTAACTGGCACTTGGACTATGTAGGTTAACTAGCGGACACTTGCACGATCTAGGTTAACTAGCAGGCCCATTGACTATGTTGGTTAACTAGCGGGCACTTGGACGATCTCGGTAAACTAGCGGGCACTTGGATTATCTAGGTTACCTAGCGGGCACTAGGACTATGTAGGTTCCCTAGCGAGCATTTGGACTATATAGATAACCTAGCGGGCACTTAGACTTTGTAGGTTACCTAGCGGGCCCTTGGACTATGTAGGTTACCTAGCGGGCCCTTGGACTATGTAGGTTACCTAGCGGGCACTTGGACGATCTTGGTTAACTAGCGGGTACTTGGACTATGTAGGTTAAATAGCAGGCCCTTGGACTATGTAGATTAAGTAGCGGCACTTGGACTATCTACGTTAACTAGCGGGCCCTGGGACTATGTAGATTCCCTAGCGGGCATTTGGACTATATAGATAACCTAGCGGGCACATAGACTTTGTAGGTTACCTAGCGGGCAGTTGGACTTTCTAGGTTACCTAGCTGGCACGTGAACTATCTACATTTCCTAGCGGGTTCTTGGAGTATGTAGGTTACCTAGCGGGCTGTTGGACTATGTAGAATCCCTATCGGACATTTGGACTACTTAGGTTACCTGGCAGGCACATGGACTATCTAGGTTAACGAACGGGCACATGGACTATGTAGTTTACCTAGCGGGCACTTGGACTATGTAGGATCCCTATCGGACATTTGGACTACTTAGGTTACCTAGCGGGCACTTGGACTATCTATGTTAACTAGCAGGCACTTGGACTATCTAGGTCAACTAGCGGGCCCTTGTACTATGTAGGTTAACTAGCGAGCACTTGGACTATCTAGGTTAACTAGCGGACCTTGGACTACGTAGGTTAACTAGCGGGCCCTTGGACTATGTAGGTTAACTAGCAGGCACTTGGACGATCTAGGTTAACTAGAGGGCACTTGGACTATCTAGGTTAACTAGCGTGCACTTGGACTATCTAGGTTAACTAGCGGGCACTTGGATGGTCAATGTTAACTAGCGGGCACTTGGACTATCTAGGTTAGCTAACGGGCACTTGGACTAAGTACGTCCCCTAGTGGGCACTTGGACACTCTAGGGTAACTAACGGGCAATAGGACTATCTAGGTTAACTAGCGGGCACTTGGACTATCTAGGTTACCTAGCTGGCACTTGGACTATGTAGGTTCCCTAGCGGGCACTTTGATTATGTAGGTTCCCTATCGGGCACTTGGACTATGTAGGTTGTCTAGCGGGCAATGGACTCTCTGTGTTTCCTAGCGGGCACATGGATTATCTGGGTTAACAAACGGGCACTTGGACTATCTAGGTTAGCTAACGGGCACTTAGATTATGTACGTTAACTAGCGGGCACTTGGACGATCTCGGTAAACTAGCGGGCACTTGGATTATCTAGGTTACCTAGCGGGCACTAGGACTATGTATGTTCCCTAGCGGGCATTTGGACTATATAGATAACCTAGCGGGCATTTAGACTTTGTAGGTTACCTAGCGGGCCCTTGGAATATGTAGGTTAACTAGCGGGCCCTTGGACTATGTAGGTTAACTAGCGAGCCCTTGGACTATGTAGGTTGCCTAGCGGGCACTTGGACGATCTAGGTTAACTAGCGGGTACTTGGACTATGTAGGTTAAATAGCAGGCCCTTGGACTATGTAGATTAACTAGCGGCACTTGGACTATCTACGTTAACTAGCGGGCACTTGGACTATCTAGGTTAGCTAACGGGCACTTGGACTAAGTACGTCACCTAGTGGGCACTTGGACACTCTAGGTTAACTAACGGGCAATAGGACTATCTAGGTTAACTAGCGGGCACTTGGACTATCTAGGTTACCTAGCTGGCACTTGGCCTATGTAGGTTCCCTAGTGGGCACTTGGATTATGTAGGTTCCCTATCGGGCACTTGGACTATGTAGGTTGTCTAGCGGGCAATGGACTCTCTGGGTTTCCTAGCGGGCACTTGGATTACCTAGGTTAACGAACGGGCACTTGGACTATCTAGGTTAGCTAACGGGCACATAGATTATGTACGTTAACTAGCGGGCACTTGGACGATCTCGGTAATCTAGCGGGCACTTGGATTATCTAGGTTACCTAGCGGGCACTAGGACTATGTATGTTCCCTAGCGGGCATTTGGACTATATAGATAACCTAGCGGGCATTTAGACTTTGTAGGTTACCTAGCGGGCCCTTGGACTATGTAGGTTAACTAGCGGGCCCTTGGACTATGTAGGTTACCTAGCGTGCACTTGGACGATCTAGGTTAACTAGCGGGTACTTGGACTATGTAGGTTAAATAGCAGGCCCTTGGACTATGTAGATTAACTAGCGGCACTTGGACTATCTACGTTAACTAGCGGGCCCTGGAACTATGTAGATTCCCTAGCGGGCAGTTGGACTATATAGATAACCTAGCGGGCACATAGACTTTGTAGGTTACCTAGCGGGCAGTTGGACTTTCTAGGTTACCTAGCTGGCACGTGAACTATCTACTTTACCTAGCGGGTTCTTGGAGTATGTAGGTTACCTAGCGGGCTGTTGGACTATCTAGGTTACCAAGCGGGCACTTGGACTATCTAGGTTAACTAACGGGCACTTGGACTATGTAAGTTCCCTAGCGGGCACTTGGACTATGTGGGTTTCCTAGCAGGCACTTGGATTATGTAGGTTCCCTATCGGGCACTTGGACAATGTAGGTTAACTAGAGGGCATTTGGACTATGTAGGTTCCCTATCGGGCACTTGAGAATGTATGTTAACTAGGGGGCACTAGGACTATGTAGGTTACCTAGCGGGCCCTTGGACTATCTAAGTTACCTAGCGGGCATTTGGACAATGAAGGCTCCCTAGCGGTCATTTGGACTATATAGATTACCTAGCGGGCACTTAGATTTTGTAGGTTACCAAGCGGGCACTTGGACTATGTAGGATCCCTATCGGACATTTGGACTACTTAGGTTACCTAGCGGGCACTTGGATGATCAATGTTAACTAGCGGGCACTTGGACTATCTAGGTCAACTAGCGGGCCCTTGTACTATGTAGGTTAACTAGCGAGCACTTGGACTATCTAGGTTAACTAGCGGACCTTGGACTACGTAGGTTAACTAGCGGGCCCTTGGACTATGTAGGTTAACTAGCAGGCACTTGGACGATCTAGGTTAACTAGAGGGCACTTGGACTATCTAGGTTAACTAGCGTGCACTTGGACTATCTAGGTTAACTAGCGGGCAATTGGATGATCAATGTTAACTAGCGGGCACTTGGACTATCTAGGTTAGCTAACGGGCACTTGGACTAAATACGTCCCCTAGTGGGCACTTGGACACTCTAGGTTAACTAACGGGCAATAGGACTATCTAGGTTAACTAGCGGGCACATGGACTATCTAGGTTACCTAGCTGACACTTGGACTATGTAGGTTCCCTAGCGGGCACTTTGATTATGTAGGTTCCCTATCGGGCACTTGGACTATGTAGGTTGTCTAGCGGGCAATGGACTCTCTGGGTTTCCTAGCGGGCACTTGGATTATCTAGGTTAACGAACGGGCACTTGGACTATCTAGGTTAGCTAACGGGCACTTAGATTATGTACGTTAACTAGCGGGCACTTGGACGATCTCGGTAAACTAGCAGGCACTTGGATTATCTAGGTTACCTATCGGGCACTAGGACTATGTATGTTCCCTAGCGGGCATTTGGACTATATAGATAACCTAGCGGGCACTTAGACTTTGTAGGTTACCTAGCGGGCCCTTGGACTATGTAGGTTAACCAGCGGGCCCTTGGACTATGTAGGTTACCTAGCGTGCACTTGGACGATCTAGGTTAACTAGCGGGTACTTGGACTATGTAGGTTAAATAGCAGGCCCTTGGACTATGTAGATTAACTAGCGGCACTTGGACTATCTACGTTAACTAGCGGGCCCTGGAACTATGTAGATTCCCTAGCGGGCATTTGGACTATATAGATAACCTAGCGGGCACATAGACTTTGTAGGTTACCTAGCGGGCTGTTGGACTTTCTAGGTTACCTAGCTGGCACGTGAACTATCTACTTTACCTAGCGGGTTCTTGGAGTATGTAGGTTACCTAGCGGACTGTTGGACTATCTAGGTTACCAAGCGGGCACTTGGACTATCTAGGTTAACTAACGGGCACTTGGACTATGTAGCTACCCTAGCGGGCCCTTGGACTATGTAAGTTCCCTAGCGGGCACTTGGACTATGTGGGTTTCCTAGCGGGCACTTGGATTATGTAGGTTCCCTATCGGGCACTTGGACAATGTAGGTTAACTAGAGGGCATTTGGACTATGTAGGTTCCCTATCGGGCACTTGGAAAATGTATGTTAACTAGGGGGCACTAGGACTATGTAGGTTACCTAGCGGTCCCTTGGACTATCTAAGTTACCTAGCGGGCATTTGGACAATGAAGGCTCCCTAGCGGTCATTTGGACTATATAGATTACCTAGCGGGCACTTAGATTTTGTAGGTTACCAAGCGGGCACTTGGACTATGTGGGTTCCCTAGCGGGTATTTGGACTATCTAGGTTACCTAACGGGCACTTGGACTATGTAGGTTAACTAGCGGGCCCATGGACTATGTAGGTTTACTAGCGGGCCCTTGGCCTATCTAGGTTCCCTAAAGGGCACTAAGACCATCTAGGTTACCGAACGGGCACGTGGACTGTCAAGGTTACCTAGAGGGCACTTGGACTATGTAGGTTCCTTAGCGGGCACTTGGAGTATCTAGGTTGCCTAGCGGGCACGTGGACTATGTAGGGTAACAAGCGTGCCGTTGGACTATCTAGGTTACGTAGCGGGCACTTGGTATATAGGTTAACTAGTGGGCCCTTGGACTATGTAGGTTTACTAGCGGGCCCTTGGACTATCTAGGTTCCCTAAAGGACACTTGGACTATCTAGTTTAACTAGCGGGCACTTGGACTATCTAGGTTAACTAGCGTGCACTTGGACTATGTAGGTTCCTTAGCGAGCACTTGGACAATCTAAGTTGCCTAGCGGGCACTTGGACTATGTAGGTTAACTAGCGGGCCCTTCATTTATCTAGGTTACCTAGCGGGCACTTGGACTATAAAGTTTACCTAGCGGGCACTTGGACTATGTAGGTTACCTAGTGGGCACTTGGACTATCTAGGTTAACGAACGGGAACTTGGAATATGCAGGTACCCTAGCGGGCACTTGGATTGTCTAGGTTACCTAATGGGCACTTGGATTTCTAGGTTAACGAACAGGCACTTGGACTATGTAGGTTGCTTAGCGGGCACTTGGACTATCTAGGTTAGTTAACGGGCACTTGGACTACCTAGGTTACCTAGCGGGAACTTGGACAATGTAAGTTACCTAGCAGGAACTTGGACTATCTAGGTTACCTAACGGGCACTTTGACTATCTAGGTTACATAGCGGGCACTTGGATTATGTAGGTTAACTAGTGAGCACTTGGACTCTAGGTTACCTAGCGGGCACTTGGACTATCTAGGTTACCTGGCAAGCACTTGGACTATCTAGGTTAACGAACGGGCACATGGACTATGTAGTTTACCTAGCGGGCAGTTGGACTATGTAGGATCCCTATCGGACATTTGGACTACTTAGGTTACCTAGCGGGCACTTGGACTATCTAGGTTAACTAGCAGGCACTTGGACTATCAAGGTCAACTAGCGGGCCCTTGTACTATGTAGGTTAACAAGCGAGCACTTGGACGATCTAGGTTAACTAGCGGACCTTGGACTACGTAGGTTAACTAGCGGGCCCTTGGACTATGTAGGTTAACTAGGAGGCACTTGGACGATCTAGGTTAACTAGAGGGCACTTGGACTATCTAGGTTAACTAGCGTGCACTTGGACTATCTAGGTTAACTAGCGGGCACTTGGATGATCAATGTTAACCAGCGGGCACTTGGACTATCTAGGTTAGCTAACGGGCACTTGGACTAAGTACATCCCCTAGTGGGCACTTGGACACTCTAGGTTAACTAACGGGCACTAGGTCTCTCTAGGTTAACTAGCGGGCACTTGGACTATCTAGGTTACCTAGCTGGCACTTGGACTATGAAGGTTCCCTAGCGGGCACTTGGATTATCTAGGTTACCTAGCGGGCACTTGGACTATGTAGGTCAACTAGCGGGCCCTTGGACTATCTAGGTTAGCTAACTGGCACTTGGTCTATGTAGGTTAACTAGCGGACACTTGCACGATCTAGGTTAACTAGCGGGCCCATTGACTATGTTGGTTAACTAGCGGGCACTTGGACGATCTCGGTAAACTAGCGGGCACTTGGATTATCTAGGTTACCTAGCGGGCACTAGGACTATGTAGGTTCCCTAGCGGGCATTTGGACGATATAGATAACCTAGCAGGCACTTAGACTTTGTAGGTTACCTAGCGGACCCTTGGACTGTGTAGGTTAACTAGCGGGCCCTTGGACTATGTAGGTTACCTAGCGTGCACTTGGACGATCTAGGTTAACTAGCGGGTACTTGGACTATGTAGGTTAACTAGCGGACGCTTGCACGATCTAGGTAACTACCGGGCTCTTGCACTATGTAGGTTAACTAGCGGGCCCATTGACTATGTAGATTAAGTAGGGCACTTGGACTATCTACGTTAACTAGCGGGCCCTGGGACTATGTAGATTCCCTAGCGGGCATTTGGACTATATAGATAACCTAGCGGGCACATAGACTTTGTAGGTTACCTAGCGGGCAGTTGGACTTTCTAGGTTACCTAGCTGGCACGTGAACTATCTACGTTACCTAGAGTGTTCTTGGAGTATGTAGGTTACCTAGCGGGCTGTTGGACTATCTAGGTTACCAAGAGGGCACTTGGACTATCTAGGTTAGCTAACGGGCACTTGGACTATGTAGCTTCCCTAGCGGGCCCTTGGACTATGTAAGTTCCCTAGCGGGCACTTGGACTATGTGGGTTTCCTAGCGGGCACTTGGATTATGTAGGTCCCCTATCGGGCACTTGGACAATGTAGGTTAACTAGAGGGCATTTGGACTATGTAGGTTCCCTATCGGGCACTTGGAGAATGTATGTTAACTAGGGGGCACTAGGACTATGTAGGTTACCTAGCGGGCCCTTGGACTATCTAGGTTACCTAGCGGGCATTTGGACAATGAAGGCTCCCTAGCGGTCATTTGGACTATATAGATTACCTAGCGGGCACTTAGATTTTGTAGGTTACCAAGCGGGCACTTGGACTATGTGGGTTCCCTAGCGGGCATTTGGACTATCTAGGTTACCTAACGGGCACTTGGACTATGTAGGTTACCTAGCGGGCACATGGATTATGCAGGTTCCCTATCGGGCACTTGGACTATGTAGGTTAACTAGCGGGCATTTGGACTATGTAGGTTACCTAGCGGGCACTTGCACTATGTAGGTTCACTATCGGGCACTTGGAGAATGTAGGTTAACTAGGGGGCACTAGGACAATGTAGGTTACCTAGCGGGCCCTTGGATTATCTAGGTTGCCTAGGGGGAACCTGGATGTGTGGGTTAACTAGTGGGCACTTGGACTATGTAGGTTGCCTAGCGGGCATTTGGACTATGTAGGTTCCCTAGCGGGCACTTGGACTATGTAGGTTGCCTAGCGGGCACTTGGACTCTCTGGGTTACCTAGCGGGCACTTGGATTATCTAGGTTAACGAACGGGCACTTGGATTATTTAGGTTACCTAGCCGCCACTTGGATTATCTAGGTTAGCTAACAGGCACTTGAACTATTTAGCTTCCCTAGCGGGCACTTGTACTATCTAGGATACCTAGCTGGCACTTGGACTATGTAGGTCAACTAGCGGGCCCTTGGACTATCTAGGTTAGCTAACGGGCACTTAGATTATGTATGTTAACTAGCGGGCACTTTCAATATGTAGGTTAACTAGTGGGCCCATGGACTATGTAGGTTTACTAACGGGCCCTTGGACTATCTAGGTTCCCTAAAGGGCACTTGGACTATCTAGGTTACCGAACGGGCACTTGGACTATCAAGGTTACCTAAAGGGCACTTGGACTATGTAGGCTAACTAGGGGGCCCTTGGACGATCTAGGTTACCTGGCGGGTACTTGTACTATCTAGGTTAACTAGCGGGCACTTGAACTATCTAAGTTACCTAGCGGGCACTTGGACTATGTACGTTCCTTAGCGGGCACTTGGACTATCTAGGTTGCCTAGCTGGCACTTGGACTATGCAGGTTAAGTAGCGTGCCCTTGGACTATATAGGTTACGTAGCAGGCACTTGGTATATATGAAACTAGCGGGCACTTGCACGATGTAGGTTAACTAGAGGACACTTGGACTATCTAGGTTAACTAGTGGGCCTTGGACTATGAAGGTTAACTAGCGGGCATTTGGACAATCTAGGTTAACTAGGGGGCCCTTGGACTATCTAGGTTACCTAGCGGGCACTTGGACTATCTAGGTTACCTAGCGGGCACTTGGACTATGAAGGTTACCTAGTGGGCACTTGGACTATCTAGGTTATCGAACGGGCACTTGGACTAAGTACATCCCCTAGTGGGCACTTGGACACTCTAGGTTAACTAACGGGCACTAGGTCTCTCTAGGTTAACTAGCGGGCACTTGGACTATCTAGGTTACCTAGCTGGCACTTGGACTATGAAGGTTCCCTAGCGGGCACTTGGATTATCTAGGTTACCTAGCGGGCACTTGGACTATGTAGGTCAACTAGCGGGCCCTTGGACTATCTAGGTTAGCTAACTGGCACTTGGTCTATGTAGGTTAACTAGCGGACACTTGCACGATCTAGGTTAACTAGCGGGCCCATTGACTATGTTGGTTAACTAGCGGGCACTTGGACGATCTCGGTAAACTAGCGGGCACTTGGATTATCTAGGTTACCTAGCGGGCACTAGGACTATGTAGGTTCCCTAGCGGGCATTTGGACTATATAGATAACCTAGCGGGCACTTAGACTTTGTAGGTTACCTAGCGGACCCTTGGACTATGTAGGTTAACTAGCGGGCCCTTGGACTATGTAGGTTACCTAGCGTGCACTTGGACGATCTAGGTTAACTAGCGGGTACTTGGACTATGTAGGTTAACTAGCGGACGCTTGCACGATCTAGGTAACTACCGGGCTCTTGCACTATGTAGGTTAACTAGCGGGCCCATTGACTATGTAGATTAAGTAGGGCACTTGGACTATCTACGTTAACTAGCGGGCCCTGGGACTATGTAGATTCCCTAGCGGGCATTTGGACTATATAGATAACCTAGCGGGCACATAGACTTTGTAGGTTACCTAGCGGGCAGTTGGACTTTCTAGGTTACCTAGCTGGCACGTGAACTATCTACGTTACCTAGAGGGTTCTTGGAGTATGTAGGTTACCTAGCGGGCTGTTGGACTATCTAGGTTACCAAGCGGGCACTTGGACTATCTTGGTTAACTAACGGGCACTTGGACTATGTAGCTTCCCTAGCGGGCCCTTGGACTATGTAAGTTCCCTAGCGGGCACTTGGACTATGTGGGTCTCCTAGCGGGCACTTGGATTATGTAAGTTCCCTATCGGGCACTTGGACAATGTAGGTTAACTAGAGGGCATTTGGACTATGTAGGTTCCCTATCGGGCACTTGGAGAATGTATGTTAACTAGGGGGCACTAGGACTATGTAGGTTACCTAGCGGGCCCTTGGACTATCTAGGTTACCTAGCGGGCATTTGGACAATGAAGGCTCCCTAGCGGTCATTTGGACTATATAGATTACCTAGCGGGCACTTAGATTTTGTAGGTTACCAAGCGGGCACTTGGACTATGTGGGTTCCCTAGCGGGCATTTGGACTATCTAGGTTACCTAACGGGCACTTGGACTATGTAGGTTACCTAGCGGGCACATGGATTATGCAGGTTCCCTATCGGGCACTTGGACTATGTAGGTTAACTAGCGGGCACTTGGAGAATGTAGGTTAACTAGGGGGCACTAGGACAATGTAGGTTACCTAGCGGGCCCTTGGATTATCTAGGTTGCCTAGGGGGAACCTGGACTGTGTGGGTTAACTAGTGGGCACTTGGACTATGTAGGTTGCCTTGCGGGCATTTGGACTATGTAGGTTCCCTAGCGGGCACTTGGACTATGTAGGTTGCCTAGCGGGCACTTGGACTCTCTGGGTTACCTAGCGGGCACTTGGATTATCTAGGTTAACGAACGGGCACTTGGATTATTTAGGTTACCTAGCCGCCACTTGGATTATCTAGGTTAGCTAACAGGCACTTGAACTATTTAGCTTCCCTAGCGGGCACTTGTACTATCTAGGATACCTAGCTGGCACTTGGACTATGTAGGTCAACTAGCGGGCCCTTGGACTATCTAGGTTAGCTAACGGGCACTTAGATTATGTAGGTTAACTAGCGGGCACTTTCAATATGTAGGTTAAATAGTGGGCCCATGGACTATGTAGGTTTACTAACGGGCCCTTGGACTATCTAGGTTCCCTAAAGGGCACTTGGACTATCTAGGTTACCGAATGGGCACTTGGACTATCAAGGTTACCTAAAGGGCACTTGGACTATGTAGGCTAACTAGGGGGCCCTTGGACGATCTAGGTTACCTGGCGGGTAATTGTACTATCTAGGTTAACTAGCGGGCACTTGAACTATCTAAGTTACCTAGCGGGCACTTGGACTATGTACGTTCCTTAGCGGGCACTTGGACTATCTAGGTTGCCTAGCTGGCACTTGGACTATGCAGGTTAAGTAGCGTGCCCTTGGACTATATAGGTTACGTAGCAGGCACTTGGTATATATGAAACTAGCGGGCACTTGCACGATGTAGGTTAACTAGAGGACACTTGGACTATCTAGGTTAACTAGTGGGCCTTGGACTATGAAGGTTAACTAGCGGGCATTTGGACAATCTAGGTTAACTAGGGGGCCCTTGGACTATCTAGGTTACCTAGCGGGCACTTGGACTATCTAGGTTACCTAGCGGGCACTTGGACTATGTAGGTTACCTAGTGGGCACTTGGACTATCTAGGTTATCGAACGGGCACTTGGAAAATGCAGGTAACCTAGCGGGCACTTGGACTGTCTAGGTTCCCTAGCGGGCACTTGGACTTCTAGGTTAATGAACGGGCACTTGGACGATGTAGGTTGCTTAGCGGGCACTTGGACTATCTAGGTTAGGTAACGGGCACTTTGATTATCTAGGTTACCTAGCGGGCACTTGGACTATCTAGGTTACCTAGCGGGCCCTTGGACTATGTAGGTTTCCTAGCGGGGGGCACTTGTACTATCTAGGTTAACGAACGGGCACTTGGACTATGTAGGTAACCTAGTGGGCACTTGGAAAGTCTAGGTTACCTAGCGGGCACTTGGACTATCTAGGTTAACGAACGGGCACTTGGACTATGTAGGATCCCTATCGGACATTTGGACTACTTAGGTTACCTAGCGGGCACTTGGACTATCTAGGTTAACTAGGGGGCACATGGACTATCTAGGTGAACTAGCGGGCCCTTGTACTATTTAGGTTAACTAGCGAGCACTTGGACTATCTAGGTTAACTAGCGGACCTTGGACTACGTAGGTTAACTAGCGGGCCCTTGGACTATCTAGGTTAATTAGCGGGCACTTTGATGATCAATGTTAACTAGCGGACACTTGGACTATGTAGGTTAACTAGCGGGCATTTGGACTATGTAGGTTCCCTATCGGGCACTTGGAGAATGTAGGTTAACTAGGGGGCACTAGGAAAATCTAGGTTACCTAGCGGGCCCTTGGACTATCTAGGTTACCTAGGGGGAACCTGGACTATGTAGGTTAACTAGTGGGCACTTGGACTATCTAGGTTACCTAGCAGGCACTTGGACTATGTAGGTTAACTAGCAGGCACTTGGACTATCTAGGTTACCTAGCGGGCCCTTGGACTATGTAGGTTTCCTAGCGGGGGGCACTTGTACTATCTAGGTTAACGAACGGGCACTTGGACTATGTAGGTAACCTAGTGGGCACTTGGAAAGTCTAGGTTACCTAGCGGGCACTTGGACTATCTAGGTTAACGAACGGGCACTTGGACTATGTAGGATCCCTATCGGACATTTGGACTACTTAGGTTACCTAGCGGGCACTTGGACTATCTAGGTTAACTAGGGGGCACATGGACTATCTAGGTGAACTAGCGGGCCCTTGTACTATTTAGGTTAACTAGCGAGCACTTGGACTATCTAGGTTAACTAGCGGACCTTGGACTACGTAGGTTAACTAGCGGGCCCTTGGACTATCTAGGTTAATTAGCGGGCACTTTGATGATCAATGTTAACTAGCGGACACTTGGACTATGTAGGTTAACTAGCGGGCATTTGGACTATGTAGGTTCCCTATCGGGCACTTGGAGAATGTAGGTTAACTAGGGGGCACTAGGAAAATCTAGGTTACCTAGCGGGCCCTTGGACTATCTAGGTTACCTAGGGGGAACCTGGACTATGTAGGTTAACTAGTGGGCACTTGGACTATCTAGGTTACCTAGCAGGCACTTGGACTATGTAGGTTAACTAGCAGGCACTTGGACTATCTAGGTTACATAGCGGCACTTGGACTATATACGTTCCCTAGCGGGCACTTGGACTATCTACGTTACCTAGCGTGCACTTGAACTATGTACGTTACCTAGCGGGCACTTGGACTATTTACGTTTCCTAGCAGGTACTTGGACTAGATAGGTTCCCTAGAGGGCACTTGGTCTATCTAGGTTAACTAGCGGGCACTTGGACTATCTAGGTTAACTAGCAAGCACTTGGACTATCTAGGTTAACTAGCGGGCATTTGGACTATTAGGGACCCTAGCGGGCATTTGGACTATATTGGTTACCTAGCGGGCACTTGGACTATGTAGGTTAAAGAAAGGGCACTTGGACTATGTAGGTAACCTAGTGGTCACTTGAACTGTCTAGGTTACCTAGCGGGCACTTGGACTATGTAGGTTAACTAACGGGCACTTGGACTATCTAGGGTAACTAGCGAGCCCTTGGACGATGTAGGTTAACTAGCGGGCCCTTGGAATATGTAGGTTAACTAGCGGGCCCTTGGACTATGTAGGTTACCTAGCAGGCACTTGGACGATCTAGGTTAACTAGCGGGTACGTGGACTATGTAGGTTAACTAGCGGGCCCTTGGACTATGTAGATTAACTAGTGGTACTTGGACTATGTATGTTCCAGAGCGGGCACTTGGACTATGTAGGTTCCCTACCAGGCACTTGGACTATGTAGGTTCCTGAGAGGGCACTTGGACTATCTAGGTTCCCTAGCGGGCACTTGTACTATGTAGGTTAACTAGCGGACACTTGGACGATCTAGGTTAACTAGCGGCACTTGGACTATCTACATAACAAGCGGGCCCTTGGACTATGTAGATTCCCTAGCGGGCACTTGTACTATGTAGGTTCCCTAGCGGGCACATGGACTCTGTATGTTTCCTAGCGGGCACATCGACTATGTATGTTCCCTACGGACACTTGAACTATGTAAGTTAACTACCGGGCACATGGACTATGTAGGTTAACTAACGGACACTTGGACTATCTAGGTTAACTAGCGAGCCCTTGGACGATGTAGGTTAACTAGCGGGCCCTTGGAATATGTAGGTTAACTAGCGGGCCCTTGGACTATGTAGGTTACCTAGCAGGCACTTGGACGATCTAGGTTAACTAGCGGGTACGTGGACTATGTAGGTTAACTAGCGGGCCCTTGGACTAGGTAGATTAACTAGCGGCACTTGGACTATGTATGTTCCAGAGCGGGCACTTGGACTATGTAGGTTCCCTACCAGGCACTTGGACTATGTAGGTTCCAGAGAGGGCACTTGGACTATCTAGGTTCCCTAGCGGGCACTTGTACTATGTAGGTTAACTAGCGGACACTTGGACGATCTAGGTTAACTAGCGGCACTTGGACTATCTACATAACAAGCGGGCCCTTGGACTATCTAGGTTACCTAGCGGGCACTTGGACTATGTAGGTTAACTACCGGGCACTTGCACTATCTAGGTTACCGAACGAGCATTTGGACTATGTAGGTAACCTAGCGGTCACTTAGACAGTCTAGGTTACCTAGCGAGCACTTGCAATTCTAGGTTAACGAACGGGCACTTGGACTATGTATGTTGCATAGCGGGCAATTGGACTATCTAGGTTAGGTAACGGGCACTTGGACTATCTAGGTTACCTAACGGGCACTTGGACTATCTAGGTTTCTTAGCGGGCACTTGGACGATCTAGGTTAACTAGAGGGCACTTGGACTATCTAGGTTAACTATCGTGCACTTGGACTATCTAGGTTAAATAGCGGGCACTTGGATGATCAATGTTAACTAGCGGGTACTTGGACTATCTAGGTTAGCTAACGGGCACTTGGACTAAGTACGTCCCCTAGTGGGCACTTGGACACTCTAGGTTAACTAACAGGCACTAGGACTATCTAGGTAAACTAGCGGGCACGTGGACTATCTAGGTTACCTAGCTGACACTTGGACTATGAAGGTTCCCTAGCGGGCACTTGGATTATCTAGGTTACCTAGCGGGCACTTGGACTATGTAGGTTAACTAGCGGACGCTTGCACGATCTAGGTAACTACAGGGCTCTTGCACTATGTAGGTTAACTAGCGGGCCCATTGACTATGTAGGTTAACTAGCGGGCACGTGGACTATCTAGGTTACCTAGCTGGCACTTGGACTATGAAGGTTCCCTAGCGGGCACTTCGATTATCTAGGTTACCTAGCGGGCACTTGGACTATCTAGGTTACCTAGCTGGCACTTGAACTATCTACGTTACCTAGCGGGTTCTTGGAGTATGTAGGTTACCTAGCGGGCTGTTGAACTATCTAGGTTACCAAGCGGGCACTTGGACTATGTACGTTAACTAACGGGCACTTGGGCTATGTACGTTCCCTAGCGGGCCCTTGGACTATGTAAGTTCCCTAGCGGGCACTTGAACTATGTGGGTTTCCTGGCGGGCATTTGGACTATCTAGGTTACCTACCGGGCACTTGCACTATATAGGTTCTCTAGCGGGCACTTGGATTATGTATGTTCCCTATCGGGCACTTGGACTATCTAGGTTACCTAGCTGGCACTTGAACTATCTATGTTACCTAGCGGGTACTTGGAGTATGTAAGTTCCCTAGCGTTCACTTGGACTATGTGGGTTCCCTAGCGGGTATTTAGACTATCTAGGTTACCTAACAGGCACTTGGACTATGTAGGTTCCCTAGAGGGCACTTGGATTATGTAGGTTCCCTATCGGGCACTTGGACTATGTAGGTTGACTAGCGGGCCTTTGGACTATGTAGGTTACCTAGCGGGCACTTGGACTATGTAGGTTCCCTATCAGGCACTTGGAGAATGCAGGTTAACTAGGGGGCACTAGGACAATGTAGGTTACCTAGCAGGCCCTTGGATTATCTAGGTTACCTAGGGGGAATCTGGTGTATGTAGGTTAACTAGTGGGCACTTGTACTATCTAGGTTACTAGCAGGCACTTGGACTATGTAGGTTAACTAGTGGGCACTTGGACTATCTAGGTTACCTAGCGGGCACTTGGACTATGTACGTTCCCTAGCAGGCACTTGGACTATCTACGTTACCTAGCGGGCACTTGGACTATGTACGTTACCTAGCGGGCACTTGGAGTATGTACGTTTCCTAGCGGGTACTTGGACTATCTATGTTAACTAGCGGGCACTTGGACTATGTAGGTTAACTAGTGGGCACTTGGACTATCTAGGTTACCTAGCGGGCACTTGGACTATGTACGTTCCCTAGCAGGCACTTGGACTATCTACGTTACCTAGCGGGCACGTGGACTATGTACGTTACCTAGCGGGCACTTGGACTATGTACGTTTCCTAGCGGGTACTTGGACTATCTATGTTAACTAGCGGGCACTTAGATTATGTAGGTTCCCTATCGGGCACTTGGACTAGATAGGTTCCCTACCGGGCACTTGGTCTATCTAGGATAACTAGCGGGCACTTGGACTATCCAGGTTAACTAGCGAACACTTGGACTATCTAGGTTAACTAGCGGGTATTTGGACTATTAGGGTCCCTAGCGGGCATTTGGATTATATTGGTTACCTAGCGGGCACTTGGACTATGTAGGTTAACGAACGGGCACTTGGACTATGTAGGTAACCTAGTGGTCACTTGAACTGTCTAGCTTACATAGCGGGCACTAGGACTATGTAGTTTAACTAGCGGGCCCTTGGACTATCTAGGTTAACTAGCGGGCCCTTGGACGATGTAGACTAACTAGCGGGACCTTGGATTATGTAGGTTACCTAGCTGACACTTGGACGATCTAGGTTAACTAGCGGGTACTTGGACTATGTAGGTTAACTAGCGGCACTTGGACTATCTACGTTAACTAGCGGGCCCTTGGACTATGTAGATTCCCTATCGGGAACTAGGACTATGTATGTTCCAGAGCGGGCACTTGGACTATGTAGGTTCCCTAGCAGGCACTCGGACTATGTAGGTTCCAGAGCGGGCACTTGGACTATCTAGGTTCCCTAGCGGGCACTTGTACTATGTTGGTTAACTAGCGGACACCTGGACGATCTAGGTTAACTAGTGGGTTATTGGACTATGTAGGTTAACTAGCGGGCCCTTGAACTATGTAGTTTAACTAGCGGCACTTTGACTATCTACGTTAACTAGCGGGCCCTTGGACTATGTAGATTCCCTAGCGGGCACTTGGACTCTGTATGTTCCCTAGCGGGCACTTGGACTCTCTATGTTCCCTAGCGGGCACTTGGACTATGTATGTTCCCTACGGACACTTGAACTATGTAAGTTACCTAAGAGCACTTGGACTATGTAGGTTAACTAGCGGGCCTTTGGACTATCTAGGTTACATAGCGGGCACTTGGACTATATAGGTTAAGTACCGGGCACTTGCACTATCTAGGTTACCGAACGGGCATTTCGACCATGTAGGTAACCTAGCGGGCAGTTGGACAGACTAGGTTACTAAGCGGGCACTTGGACTTCAAGTTAACGAACGGGCACTTGAACTATGTATGTTGCATAGCGCGCAATTGGACTATCTAGGTTAGGTAACGGGCACTTGGACTATCTAGGTTAACTAGCGGGCACTTGGACTATCTAGGTTACCTAACGGCACTTGGAGTATCTAGGTTTCTTAGCGGGCACTAGGACTATGTAGGTTAACTAGCGGGCACTTGGACTATATAGGTTACCTAGAGGGCCCTTGTACTATGTAGGTTAACTAGCGAGCACTTCGAATATCTAGGTTAACTAGCGGACCTTGGACTACGTAGGTTAACTAGCGGGCCCTTGGACTATGTAGGTTAACTAGCGGGCACTTGGACGATCTAGGTTAACTAGAGGGCACTTGGACTATCTAGGTTAACTAGCGTGCACTTGGACTATCTAGGTTAACTAGGGGGCACTTGGGTGATCAATGTTAACTAGCGGGCACTTGGACTATCTAGGTTAGCTAACGGGCACTTGGACTAAGTACGTCCCCTAGTGGGCACTTGGACACTCTAGGTTAACTAACGGGCACTAGGACTATCTAGGTTAACTAGCGGGCACTTGGACTATCTAGGTTACTTAGCTGGCACTTGGACTATGAAGGTTCCCTAGCGGGTACTTGAATTATCTAGGTTACCTAGCGGGCACTTGTACTATGTAGGTCAACTAGCGGGCCCTTGGACTATCTAGGTTAGCTAACTGGCACTTGGACTATGTTGGTTAACTAGCGGGCACTTGGACGATCTAGGTTAACTAGTGGGCACTTTGACGATATAGGTTAACTAGCGGGCACTTGGATTATCTACGTTACCTAGCGGGCAATTGGACTATGTAGGTTCCCTAGCGGGCATTTGGACTATATAGATAACCTAGCGGTCACATAAAATTTGTAGGTTACCTAGCGGGCCCTTGGACTATTTAGGTTAACTATCGGGCCCTTGGACTATGTAGGTTACCTAGCGGGCACTTGGACGATCTAGGTTAACTAGCGGGCCCTTGGACTATGTAAGTTCCCTAGCGGGCACTTGGACTATGTGGGTTTCCTGGCGGGCATTTGGACTATCTAGGTTACCTAACGGGCACTTGGACTATGTAGGTTACCTAGCGGGCACTTGGACTATCTAGGTTAACTAACGGGCACTTGGACTATGTAGTTTCCCTAGCGGGCCCTTGGACTATGTAAGTTCCCTAGCGGACACTTGGACTATGTGGGTTTCCTGGCGGGCATTTGGACTATCTAGGTTACCTAACGGGCACTTGGACTATGTAGGTTCCCTAGCGGGCACTTGGATTATGTAGGTTCCCTATCGGGCACTTGCACTATGTAGGTTCCGTATCGGGCACTTGGAGAATGTAGCTTAACTAGGTGACAATAGGACAATGTAGGTTACCTAGCGGGCCCTTGGATTATCTAGGTTGCCTAGGGGGAACCTGGACTATGTAGGTTATCTAGTGGGCACTTGGACTATGTAGGTTGCCTAGCGGGCACTTGGACTATGTAGGTTCCCTAGCGGGCACTTGGATTATTTAGGTTCCCTATCGGGTACTTGGACTATGTATGTTGTCTAGCCGGCAAAGGACTTTCTGGGTTTCCTAGCGGGCACTTGTTTTATCTAGGTTAACGAACGGGCACTTGGACTATCTAGGTTAGCAAACGGGCACTTAGATTATGTACGTTAACTAGCGGGCACTTGGAATATGTAGGTTAACTAGCGGGCCCATGGACTATGTAGGTTTACTAGCGGGGGCTTGGCCTATCTAGGTTCCCTAAAGGGCACTAGGACTATCTAGGTTACCGAACGGGCACTTGGACTATCAAGGTTACCTAGAGGGTATTTGGACTATGTAGGTTCCTTAGCGGGCACATGGAGTATCTAGGTTTCCTAGCGGGCACGTGGACTATGTAGGGTAACTAGTGTGCCCTTGGACTATCTAGGTTACGTAGCGGGCACTTTGTATATAGGTTAACTAGCGGGCACTTGGACTATGTAGGTTAACTAGAGGACACTTGGACTATCTAGGTTAACTAGTGGACCCTTGGACAATGTAGGTTTACTCGCGGGCCCTCGGACTATCTAGGTTCCCTAAAGGACACTTGGACTATCTAGGTTAACTCGCGGGCACTTGGACTATGTAGGTTCCTTAGCGGGCACTTGGACTATCTAAGTTGCCTAGTGGGCACTTGGACTATGTAGGTTAACTAGCGTGCCCTTGGGCTATCTAGGTTACGTAGCGGGCACTTGGTATATAGGTTAACTAGCGGGCACTTGGACTATGTAGGTTAACTAGAGGACACTTGGACTATCTAGGTTAACTAGTGGGCCCTTGGACTATGTAGGTTAACTAGCAGGCACTTGGACAATCTAGGTTAACTAGCGGGCACTTGGACGATCAAGGTTAACTAGCGGGCACTTGGACGATCAAAGTTAACAAGTGAGCCCTTGGACTATGTAGGTTAACTTGCGGGCCCTTCATTTATCTAGGTTACCTAGCGGGCACTTGGACCATAACGTTTACCTAGCAGGCACTTGGACTATGTAGGTTACCTAGTGGGCACTTGGACTATCTAGGTTAACGAACGGGCACTTGGAATATTCAGGTACCCTAGCGGGCACTTGGATTGTCTACGTTACCTAACGGGCACTTGGACTTCTAGGTTAACGAACAGGCACTTGGACTATGTAGGTTGCTTGGCGGGCACTTGGACTATCTAGGTTAGGTAACGGGCACTTGGACTACCTAGGTTACCTAGCGGGAACTTGGACAACGTAAGTTACCTAGCGGGCACTTGGACTATCTAGGTTACCTAACGGGCACTTTGACTATCTAGGTTACATAGCGGGCACTTGGACTATGTAGGTTAACTAGCGAGCACTTGGATTCTAGGTTACCTAGCGGGCACTTGGACTATCTAGGTTACCTGGCAGGCACATGGACTATCTAGGTTAACGAACAGGCACATGGACTATGTAGTTTACCTAGCGGGCACTTGGACTATGTAGGATCCCTATCGGACATTTGGACTACTTAGGTTACCTAGCGGGCACTTGGACTATCTAGGTTAACTAGCAGGCACTTGGACTATCTAGGTCAACTAGCGGGCCCTTGTACTATGTAGGTTAACTAGCGAGCACTTGGACTATCTAGGTTAACAAGCGGACCTTGGAATACGTAGGTTAACTAGCGGGCCCTTGGTCTATGTAGGTTATCTAGCAGGCACTTGGACGATCTAGGTTAACTAGAGGGCACTTGGACTATCTAGGTTAACTAGCGTGCACTTGGACTATCTAGGTTAACTAGCGGGCACTTGGATGATCAATGTTAACTAGCGGGCACTTGGACTATCTATGTCAACTAGCGGGCCCTTGTACTATGTAGGCTAACTAGCGAGCACTTGGACTATCTAGGTTAACTAGCGGACCTTGGACTACGTAGGTTAACTAGCGGGCCCTTGGACTATGTAGGTTAACTAGCAGGCACTTGGACGATCTAGGTTAACTAGAGGGCACTTGGACTATCTAGGTTAACTAGCGTGCACTTGGACTATCTAGGTTAACTAGCGGGCACTTGGATGATCAATGTTAACTAGCGGGCACTTGGACTATCTAGGTTAGCTAACGGGCACTTGGACTAAGTACGTCACCTAGTGGGCACTTGGACACTCTAGGTTAACTAACGGGCAATAGGACTATCTAGGTTAACTAGCGGGCACTTGGACTATCTAGGTTACCTAGCTGGCACTTGGCCTATGTAGGTTCCCTAGCGGGCACTTGGATTATGTAGGTTCCCTATCGGACACTTGGACTATGTAGGTTGTCTAGCGGGCAATGGACTCTCTGGGTTTCCTAGCAGGCACTTGGATTATCTAGGTTAACGAACGGGCACTTGGACTATCTACGTTAGCTAACGGGCACTTAGATTATGTACGTTAACTAGCGGGCACTTGGACGATCTCGGTAAACTAGCGGGCACTTGGATTATCTAGGTTACCTAGCGGGCACTAGGACTATGTATGTTCCCTAGCGGGCATTTGGACTATATAGATAACCTAGCGGGCATTTAGACTTTGTATGTTACCTAGCGGGCCCTTGGACTATGTAGGTTAACTAGCGGGCCCTTGGACTATGTAGGTTACCTAGCGTGCACTTGGACGATCTAGGTTAACTAGCGGGTACTTGGACTATGTAGGTTAAATAGCAGGCCCTTGGACTATGTAGATTAACTAGCGGCACTTGGACTATCTACGTTAACTAGCGGGCCCTGGAACTATGTAGATTCCCTAGCGGGCATTTGGACTATATAGATAACCTAGCGGGCACATAGACTTTGTAGGTTACCTAGCGGGAAGTTGGACTTTCTAGGTTACCTAGCTGGCACGTGAACTATCTACTTTACCTAGCGGGTTCTTGGAGTATGTAGGTTACCTAGGGGGCTGTTGGACTATCTAGGTTACCAAGCGGGCACTTGGACTATCTAGGTTAACTAACGGGCACTTGGACTATGTAGCTACCCTAGCGGGCCCTTGGACTATGTAAGTTCCCTAGCGGGCACTTGGACTATGTGGGTTTCCTAGCGGGCACTTGGATTATGTAGGTTCCCTATCGGGCACTTGGACAATGTAGGTTAACTAGAGGGCATTTGGACTATGTAGGTTCCCTATCGGGCACTTGAGAATGTATGTTAACTAGGGGGCACTAGGACTATGTAGGTTACCTAGCGGGCCCTTGGACTATCTAAGTTACCTAGCGGGCATTTGGACAATGAAGGCTCCCTAGCGGTCATTTGGACTATATAGATTACCTAGCGGGCACTTAGATTTTGTAGGTTACCAAGCGTGCACTTGGACTATGTAGGATCCCTATCGGACATTTGGACTACTTAGGTTACCTAGCGGGCACTTGGACTATCTAGGTTAACTAGCAGGCACTTGGACTATCTAGGTCAACTAGCGGGCCCTTGTACTATATAGGTTAACTAGCGAGCACTTGGACTATCTAGGTTAACTAGCGGACCTTGGACTACGTAGGTTAACTAGCGGGCCCTTGGACTATGTAGGTTAACTAACAGGCACTTGGACGATCTAGGTTAACTAGAGGGCACTTGGACTATCTAGGTTAACTAGCGTGCACTTGGACAATCTAGGTTAACTAGCGGGCACTTGGATGATCAATGTTAACTAGCGGGCACTTGGACTATCTAGGTTAGCTAACGGGCACTTGGACTAAGTACGTCCCCTAGTGGGCACTTGGACACTCTAGGTTAACTAACGGGCAATAGGAGTATCTAGGTTAACTAGCGGGCACTTGGACTATCTAGGTTACCTAGCTGGCACTTGGACTATGTAGGTTCCCTAGCGGGCACTTGGATTATGTAGGTTCTCTATCGGGCACTTGGACTATGTAGGTTGTCTAGCGGGCAATGGACTCTCTGGGTTTCCTAGCGGGCACTTGGATTATCTAGGTTAACGAACGGGCACTTGGACTATCTAGGTTAGCTAACGGGCACTTAGATTATGTACGTTAACTAGCGGGCAATTGGACAATCTCGGTAAACTAGCGGGCACTTGGATTATCTAGGTTACCTAGCGGGCACTAGGACTATGTATGTTCCCTACCGGGCATTTGGACTATATAGATAACCTAGCGGGCATTTAGACTTTGTAGGTTACCTAGCGGGCCCTTGGACTATGTAGGTTACCTAGCGTGCACTTTGACGATCTAGGTTAACTAGCGGGTACTTGGACTATGTAGGTTAAATAGCAGGCCCTTGGACTATGTAGATTAACTAGCGGCACTTGGACTATCTACGTTTACTAGCGGGCCCTGGAACTATGTAGATTCCCTAGCGGGCATTTAGACTATATAGATAACCTAGCGGGCACATAAACTTTTTAGGTTACCTAGCGGGCAGTTGGACTTTCTAGGTTACCTAGCTGGCACGTGAACTATCTACTTTACCTAGCGGGTTCTTGGAGTATGTAGGTTACCTAGGGGGCTGTTGGACTATCTAGGTTACCAAGCGGGCACTTGGACTATCTAGGTTAACTAACGGGCACTTGGACTATGTAGCTAACCTAGCGGGCCCTTGGACTATGTAAGTTCCCTAGCGGGCACTTGGACTATGTGGGTTTCCTAGCGGGCACTTGGATTATGTAGGTTCCCTATCGGGCACTTGGACAATGTAGGTTAACTAGAGGGCATTTGGACTATGTAGGTTCCCTATCGGGCACTTTGAGAATGTATGTTAACTAGGGGGCACTAGGACTATGTAGGTTACCTAGCGGTCCCTTGGACTATCTAAGTTACCTAGCGGGCATTTGGACAATGAAGGCTTCCTAGCGGTCATTTGGACTATATAGATTACCTAGCGGGCACTTAGATTTTGTAGGTTACCAAGCGGGCACTTGGACTATGTGGGTTCCCTAGCGGGCATTTGGACTATCTAGGTTACCTAACGGGCACTTGGACTATGTCGGTTAACTAGCGGGCCCATGGACTATGTAGGTTTACTAGCGGGCCCTTGGCCTATCTAGGTTCCCTAAAGGGCACTAGGACCATCTAGGTTACCGAACGGGCACGTGGACTATCAAGGTTACCTAGAGGGCACTTGGACTATGTAGGTTCCTTAGCGGGCACTTGGAGTATCTAGGTTGCCTAGCGGGCACGTGGACTATGTAGGGTAACAAGCGTGCCGTTGGACTATCTAGGTTACGTAGCGGGCACTTGGTATATAGGTTAACTAGTGGGCCCTTGGACTATGTAGGTTTACTAGCGGGCCCTTGGACTATCTAGGTTCCCTAAAGGACACTTGGACTATCTAGGTTAACTAGCGGGCACTTGGACTATCTAGGTTAACTAGCATGCACTTGCACTATGTAGGTTCCTTACCGAGCACTTGGACTATCTAAGTTGCCTAGCGGGCACTTGGACTATGTAGGTTAACTAGCGGGCCCTTCATTTATCTAGGTTACCTAGCGGGCACTTGAACTATAAAGTTTACCTAGCGGGCACTTGGACTATGTAGGTTACCTAGTGGGCACTTGGACTATCTAGGTTAACGAACGGGCACTTGTAATATGCAGGTACCCTAGCGGGCACTTGGATTGTCTAGGTTACCTAACGGGCACTTGGATTTCTAGGTTAACGAACAGGCACTTGGACTATGTAGGTTGCTTAGCGGGCACTTGGACTATCTAGGTTAGTTAACGGGCACTTGGACTACCTAGGTTACCTAGCGGGAACTTGGACAATAAGTTACCTAGCAGGAACTTGGACTATCTAGGTTACCTAACGGGCACTTTGACTATCTAGGTTACATAGCGGGCACTTGGACTATGTAGGTTAACTAGCGAGCACTTGGACTCTAGGTTACCTAGCGGGCACTTGGACTATCTAGGTTACTTGGCAGGCACTTGGACTATCTAGGTTAACGAACGGGCACATGGACTATGTAGTTTACCTAGCGGGCACTTGGACTATGTAGGATCCCTATCGGACATTTGGACTACTTAGGTTACCTAGCGGGCACTTGGACTATCTAGGTTAACTAGCAGGCACTTGGACTATCAAGGTCAACTAGCGGGCCCTTGTACTATTTAGGTTAACTAGCGAGCACTTGGACTATCTAGGTTAACTAGCGGACCTTGGACTACGTAGGTTAACTAGCGGGCCCTTGGACTATGTAGGTTAACTAGGAGGCACTTGGACGATCTAGGTTAACTAGAGGGCACTTGGACTATCTAGGTTAGCTAACGGGCACTTGAACTAAGTACATCCCCTAGTGGGCACTTGGACACTCTAGGTTAACTAACGGGCACTAGGTCTATCTAGGTTAACTAGCGGGCAATTGGACTATCTAGGTTACCTAGCTGGCACTTGGACTATGAAGGTTCTCTAGCGGGCACTTGGATTATCTAGGTTACCTAGCGGGCACTTGGACTATGTAGGTCAACTAGCGGGCCCTTGGACTATCTAGGTTAGCTAACTGGCACTTGGACTATGTAGGTTACTAGCGGACACTTGCACGATCTAGGTTAACTAGTGGGCCCATTGACTATGTTAGTTAACTAGCGGGCACTTGGACGATCTCGGTAAACTAGCGGGCACTTGGATTATCTAGGTTACCTAGCGGGCACTAGGACTATGTAGGTTCCCTAGCGGGCATTTGGACTATATAGATAACCTAGCGGGCACTTAGACTTTGTAGGTTACCTAGCGGGCCCTTGGACTATGTAGGTTAACTAGCGGGCCCTTGGACTATGTAGGTTACCTAGCGTGCACTTGGACGATCTAGGTTAACTAGCGGGTACTTGGACTATGTAGGTTAAATAGCAGGCCCTTGGACTATGTAGATTAAGTAGCGGCACTTGGACTATCTACGTTAACTAGCGGGCCCTGGGACTATGTAGATTCCCTAGCGGGCATTTGGACTATATAGATAACCTAGCGGGCACATACATTTTGTAGGTTACCTAGCGGGCTGTTGGACTTTCTAGGTTACCTAGCTGGCACGTGAACTATCTACTTTACCTAGCGGGTTCTTGGAGTATGTAGGTTACCTAGCGGGCTGTTGGACTATCTAGGTTACCAAGCGGGCACTTGGACTATCTAGGTTAACTAACGGGCTCTTGGACTATGTAGCTACCCTAGCGGGCCCTTGGACTATGTGGGTTTCCTAGCGGGCACTTGGACTATGTGGGTTTCCTAGCGGGCACTTGGATTATGTAGGTTCCCTATCGGGCACTTGGACAATGTAGGTTAACTAGAGGGCATTTGGACTATGTAGGTTCCCTATCGGGCACTTGGAGAATGTATGTTAACTAGGGGGCACTAGGACTATGTAGGTTACCTAGCGGTCCCTTGGACTATCTAAGTTACCTAGCGGGCATTTGGACAATGAAGGCTCCCTAGCGGTCATTTGGACTATATAGATTACCTAGCGGGCACTTAGATTTTGTAGGTTACCAAGCGGGCACTTGGACTATGTGGGTTCCCTAGCGGGCATTTGGACTATCTAGGTTACCTAACGGGCACTTGGACTATGTAGGTTAACTAGAGGGCCCATGGACTATGTAGGTTTACTAGCGGGCCCTTGGCCTATCTAGGTTCCCTAAAGGGCACTAGGACCATCTAGGTTACCGAACGGGCACGTGGACTATCAAGGTTACCTAGAGGGCACTTGGACTATGTAGGTTCCTTAGCGGGCACTTGGAGTATCTTGGTTGCCTAGCGGGCACGTGGACTATGTAGGGTAACAAGCGTGCCGTTGGAATATCTAGGTTACGTAGCGGGCACTTGGTACATAGGTTAACTAGTGGGCCCTTGGACTATGTAGGTTTACTAGCGGGCCCTTGGACTATCTAGGTTCCCTAAAGGACACTTGGACTATCTAGGTTAACTAGCGGGCACTTGGACTATCTAGGTTAACTAGCGTGCACTTGGACTATGTAGGTTCCTTAGCGAGCACTTGGACTATCTAAGTTGCCTAGCGGGCACTTGGACTATGTAGGTTAACTAGCGGGCCCTTCATTTATCTAGGTTACCTAGCGGGCACTTGGACTATAAAGTTTACCTAGCGGGCACTTGGACTATGTAGGTTACCTAGTGGGCACTTGGACTATCTAGGTTAACGAACGGGCACTTGTAATATGCAGGTACCCTAGCGGGCACTTGGATTGTCTAGGTTACCTAACGGGCACTTGGATTTCTAGGTTAACGAACAGGCACTTGGACTATGTAGGTTGCTTAGCGGGCACTTGGACTATCTAGGTTAGTTAACGGGCACTTGGACTACCTAGGTTACCTAGCGGGAACTTGGACAATAAGTTACCTAGCAGGAACTTGGACTATCTAGGTTACCTAACGGGCACTTTGACTATCTAGGTTACATAGCGGGCACTTGGACTATGTAGGTTAACTAGCGAGCACTTGGACTCTAGGTTACCTAGCGGGCACTTGGACTATCTAGGTTACCTGGCAGGCACTTGGACTATCTAGGTTAACGAACGGGCACATGGACTATGTAGTTTACTTAGCGGGCACTTGGACTATGTAGGATCCCTATCGGACATTTGGACTACTTAGGTTACCTAGCGGGCACTTGGACTATCTAGGTTAACTAGCAGGCACTTGGACTATCAAGGTCAACTAGCGGGCCCTTGTACTATGTAGGTTACCTAGCCGGCCCTTGGACTATCTAGGTTACCTAGCGGGCATTTGGACAATGAAGGCTTCCTAGCGGTCATTTGGACTATATAGATTACCTAGCAGGCACTTAGATTTTGTAGGTTACCAAGCGGGCACTTGGACTATGTGGGTTCCCTAGCGGGCATTTGGACTATCTAGGTTACCTAACGGGCACTTGGACTATGTAGGTTACCTAGCGGGCACATGGATTATGCAGGTTCCCTATCGGGCACTTGGACTATGTAGGTTAACTAGCGGGCATTTGAACTATGTAGGTTACCTAGCGGGCACTTGCACTATGTAGGTTCACTATCGGGCACTTGGAGAATGTAGGTTAACTAGGGGGCACTAGGACAATGTAGGTTACCTAGCGGGCCCTTGGATTATCTAGGTTGCCTAGGGGGAACCTGGACTGTGTAGGTTAACTAGTGGGCCCTTGGACTATGTAGGTTGCCTAGCGGGCACTTGGACTATTTAGGTTCCCTAGCGGGCACTTGGACTATGTAGGTTAACTAGCGGGCACTTGGACTCTCTGGGTTACCTAGCGGGCACTTGGATTATCTAGGTTAACGAACGGGCACTTGGATTATGTAGGTTACCTAGCCGCCACTTGGACTATCTAGGTTAGCTAACAGGCACTTGAACTATTTAGCTTCCCTAGCGGGCACTTGTACTATCTAGGATACCTAGCTGGCACTTGGACTATGTAGGTCAACTAGCGGGCCCTTGGACTATCTAGGTTAGCTAACGGGCACTTAGATTATGTAGGTTAACTAGCGGGCACTTGCAATATGTAGGTTAACTAGTGGGCCCATGGACTATGTAGGTTTACTAACGGGCCCTTGGACTATCTAGGTTCCCTAAAGGGCACTTGGACTATCTAGGTTACCGAACGGGCACTTGGACTATCAAGGTTACCTAAAGGGCACTTGGACTATGTAGGCTAACTAGGGGGGCCCTTGGACGATCTAGGTTACCTAGCGGGTACTTGTACTATCTAGGTTAACTAGCGGGCACTTGAACTATCTAAGTTACCTAGCGGGCACTTGGACTATGTACGTTCCTTAGCGGGCACTTGGACTATCTAGGTTGCCTAGCTGGCACTTGGACTATGCAGGTTAAGTAGCGTGCCCTTGGACTATATAGGTTACGTAGCAGGCACTTGGTATATATGAAACTAGCGGGCACTTGGACTATGTAGGTTAACTAGAGGACACTTGGACTCTCTAGGTTAACTAGTGGGCCCTTGGACTATGTAGGTTAACTAGCGGGCACTTGGACAATCTAGGTTAACTAGGGGGCCCTTGGACTATCTAGGTTACCTAGCGGGCACTTGGACTATCTAGGTTACCTAGCGGGCACTTGGACTATGTAGGTTACCTAGTGGGCACTTGGACTATCTAGGTTATCGAACGGGCACTTGGAATATGCAGGTAACCTAGCGGGCACTTGGACTGTCTAGGTTCCCTAGCGGGCACTTGGACTTCTAGGTTAATGAACGGGCACTTGGACGATGTAGGTTGCTTAGCGGGCACTTGGACTATCTAGGTTAGGTAACGGGCACTTTGAGTATCTAGGTTACCTAGCGGGCACTTGGACTATCTAGGTTACCCAGCGGGCCCTTGGACTATGTAGGTTTCCTAGCGGGGGGCACTTGGACTATCTAGGTTAACAAACGGGCACTTGGACTATGTAGGTAACCTAGTGGGCACTTGGAAAGTCTAGGTTACCTAGCGGGCACTTGGACTATCTAGGTTAACGAACGGGCACTTGGACTATGTAGGATCCCTATCTGACATTTGGACTACTTAGGTTACCTAGCGGGCACTTGGACTATCTAGGTTAACTAGGGGGCACATGGACTATCTAGGTGAACTAGCGGGCCCTTGTACTATTTAGGTTAACTAGCGAGCACTTGGACTATCTAGGTTAACTAGCGGACCTTGGACTACGTAGGTTAACTAGCGGGCCCTTGGACTATCTAGGTTAATTAGCGGGCACTTTGATGATCAATGTTAACTAGCGGACACTTGGACTATGTAGGTTAACTAGCGGGCATTTGGACTATGTAGGTTCCCTATCGGGCACTTGGAGAATGTAGGTTAACTAGGGGGCACTAGGAAAATGTAGGTTACCTAGAGGGCCCTTGGACTATCTAGGTTACCTATGGGGAACCTGGACTATGTAGGTTAACTAGTGGGCACTTGGACTATCTAGGTTACCTAGCAGGCACTTGGACTATGTAGGTTAACTAGCAGGCACTTGGACTATCTAGGTTACATAGCGGCACTTGGACTATATACGTTCCCTAGCGGGCACTTGGACTATCTACGTTACCTAGCGTGCACTTGAACTATGTACGTTACCTAGCGGGCACTTGGACTATGTACGTTTCCTAGCGGGTACTTGGACTAGATAGGTTCCCTAGAGGGCACTTGGTCTATCTAGGTTAACTAGCGGGCACTTGGACTATCTAGGTTAACTAGCGAGCACTTGGACTATCTAGGTTAACTAGCGGGCATTTGGACTATTAGGGACCCTAGCGGGCATTTGGACTATATTGGTTACCTAGCGGGCACTTGGACTATGTAGGTTAACGAAAGGGCACTTGGACTATGTAGGTAACCTAGTGGTCACTTGAACTGTCTAGGTTACCTAGCGGGCACTTGGACTATGTAGGTTAACTAACGGGCACTTGGACTATCTAGGTTAACTAGCGAGCCCTTGGACGATGTAGGTTAACTAGCGGGCCCTTGTAATATGTAGGTTAACTAGCGGGCCCTTGGACTATGTAGGTTACCTAGCAGGCACTTGGACGATCTAGGTTAACTAGCGGGTACGTGGACTATGTAGGTTAACTAGCGGGCCCTTGGACTATGTAGATTAACTAGCGGCACTTGGACTATGTATGTTCCAGAGCGGGCACTTGGACTATGTAGGTTCCCTAGCAGGCACTTGGACTATGTAGGTTCCAGAGAGGGCACTTGGACTATCTAGGTTCCCTAGCGGGCACTTGTACTATGTAGGTTAACTAGCGGACACTTGGATGATCTAGGTTAACTAGCGGCACTTGGACTATCTACATAACAAGCGGGCCCTTGGACTATGTAGATTCCCTAGCGGGCACTTGGACTATGTAGGTTCCCTAGCAGGCACATGGACTCTGTATGTTCCCTAGCGGGCACTTCGACTATGTATGTTCCCTACGGACACTTGAACTATGTAAGTTAACTACCGGGCACATAACTATGTAGGTTAAACAGCGGGCCCTTGGACTATCTAGGTTACCTAGCGGGCACTTGGACTATGTAGGTTAACTACCGGGCACTTGCACTATCTAGGTTACCGAACGAGCATTTGGACTATATAGGTTACCTAGCGGTCACTTAGACAGTCTAGGTTACCTAGCGAGCACTTGCAATTCTAGGTTAACGAACGGGCACTTGGACTATGTATGTTGCATAGCGGGCAATTGGACTATCTAGGTTAGGTAACGGGCACTTGGACTATCTACGTTACCTAACGGGCACTTGGACTATCTAGGTTTCTTAGCGGGCACTTGGACGATCTAGGTTAACTAGAAGGCACTTGGACTATCTAGGTTAACTATCGTGCACTTGGACTATCTAGGTTAAATAGCGGGCACTTGGATGATCAATGTTAACTAGCGGGTACTTGGACTATCTAGGTTAGCTAACGGGCACTTGGACTAAGTACGTCCCCTAGTGGGCACTTGGACACTCTAGGTTAACTAACAGGCACTAGGACTATCTAGGTAAACTAGCGGGCACGTGGACTATCTAGGTTACCTAGCTGGCACTTGGACTATGAAGGTTCCCTAGCGGGCACTTGGATTATCTAGGTTACCTAGCGGGCACTTGGACTATGTAGGTTAACTAGCGGACGCTTGCACGATCTAGGTAACTACCGGGCTCTTGCACTATGTAGGTTAACTAGCGGGCCCATTGACTATGTAGGTTAACTAGCGGGCACGTGGACTATCTAGGTTACCTAGCTGGCACTTGGACTATGAAGGTTCCCTAGCGGGCACTTGGATTATCTAGGTTACCTAGCGGGCACTTGGACTATCTAGGTTACCTAGCTGGCACTTGAACTATCTACGTTACCTAGCGGGTTCTTGGAGTATGTAGGTTACCTAGCGGGCTGTTGAACTATCTAGGTTACCAAGCGGGCACTTGGACTATGTACGTTAACTAACGGGCACTTGGGCTATGTACGTTCCCTAGCGGGCCCTTGGACTATGTAAGTTCCCTAGCGGGCACTTGGACTATGTGGGTTTCCTGGCGGGCATTTGGACTATCTAGGTTACCTACCGGGCACTTGCACTATATAGGTTCTCTAGCGGACACTTGGATTATGTATGTTCCCTATCGGGCACTTGGACTATCTAGGTTACCTAGCTGGCACTTGAACTATCTATGTTACCTAGCGGGTACTTGGAGTATGTAAGTTCCCTAGCGTTCACTTGGACTATGTGGGTTCCCTAGCGGGTATTTAGACTATCTAGGTTACCTAACGGGCACTTGGACTATGTAGGTTCCCTAGAGGGCACTTGGATTATGTAGGTTCCCTATCGGGCACTTGGACTATGTAGGTTAACTAGCGGGCCTTTGGACTATGTAGGTTACCTAGCGGGCACTTGGACTATGTAGGTTCCCTATTAGGCACTTGGAGAATGCAGGTTAACTAGGGGGCACTAGGACAATGTAGGTTACCTAGCAGGCCCTTGGATTATCTAGGTTACCTAGGGGGAATCTGGTGTATGTAGGTTAACTAGTGGGCACTTGTACTATCTAGGTTACTAGCAGGCACTTGGACTATGTAGGTTAACTAGTGGGCATTTGGACTATCTAGGTTACCTAGCGGGCACTTGGACTATGTACGTTCCCTAGCAGGAACTTGGACTATCTACGTTACCTAGCGGGCACTTGGACTATGTACGTTACCTAGCGGGCACTTGGAGTATGTACGTTTCCTAGCGGGTACTTGGACTATCTATGTTAACTAGCGGGCACTTGGACTAGGTAGGTTAACTAGTGGGCACTTGGACTATCTAGGTTACCTAGTGGGCACTTGGACTATGTACGTTCCCTAGCAGGCACTTGGACTATCTACGTTACCTAGCGGGCACGTGGACTATGTACGTTACCTAGCGGGCACTTGGACTATGTAGGTTAAGTACCGGGCACTTGCACAATCTAGGTTACCGAACGGGCATTTGGACCATGTAGGTAACCTAGCGGGCACTTGGACAGTCTAGGTTACCTAGCGGGCACTTGGACTTCAAGTTAACGAACGGGCACTTGAACTATATATGTTGCATAGCGGGCAATTGGACTATCTAGGTTAGGTAACGGGCACTTGGACTATCTAGGTTAACTAGCGGGCACTTGGACTATCTTGGTTACCTAACGGCACTTGGAGTATCTAGGTTTCTTAGCGGGCACTAGGACTATGTAGGTTAACTAGCGGGCACTTGGACTATATAGGTTACCTAGAGGGCCCTTGTACTATGTAGGTTAACTAGCGAGCACTTCGAATATCTAGGTTACTAGCGGACCTTGGACTACGTAGGTTAACTAGCGGGCCCTTGGACTATGTAGGTTAACTAGCGGGCACTTGGACGATCTAGGTTAACTAGAGGGCACTTGGACTATCTAGGTTAACTAGCGTGCACTTGGACTATCTAGGTTAACTAGGGGGCACTTGGATGATCAATGTTAACTAGCGGGCACTTGGACTATCTAGGTTAGCTAACGGGCACTTGGACTAAGTACGTCCCCTAGTGGGCACTTGGACACTCTAGGTTAACTAACGGGCACTAGGACTATCTAGGTTAACTAGCGGGCACTTGGACTTTCTAGGTTACTTAGCTGGCACTTGGACTATGAAGGTTCCCTAGCGGGTACTTGGATTATCTAGGTTACCTAGCGGGCACTTGTACTATGTAGGTCAACTAGCGGGCCCTTGGACTATCTAGGTTAGCTAACTGGCACTTGGACTATGTAGGTTAACTAGCGGACACTTGCACGATCTTGGTTAACTAGCGGGCTCTTGCACTATGAAGGTTAACTAGCGGGCCCATAGACTATGTTGGTTAACTAGCGGGCACTTGGACGATCTAGGTTAACTAGCGGGCACTTGGACGATATAGGTTAACTAGCGGGCACTTGGATTATCTACGTTACCTAGCGGGCAATTGGACTATGTAGGTTCCCTAGCGGGCATTTGGACTATATAGATAACCTAGCGGTCACATAGAATTTGTAGGTTACCTAGCGGGCCCTTGGACTATTTAGGTTAACTATCGGGCCCTTGGACTATGTAGGTTACCTAGCGGGCACTTGGACGATCTAGGTTAACTAGCGGGTACTTGGACTATGTAGGTTAACTAGCGGGCCATTGGACTATGTAGATTAACTTGCGGCACTTTGACTATCTACGTTAACTAGCGGGCCCTTGGACTATGTAGATTCCCTAGTGGGCATTTGGACTATATAGATAACCTAGCGGGCACTTAGACTTTGTAGGTTACCTAGCGGGCAGTTGGACTTTCTAGGTTACCTAGCTGACACTTGAACTATCTACGTTACCTAGCGGGTTCTTTGAGTATGTAGGTTACCTAGCGGGCTGTTGGACTATCTAGGTTACCAAGCGGGCACTTGGACTATCTAGGTTAACTAACGGGTACTTGGACTATGTAGGTTCCCTAGCGGGCCCTTGGACTATGTAAGTTCCCTAGCGGGCACTTGGACTATGTGGGTTTCCTGGCGGGCATTTGGACTATCTAGGTTACCTAACGGGCACTTGGACTATGTAGGTTCCCTAACGGGCACTTGGATTATGTAGGTTCCCTATCGTGCACTTGGACTATGTAGGTTAACTAGAGGGCATTTGGACTAGGTTGGATACCTAGCGGGCACTTGGACTATGTAGGTTAACTAGAGGGCATTTGGACTAGGTTGGTTACCTAGCGGGCACTTGGACTATTTAGGTTCCCTATGGGGCACATGGAGAATATAGGTTAACTAGAGGGCATTTGGACTAGGTTGGTTACCTAGCGGGCACTTGGACTATGTAGGTTAACTAGAGGGCATTTGGACTATGTAGGTTACCTAGCGGGCCCTTGGACTATCTAGGATACCTAGCAGGCATTTTGACTATGTAGGCTCCCTAGCGGTCATTTGGACTATATAGATTACCTAGCGGGCACTTAGATTTTGTAGGTTACCAAGCGGGCACTTGGACTATCTAGGTTAACTAACGGGCACTTGGACTATGTAAGTTACTTAACGGGCCCTTGGACTATGTAGGTTCCCTAGTGGGCACTTGGACTATGTAGGTTGCCTAGCGTGCACTTGGACTATGTAGGTTCCCTAGCGGACACTGGGATTATGTAGGTTCCCTATCGGGCACTTGGACTATGTAGGTTAACTAGCGGGCACTTGGACTCTCTGGGTTACCTAGCGGGCACTTGGATTATCTAGGTTAACGAACGGGCACTTGGACTATGTAGGTTACCTAGCCGCCACTTGGACTATCTAGGTTAGCTAACAGGCACTTGGATTATTTAGGTTCCCTAGCGGGCACTTGTACTATCTAGGATACCTAGCTGGCACTTGGACTATGTAGGTCAACTCTCCGCCACTTGGACTATCTAGGTTAGCTAACAGGCACTTGGACTATTTAGGTTCCCTAGCGGGCACTTGTACCATCTAGGATACCTAGCTGGCACTTGGACTATCTAGTTTAACTAGCGGGCACGTGGACTATCTAGGTTATCTAGCGTGCACTTGGACTATGTAGGTTCCTTAGCGGGCACTTGGACTATCTAGGTTGCCTAGCTGGCACTTGGACTATGTAGGTTAACTAACGTGCCCTTGGACTATCTAGGTTACGTAGTGGCCAATTGGTATATAGGTTAACTAGCGGGCACTTGGACTATGTAGTTTAACTAGAGGACACTTGGACTATCTAGGTTAACTAGTGGACCCTTGGACAATCTAGGTTACCTAGCGGGCACATGGACTATATAGGTTACCTAGCGGGCACTTGGACTATGTAGGTTACCTAGTGGTCACTTGGACTATCTAGGTTAACGAACGGGCACTTGGAATATGCAGGTAACCTAGCAGGCACTTGCACTATCTAGGTTAGGTAACGGGCACTTTGAGTATCTAGGTTATATAGCGGGCACTTGGACTATGTAGGTTAACTAGCGGGCACTTGGATGATCAATGTAAACTAGCGCGCACTTGGACTATCTAGGTTAGCTAATGGGCACTTGGACTAAGTACGTCCCCTAGTGGGCACTTGGACCCTCTAGTTTAACTAACGGTCACTAGGACTATCTAGGTTTACTAGCGGGCACTTGGACTATCTAGGTTACCTAGCTGGCACTTGGACTATGAAGGTTCCCTAGCGGGCACTTGTATTATATAGGCTACCTAGCTGGCACTTGAACTATCTACGTTACCTAGCGGGTGCTTGGAGTATGTAGGTTACCAAGCGGGCACTTGGACTATATAGGTTAACTAACGGGCACTTGGACTATGTAGGTTCCCTAGCGAGCCCTTGGACTATGTAAGTTCCCTAGCGGGCACTTGGACTATGTGGGTTTCCTGGTGGGCATTTGGACTATCTAGGTTACCTAACGGGCACTTGAACTATGTAGGTTCCCTAGCGGGCACTTGGATTAAGTAGGTTCCCTATCGGGCACATGGACTATGTAGGTTAACTAGAGGGCATTTGGACTATGTAGGTTACCTAGCGGGCACTTGGACTATCTAGGTTACCTAGGGGGAACGTGGAATATGTAGGTTGCTTAGCGGGAACTTGGACTATGTAGATTCTCTAGCGGGCACTTGGATTATGTAGGTTCCCTATCGGGCACTTGGAGTATGTAGGTTACCAAGCGGGCACTTGGAATATGTAGGTTAACTAGCGGGCGCATGGATTATGTAGGTTTACTAGCGGGCCCTTGGACTATCTAGGTTCCCTAAAGTGCACTTGGATTATCTAGGTTACCGAACGGGCACTTGGACTATCTAGGTTACCTAAAGGGCAGTTGGACTCTGTAGGCTAACTAGGGGCCATTGGACGATCTAAGTTACCTAGTGGGTACTTGAACTATCTAGGTTAACTAGCGGGCACTTGCACTATCTAGGTTACCTAGCGGGCACTTGGATTATGTATGTTCCCTAGCGGGCACTTGGACTATCTAGTTTAACTAGCGGGCAATTGTAATATGTAGGTTAACTAGCGGACACTTGCACTATGTAGGTTACCTAGCAGGCACTTTGACTATCTAGGTAAACTAGCGGGCACTTGGACTATCTAGGTTAACTAGCGTGCACTTGGACTATGTAGGTTCCTTAGCGGGAACTTGAACTATCTAGGTTGCCTAGCGGGCACTTGTACTATGTAGGTTAACTAGCGTGCCCTTGGATTATCTAGGTTACGTAGCGGGCACTTGGTATATAGGTTAACTAGCGGGCACTTGGACTATATAGGTTAACTAGCAGACACTTGCACGATCTCGGTTAACTAGCGGGCCCTTGCACTATGTAGGTTAATTAGCGGGCCCATGGATTATGTAGATTTACTAGCAGGCACTTGGACTATCTAGGTTAACTAGCGGGCACTTGGACTATGTAGGTTCCTTAGCGGGCACTTGGACTATCTAGGTTGCCTAGCGGGCACTTGTACTATGTAGGTTAACTAGCGTTCCCTTGGATTATCTAGGTTACGTAGCGGGCACTTGGTATATAGGTTAACTAGCGGGCACTTGGACTATATAGGTTATCTAGCAGACACTTGCACGATCTCGGTTAACTAGCGGGCCCTTGCACTATGTAGGTTAACTAGCGGGCACTTGGACTATATAGGTTAACTAGCAGACACTTGCACGATCTCGGTTAACTAGCGGGCCCTTGCACTATGTAGGTTAACTAGCGGGCCCATGGATTATGTAGATTTACTAGCAGGCACTTGGACTATCTAGGTTAACTAGCGGGCACTTGGACTATGTAGATTCCTTAGCGGGCACTTGGACTATCTAGGTTGCCTAGCGGGCACTTGTACTATGTAGGTTAACTAGCGTGCCCTTGGACAATCTAGTTTACGTAGCGGGCACTTGGTATATAGGTTAACTAGCGGGCACTTGGACTATATAGGTTAACTAGCAGACACTTGCACGATCTCGGTTAACTAGCGGGCCCTTGCACTATGTTGGTTAACTAGCGGGCCCATGGATTATGTAGATTTACTAGCAGGCACTTGGACTATCTAGGTTAACTAGCGGGCACTTGGACTATCTAGGTTAACTAGCGTGCACTTGCACTATGTAGGTTCCTTAGCGGGCTCTTGGACTATCTAGGTTGCCTAGCGGGCACTTGTACTATGTAGGTTAACTAGCGTGCCCTTGGACAATCTAGGTTACGTAGCGGGCACTTGGTATATATGTTAACTAGCGGGCACTTGGACTATATAGGTTAACTAGTGGGCCCTTGCACTATGTAGGTTAATTAGCGGGCCCATGGTTTGTGTAGGTTTACTAGCAGGCACGTGGACTATCTAGGTTAACAAGCGGGCACTTGGTCTATGTAGTTTCCCTAGCGGGCATTTGGACTATTTAGGTTACCTAGCGGGCACTTGGACTATGTAGGTTACCTAGCGGGCACTTGGACTATCTAGGTTACCTTGCAGGCACTTTGACTATCTACATTAACTAACGGGCACTTGGACTATGTAGGTTGCCTAGCGGGCACTTGGATTATGTAGGTTCCCTATCGGGCACTTGGACTATGTAGGTTAACTAGCGGGCACTTGGACTGTCTAGGTTACCTAGCGGGCACTTGGATTATCTATGTTAACGAACGGGCACTTGGACTATGTACGTTACCTAGTCGCCATTTGGACTATCTAGGTTAGCTAACAGGCACTTGTATATCTAGGTTACCTAGCTCGCACTTAGACTATGTAGGTCAACTAGCGGGCCCTTGGACTATCTAGGTTAGCTAACGGGCACTTAGATTATGTAGGTTAACTAGCGGGCACTTGGAATATGTAGGTTAACTAGTGGACACTTGCACTATGTAGGTTAACTAGCGGGCCCATGGACTATGTAGGTTTACTAGCGGGCCCTTGGACTATCTAGGTTCCCTAAAGGGCACTTGGATTATCTAGGTTACCGAACGGACAACTTGGACTATCTAGGTTACCTAAAGGACAGTTGGACTATGTAGGCTAACTAGGGGGCCTTGGACCATCTAGGTTACCTAGCGGGTACTGGAACTATCTAGGTTAACTAGCGGGCACTTGCACTATCTAGGTTACCTAGCGGGCACTTGGACTATGTACGTTCCCTAGCGGGCACTTGGACTATCTATGTTAACTAGCGGGCACTTGGAATATGTAGGTTAACTAGCGGACATTTGTACTATGTAGGTTACCTAGCACGCACTTGGACTATCTAGGTTAACTAGCGGGCACTTGGACTCTGAAGGTTCCCTAGCGGGCATTTGGACTATATAGATAACCTAGCGGTCACATAGACTTTGTAGGTTACCTAGCGGGCCCTTGGACTATGTAGGTTAACTAGCGGGCCCTTGGACTATGTAGGTTACCTAGCGGGCACTTGGACGATCTAGGTTAACTAGCGGGTACTTGGACTATGTAGGTTAACTGGCGGGACATTGGACTATGTAGATTAACTTGCGGCACTAGGACTATCTACGTTAACTAGTGGGCCCTTGGACAATGTAGATTCCCTAGAGGGCATTTGGACTATATAGATAACCTAGCGGGCACTTAGACTTTGTAGGTTACCTAGCGGGCAGTTGGACTTTCTAGGTTACCTAGCTGACACTTGAACTATCTACGTTACCTAGCGGGTTCTTGGAGTATGTAGGTTACCTAGCGGGCTGTTGGACTATCTAGGTTACCAAGTGGGCACTTGGACTATCTAGGTTAACTAACGGGTACTTGGACTATGTAGGTTCCCTAGCGGTCCCTTGGACTATGTAAGTTCCCTAGCGGGCACTTGGACTATGTGGGTTTCCTGGCGGGCATTTGGACTATCTAGTTTACCTAACGGGCACTTGGACTATGTAGGTTCCCTAGCGGGCACTTGGATTATGTAGGTTCCCTATCGTGCACTTGGACTATGTAGGTTAACTAGAGGGCATTTGGACTATGTTGGTTAACTAGCGGGCACTTGGACTATGTAGGTTCCCTATCGGGCACTTGGAGAATGTAGGTTAACTAGGGGGCACTAGGACTATGTAGGTTACCTAGCGGGCCCTTGGACTATCTAGGTTACCTTGCGGGCATTTGGACTATGTAGGCTGCCTAGCGGTCATTTGGACTATATAGATTACCTAGCGGGCACTTAGATTTTGTAGGTTACCAAGCGGGCACTTGGACTATCTAGGTTAACTAACGGGCAGTTGGACTATGTAAATTCCCTAGCGGGCCCTTGGACTATGTAAGTTCCCTAGCGGGCACTTGGACTATGTGGGTTCCCTAGCGGGCATTTGGACTATCTAGGTTACCTAACGGGCACTTGGACTATGTAGGTTCCCTAGCGGGCACTTGGACTATGTAGGTTAACTAGCGGGCATTTGGACTATGTAGGTTGCCTAACGGGCCCTTGGACTATCTAGGTTACCTAGGGGGAACGTGGACTATGTAGGTTAACTAGTGGGCACTTGGACTATGTAGGTTGCCTAGCGGACACTTGGACTATGTAGGTTACCTAGCGGGCACTTGGACTCTCTGGGTTACCTACCGGGCACTTGGATTATCTAGGTTAACGAACGGGCACTTGGACTATGTAGGTTACCTAGCCGCCACTTGGACTATCTAGGTTAGCTAAAAGGCACTAGGACTATTTAGGTTCCCTAGCGGGTACTTGTACTATCTAGATTAGCTAGCTGGCACTTGGACTATGTAGGTCAACTAGCGGGCCCTTGGACTATGTAGGTTAGCTAACGGGCACTTACATTATGTAGGTTAACTAGCGGGCACTTGCACTATGTAGGTTACCTAGCAGGCACTTGGACTATCTAGGTTAACTAGCGGGCACTTGGAGTAACTAGGTTAACTAGCGTGCACTTGGACTATGTAGGTTCCTTAGCAGGCACTTGGACTAACTAGGTTAACTAGCGGGCACTTGGACTATATAGGTTAACTAGCGGACAATTGCACGATCTAGGTTAACTAGCGGGCCCTTGCACTATGTAGGTTAACTAGTGGGCCGCACTATGTAGGTTAACTAGTGGGCCCATGGATTATGTAAGTTTACTAGCAGGCACTTGGACTATCTAGGTTAACTAGCAGGCACTTGGACTATCTAGGTTAACTAGCGTGCACTTGGACTATGTAGGTTCCTTAGCGGTCACTTGGACTATCTAGGTTGCCTAGCGGGCACTTGCACTATGTAGGTTAACTAGCGGGCCCATGGATTATGTAGGTTAACTAGCGGGCACTTGGACTATCTAGATTAACTAGCGTGCACTTGGACTATGTAGGTTCCTTAGCGGGCACTTGGACTCTCTAGGTTGCCTAGTGGGCACTTGTACTATGAAGGTAAACTAGCGTGCCCTTGGACTATCTAGGTTACATAGCGGGCACTTGGTATATAGGTTAACTAGAGGGCACTTGGACTATATAGGTTAACTAGCGGACACTTGCCCGATCTAGGTTAACTAGCGGGCCCTTGCACTATGTAGGTTAACTAGCGGGCCCATGGATTATGTAGGTTTACTAACAGGCACTTGGACTATCTAGGTTATCAAGCGGGCACTTGGTCTATGTAGTTTCCTTAGCGGGCATTTGGACTATTTAGGTTACCTAGCGGGCACTTGGACTATGTAGGTTACCTAGCGGGCACTTGGACTATCTAGCTTACCTTGCAGGTACTTTCACTATCTAGGTTAACTAACGGGCACTTGGACTATGTAGGTTGCCTAGCGGGCTAATGGATTATGTAGGTTCCCTATCGGGCACTTGGACTATGTAGGTTAACTAGCGGGCACTTGGACTGTCTAGGTTACCTAGCGGGCACTTGGATTATGTAGGTTAACGAACGGGCACTGGGACTATGTAGGTTGCCTAGCGGGCTAATGGATTATGTAGGTTCCCTATCGGGCACTTGGACTATGTAGGTTAACTAGCGGGCACTTGGACTGTCTAGGTTACCTAGCGGGCACTTGGATTATGTAGGTTAACGAACGGGCACTTGGACTATGTACGTTACCTAGTCGCCACTTGGACTATCTAGGTTAGCTAACAGGCACTTGGACTATCTAGGTTCCCTAGAGGGCACTTGTACTATCTAGGTTACCTAGCTGGCACTTGGACTATGTAGGTCAACTAGCGGGCCCTTGGACTATCTAGGTAAGCGAACGGGCACTTGGACTATCTAGGTTACCTAGCGAGCACATGGACTATGTCGGTTAACTAGGGGGCCCTTGGACGATCTAGGTTACCTAGCGGGTACTTGAACTATCTAGGTTAACTAGCGGGCACTTGCACTATCTAGGTTACCTAGCGGGCACTTGGAGTATGTATGTTCCCTAGTCGGCACTTGGAATATCTAGGTTGCCTAGCTGGCACTTGGACTATGTAGGTTAACTAGCGTGCCCTTGGACTATCTAGGTTACGTAGCGGGCACTTGGTATATAGGTTAACTAGCGGACACTTGGATTATGTAGGTTAACTAGTGGACCCTTGGACTATGTAGGTTAACTAGCGGGCACTTGGACAATCTAGGTTAACTAGGGGGCACTTGGACGATCTAGGTTAACTAGCGGGCACTTGGATTATCAAAGGTAACAAGTGAGCCCTTGGACTATGTAGGTTAACTAGCGGTCCCTTGGACTATCTAGGTTACCTAGCGGGCACTTGGACTATATAGGTTACCTAGCGGGCACTTGGACTATGTAGGTTACCTAGTGGGCACTTGGACTATCTAGGTTAACGAACGGGCACTTGGAATATGCCGGTAACCTAGCGGGCACTTGGACTGTCTAGGTTACCTAGCGGGCACTTGGACTTCTAGGTTAACGAACGGGCACTTGGACTATGTAGGTTGCTTAGCGGGCACTTGGACTATTTAGGTTAGGTAACGGGCACTTTGAGTATCTAGGTTGACTAGGGGGCTCTTGGATGATCAATGTTAACTAGCGGGCACTTGGACTATCTAGTCTAGCTAACGTGCACTTGGACTAAGTACGTCCCCTAGTGGGCACTTGGACCCTCTAGGTTAACTAACGGGCACTAGGACTATCTAGGTTAACTAGCGGGCACTTGGACTATCTAGGTTACCTAGCTGACACTTGGACTATGAAGGTTCCCTAGCGGGCACTTGGATTGTATAGGTTACCTAGCTGGCACTTGAACTGTCTACGTTACCTAGCGGGTTCTTGGAGTATATAGGTTACCAAGCGGGCATTTGGTCTATCTAGGTTAACTAACGGGCACTTGGACTATGTGGGTTCCCTAGCGGGCCCTTGGACTATGTAAGTTCCCTAGCTGGCACTTGGACTATGTGGGTTTCCTGGCGGGCATTTGGACTATCTAGGTTACCGAACGGGCACTTGAAATATGTAGGTTCCCTAGAGGGCACTTGGATTATGTAGGTTCCCTATCGGGCACTTGGACTATGTAGGTTAACTAGAGGGCATTTGGACTATGTAGGTTACCTAGCGGGCACTTGGACTATCTAGGTTACCTAGGGGAAACGTGGACTATGTAGGTTACCTAGTGGGCACTTGGACTATGTAGGTTGCCTAGCGGGCACTTGGACTATTTAGGTTCCCTAGCGGGCACTTGGATTATGTAGGTTCCCTATCGGGCACTTAGACTATGTAGGTTAACTAGCGGGCACTTGGACTCTCTGGGTTACCTAGCGGGCACTTGGATTATCTAGGTTAACGAACAGGCACTTGGACTATGTAGGTTACCTAGCCGCCACTTGGACTATCTAGGTTAGCTAACAGGCACTTGGACTATTTAGGTTCCCTAGGGAGCACTTGTACTATCTAGGATACCTAGCTGGCAGTTGGACTATGTAGGTCAACTAGCGGGCCCTTGGACTATCTAGGTTAGCTAACGGGCACTTAGATAATGTAGGTTAACTAGCGGGCCCATGGACTATGTAGGTTTACTAGCGGGCCCTTGGACAATCTAGGTTCCCTAAAGGGCACTTGGATTATCTAGGTTACCGAACGGGCACTTGGACTATCTAGGTTACCTAAAGGACAGTTGGACTATGTAGGCTAACTAGGGGGCCTTGGACGATCTAGGTTACCTAGCGGGTACTGGAACTATCTAGGTTAACTAGCGGGCACTAGCACTATCTAGGTTACCTAGCGGGCACTTGGACTATGTACGTTCCCTAGCGGGCACTTGGACTATCTATGTTAACTAGCGGGCACTTGGAATATGTAGGTGAACTAGCGAACATTTGCACTATGTAGGTTACCTAGCACGCACATGGACTATCTACGTTAACTAGCGCTCTTGGAATATCTAAGTTAACTAGCGTGCACTTGGACTATGTAGGTTCCTTAGCGGTCACTTGGAATATCTAGGTTGCCTAGCGGGCACTTGTACTATATAGGTTAAGTAGCGTGCCCTTGGACTATCTAGGTTACGTAGTGGGCACTTGGTATATAGGTTAACTTGTGGGCACATGGACTATATAGGTTAACTAGTAGACACTTGCATGATCTAGGTTAACTAGCGGGCCCTTGCACTATGTAGGTTAACTAGCGGGCCCATGGATTATGTAGATTTACTTGCAGGCACTTGGACTATCTAGGTTCCTTAGCGGGCACTTGGACTATCTAGGTTGCCTAGCGGGCACTTGTACTATGTAGGTTAACTAGCGTGCCCTTGGACAATCTAGGTTACGTAGCGGGCACTTGGTATATATGTTAACTAGCAGGCACTTGGACTATATAGGTTAACTAGTGGGCCCTTGCACTATGTAGGTTAATTAGCGGGCCCATGGTTTGTGTAGGTTTACTAGCAGGCACGTGGACTATCTAGGTTAACAAGCGGGCACTTGGTCTATGTAGTTTCCCTAGCGGGCATTTGGACTATTTAGGTTACCTAGCGGGCACTTGGACTATGTAGGTTACCTAGCGGGCACTTGGACTATCTAGGTTACCTTGCAGGCACTTTGACTATCTACATTAACTAACGGGCACTTGGACTATGTAGGTTGCCTAGCGGGCACTTGGATTATGTAGGTTCCCTATCGGGCACTTGGACTATGTAGGTTAACTAGCGGGCACTTGGACTGTCTAGGTTACCTAGCGGGCACTTGGATTACTATGTTAAAGAACGGGCACTTGGACTATATACGTTACCTAGTCGCCACTTGGACTATCTAGGTTAGCTAACAGGCACTTGGACTATCTAGGTTACCTAGCTGGCACTTAGACTATGTAGGTCAACTAGTGGGCCCTTGGACTATCTAGGTTACCTAGGGGGAACGTGGACTATGTAGGTTACCTAGTGGGCACTTGGACTATGTAGGTTGCCTAGCGGGCACTTGGACTATTTAGGTTCCCTAGCGGGCACTTGGATTATGTAGGTTCCCTATCGGGCACTTAGACTATGTAGGTTAACTAGCGGGCACTTGGACTCTCTGGGTTACCTAGTGGGCACTTGGATTATCTAGGTTAACGAACAGGCACTTGGACTATGTAGGTTACCTAGCCGCCACTTGGACTATCTAGGTTAGCTAACAGGCACTTGGACTATTTAGGTTCCCTAGCGGGCACTTGTACTATCTAGGATACCTAGCTGGCAGTTGGACTATGTAGGTCAACTAGCGGGCCCTTGGACTATCTAGGTTAGCTAACGGGCACTTAGATTATGTAGGTTAACTAGCGGGCACTTGTAATATGTAGGTTAACTAGCGGGCCCATGGACTATGTAGGTTTACTAGCGGGCCCTTGGACAATCTAGGTTCCCTAAAGGGCACTTGGATTATCTAGGTTACCGAACGGGCACTTGGACTATCTAGGTTACCTAAAGGACAGTTGGACTATGTAGGCTAACTAGGGGGCCTTGGACGATCTAGGTTACCTAGCGGGTACTGGAACTATCTAGGTTAACTAGCGGGCACTTGCACTATCTAGGTTACCTAGCGGGCACTTGGACTATGTACGTTCCCTAGCGGGCACTTGGACTATCTATGTTAACTAGCGGGCACTTGGAATATGTAGGTGAACTAGCGGACATTTGCACTATGTAGGTTACCTACCACGCACTTGGACTATCTAGGTTAACTAGCGGGCACTTGGAATATCTAGGTTAACTAGCGTGCACTTGGACTATGTAGGTTCCTTAGCGGGCACTTGGAATATCTAGGTTGCCTAGCGGGCACTTGTACTATATAGGTTAAGTAGCGTGCCCTTGGACTATCTAGGTTACGTAGCGGGCACTTGGTATATAGGTTAACTTGCGGGCACTTGGACTATATAGGTTAACTAGTAGACACTTGCATGATCTAGGTTAACTAGCGGGCCCTTGCACTATGTAGGTTAACTAGCGGGCCCATGGATTATGTAGATTTACTTGCAGGCACTTGGACTATGTAGGTTCCTTAGCGGGCACTTGGACTATCTAGGTTAACTAGCGTGCACTTGTACTATGTAGGTTAACTAGCGTGCCCTTGGACAATCTAGGTTACGTAGCGGGCACTTGGTATATATGTTAACTAGCGGGCACTTGGACTATATAGGTTAACTAGTGGGCCCTTGCACTATGTAGGTTAATTAGCGGGCCCATGGTTTATGTAGGTTTACTAGCAGGCACGTTGACTATCTAGTTTAACAAGTGGGCACTTGGTCTATGTAGTTTCCCTAGCGGGCATTTGGACTATTTAGGTTACCTAGCGGGCACTTGGACTATGTAGGTTACCTAGCGGGCACTTGGACTATCTAGGTTACCTTGCAGGCACTTGGATTATGTAGGTTCCCTATCGGGCACTTGGACTATGTAGGTTAACTAGCGGGCACTTGGACTGTCTAGGTTACCTAGCGGGCACTTGGATTATCTATGTTAACGAACGGGCACTTGGACTATATACGTTACCTAGTCGCCACTTGGACTATCTAGGTTAGCTAACAGGCACTTGGACTATCTAGGTTACCTAGCTGGCACTTAGACTATTTAGGTCAACTAGCGGGCCCTTGGACTCTCTAGGTTAGCTAACGGGCACTTAGATTATGTAGGTTAACTAGCGGGCACTTGGAATATGTAGGTTAACTAGTGGACACTTGCACTATGTAGGTTAACTAGCGGGCCCATGGACTATGTAGGTTTACTAGCGGGACCTTGGACTATCTAGGTACCCTAAAGGGAACTTGGACTATCTAGGTAACCGAACGGGCACTTGGACTATCTACGTTACCTAGCAGGCACTTGGACTATGTAGACTAACTAGGGGGCCCTTGGACGATCTAGGTTACCTAGCGGGTATTTGAACTATCTAGGTTAACTAGCGGGCACTTGCACTATCTAGGTTACCTAGCGGGCACATGGAATATCTATGTTAACTAGCGGGCACTTGGAATATCTATGTTAACTAGCGGGCACGTGGAATATCTATGTTAACTAGCGGGCACTTGGAATATGTAGGTTAACTAGTGGACACTTGCACTATGTAGGTTACCTAGCAGGCACTTGGACTATCTAGGTTAACTAGCGTGCACTTGGACTATGTAGGTTCCTTAGCGGGCACTTGGACTATCTAGGTTGCCTAGCTGGCACTTGGACTATGTAGGTTAACTTGCATGCCCTTGGACTATCTAGGTTACGTAGCGGGCACTTGGTATATAGGTTAACTAGCGGGCACTTGGACTATGTCGGTTAACTAGAGGACACTTGGACTATCTAGGTTAACTAGTGGGCCCTTCGACTATGTAGGTTAACTAGCGGGCACTTGGACAATCTAGGTTAACTAGCAGGCACTTGGACGATCTAGGTTAACTAGCGGGCACTTGGACTATCAAAGTTAACAAGTGAGCCCTTGGACTAGGTAGGTTAAGTAGCGGGCCCTTGGACTATCTAGGTTACCAAGCGGGCACTTGGATTATATAGGTTACCTAGCGGGCACTTGGACTATGTAGGTTACCTAGTGGGCACTTGGACTATCTAGGTTAACGAACGGGCACTTGGAATATGCAGTTAACCTAGCGGGCACTTGGACTGTCTAGGTTACCTAGCGGGCACTTGGACTATGTAGGTTGCTTTGCCAGCACTTGGACTATCTAGGTTAGGTAACGGGCAATTTGAGTAGGTAGGTTACCTAGCGGGAACTTGGACAATGTAAGCTACCTAGCGGGCAATTGGACTATCTAGGTTACCTAACGGGCACTTTGACTATCTAGGTTACATAGCGGGCACTTGGACTATGTAGGTTAACTAGCGGGCACTTGGACGATCTAGGTTAACTAGAGGGCACTTAGACTATCTAGGTTAACTAGCGTGCACTTGGACTATCAAGGTTAACTAGCGGGCACTTGGATGATCAATGTTAACTAGCGGGCACTTGGACTATCTAGGTTAGCTAACGGGCACTTGGACTAAGTACGTCCCCTAGTGGGCACTTGGACACTCTAGGTTAACTAAAGGGCACTAGGACTATCTAGGTTAACTAGCTGGCACTTGGACTATGAAGGTTCCCTAGCGGGCACTTGGATTATATAGGTTACCTAGCTTTCACTTGAACTATCTAGGTTACCTAGCTGGCACTTGGACTATGTAGGTCAACTAGCGGGCCCTTGGATTATCTAGGTTAGCTAACTGGCACTTAGATTATGTAGGTTAACTAGCGGGCACTTGGAATATGTAGGTTAACTAGCGGACACTTGCACTATGTAGGTTAACTAATGGGCCCATGGATTATGTAGGTTTATTAGCGGGCCCTTGGACTATCTAGGTTCCCTAAAGGGCACTTGGACTATGAAGGTAACCGAACGGGCACTTGGTCTATCTAGGTTACCTATCGGGCACTTGGACTATGTCGGCTAACTAGGGGGCCCTTGGACGATGTAGGTTACCTAGCGGGTACTTGAACTATCTAGGTTAACTAGCGGGCACTTGCACTATCTAGGTTACCTAGCGGGCACTTGGAGTATGTATGTTCCCTAGTGGGCACATGGAATATCTAGGTTGCCCAGCTGGCACTTGGACTATGTAGGTTAAGTAGCGTGCCTTGGACTATCTAGGTTACGTAGCGGGCACTTGGTATATAGGTTAACTAGCGGGCACTTGGACTATGTAGGTTAACTAGTGGGCACTTGGACAATATAGGTTAACTAGGGGGCACTTGGACGATCTAGGTTAACTAGCGGGCACTTGGACTATCAAAGGTAACAAGTGAGCCCTTGGATTATATAGGTTTACTAGCGGTCCGTTGGACTATATAGGTTACCTAGCGGGCACTTGGACTATATAGGTTACCTAGCGGGCACTTGGACTATGTAGGTTACCTAGTGGGCACTTGGACTATATAGGTTAACGAACGGGCACTTGGAATATGCAGGTAACCTAGCGGGCACTTGGACTGTCTAGGTTACCTAGCGGGCACTTGGACTTCTAGGTTAACGAACGGGCACTTGGACTATGTAGGTTGCTTAGCGGGCACTTGGACTATTTAGGTTAGGTAACGGGCACTTTGAGTATCTAGGTTAACTAGGGGGCACTTGGATGATCATGTTAACAAGCGGGCACTTGGACTATCTAGGTTAGCTAACGTGCACTTGGACTAAGTACGTCCCCTAGTGGGCACTTGGACCCTCTAGGTTAACTAACGGGCACTAGGACTATCTAGGTTAACTAGCGGGCACTTGGACTATCTAGGTTACCTAGCTGGCACTTGGACTATGAAGGTTCCCTAGCGGGCACTTGGATTATATAGGTTACCTAGCTGGCACTTGAACTGTCTACGTTACCTAGCGGGTTCTTGGAGTATGTAGGTTACCAAGCGGGCACTTGGACTATCTAGGTTAACTAACGGGCACTTGGACTATGTAGGTTCCCTAGCGGGCCCTTGGACTATGTAAGTTCCCTAGCTGGCACTTGGACTATGTGGGTTTTCTGGCGGGCATTTGGACTATCTAGGTTACCTAACGGGCACTTGAACTATGTAGGTTCCCTAGCGGGCACTTGGATTATGTAGGTTCCCTATCGGGCACTTGGACTATGTAGGTTAACTAGAGGGCATTTGGACTATGTAGGTTACCTAGCGGGCACTTGGACTATCTAGGTTACCTAGGGGGAACGTGGACTATGTAGGTTAACTAGTGGGCACTTGGACTATGTAGGTTGCCTAGCGGGCACTTGGACTATGTAGGTTCCCTAGCGGGCACTTGGATTATGTAGGTTCCCTATCGGGCACTCGGACTATTTAGGTTAACTAGCGGGCACTTGGACCCTCTGGGTTACCTAGCGGGCACTTGGATTATCTAGGTTAACGAACAGGCACTTGGACTATGTAGGTTACCTAGCCGCCACTTGGACTATCTAGGTTAGCTAACAGGCACTTGGACTATTAATGTTCCCTAGCGGGCACTTGTACTATCTAGGATACCTAGCTGGCAGTTGGACTATGTAGGTCAACTAGCGGGCCCTTGGACTATCTAGGTTAGCTAACGGGCACTTAGATTATGTAGGTTAACTAGCGGGCACTTGTAATATATAGGTTAACTAGTGGGCCCATGGACTATGTAGGTTTACTAGCGGGCCCTTGGACTATCTAGGTTCCCTAAAGGGCACTTGGATTATCTAGGTTACCGAACGGGCACTTGGACTATCTAGGTTACCTAAAGGACAGTTGGACTATGTAGGCTAACTAGGGGGCCTTGGACGATCTAGGTTACCTAGCGGGTACTGGAACTATCTAGGTTAACTAGCGGGCACTTGCACTATCTAGGTTACCTAGCGGGCACTTGGACTATGTACGTTCCCTAGCGGGCACTTGGACTATCTATGTTAACTAGCGGGCACTTGGAATATGTAGGTTAACTAGCGGACATTTGCACTATGTAGGTTACCTAGCACGCACTTGGACTATCTAGGTTAACTAGCGGGCACTTGGAATATCTAGGTTAACTAGCGTGCACTTGGACTATGTAGGTTCCTTAGCGGGCACTTGGACTATCTAGGTTGCCTAGCGGGCACTTGTACTATATAGGTTAAGTAGCGTGCCCTTGGACTATCTAGGTTACGTAGCGGGCATTTGTTATATAGGTTAACTAGCGGGCCCTTGGACTATATAGGTTAACTAGTAGACACTTGCATGATCTAGGTTAACTAGCGGGCACTTGCACTATGTAGGTTAACTAGCGGGCCCATGGATTATGTAGATTTACTTGCAGGCACTTGGACTATCTAGGTTAACTAGCGGGCACTTGGACTATCTAGGTTAACTAGCGTGCACTTGGACTATGTAGGTTCCTTAGCGGGCACTTGGACTATCTAGGTTGCCTAGCGGGCACTTGTACTATGTAGGTTAACTAACGTGCCCTTGGACTATCTAGGTTACGTAGCGGGCACTTGGTATATATGTTAACTAGCGGGCACTTGGACTATATAGGTTAACTAGTGGGCCCTTGCACTATGTAGGTTAATTAGCAGTCCCATGGTTTATGTAGGTTTACTAGCAGGCACGTAGACTATCTAGGTTAACAAGCGGGCACTTGGTCTATGTATTTTCCCAGCGGGCATTTGGAATATTTAGGTTACCTAGCGGGCACTTGGACTATGTAGGTTACCTAGCGGGCACTTGGACTATCTAGGTTACCTTGCAGGCACTTTGACTATCTACATTAACTAACGGGCACTAGGACTATGTAGGTTGCCTAGCGGGCACTTGGATTATGTAGGTTCCCTATCGGGCACTTGGACTATGTAGGTTAACTAGCGGGCACTTGGACTGTCTAGGTTACCTCGCGGCCAATTGGATTATCTAGGTTAATGAACAGACACTTGGAGTATGTACGTTACCTAGTCGCCACTTGGACTATCTAGGTTAGCTAACAGGCACTTGTACTATCTAGGTTACCTAGCTGGCACTTGGACTATGTAGGTCAACTAGCGGGCCCTTGGACTATCTAGGTTAGCTAACGGGCACTTGGAATATGTAGGTTAACTAGTGGACACTTGCACTATGTAGGTTAACTAGCGGGCCCATGGACTATGTAGGTTTACTAGCGGGCCCTTGGACTACCTAGGTACCCTAAAGGGAACTTGGACTATCTAGGTAACCGAACGGACACTTGGACTATCTAGGTTACCTAGCGGGAACTTGGACTATGTAGGCTAACTAGGGGGCCCTTGGACGATCTAAATTACCAAGCGGGCACATGGAATATCTATGTTAACTAGCGGGCACTTGGAATATCTATGTTAACTAGCGGGCACGTGGAATATCTATGTTAACTAGCGGGCACTTGGAATATGTAGGTTAACTAGTGGACACTTGCACTATGTAGGTTACCTAGCAGGCACTTGGACTATCTAGGGTAACTAGCGTGCACTTGGACTATGTAGGTTCCTTAGCGGGCACTTGGACTATCTAGGTTGCCTAGCTGGCACTTGGACTATGTAGGTTAACTTGCATGCCCTTGGACTATCTAGGTTACGTAGCGGGCACTTGGTATATAGGTTAACTAGCGGGCACTTGGACTATGTAGGTTAACTAGAGGACACTTGGATTATCTAGGTTAACTAGTGGGCCCTTCGACTATGTAGGTTAACTAGCGGGCACTTGGACAATCTAGGTTAACTAGCAGGCACTTGGACGATCTAGGTTAACTAGCGGGCACTTGGACTATCAAAGTTAACAAGTGAGCCCTTGGACTAGGTAGGTTAAGTAGCGGGCCCTTGGACTATCTAGGTTACCAAGCGGGCACTTGGATTATATAGGTTACCTAGCGGGCACTTGGACTATGTAGGTTACCTAGTGGGCACTTGGACTATCTAGGTTAACGAACGGGCACTTGGAATATGCAGTTAACCTAGCGGGCACTTCGACTGTCTAGGTTACCTAGCGGGCACTTGGACTATGTAGGTTGCTTATCGGGCACTTGGACTATCTAGGTTAGGTAACGGGCAATTTGAGTATGTAGGTTACCTAGCGGGAACTTGGACAATGTAAGTTACCTAGCGGGCAATTGGACTATCTAGGTTACCTATCGGGCACTTTGACTATCTAGGTTACATAGCGGGCACTTGGACTATGTAGGTTAACTAGCGGGCACTTGGACGATCTAGGTTAACTAGAGGGCACTTTGACTATCTATGTTAACTAGCGTGCACTTGGACTATCTAGGTTAACTAGCGGGCACTTGGATAATCAATGTTAACTAGCGGGCACTTGGACTATCTAGGTTACATAGCGGGCACTTGGACTATGTAGGTTAACTAGCGGGCACTTGGACGATCTAGGTTAACTAGAGGGCACTTTGACTATCTATGTTAACTAGCGTGCACTTGGACTATCTAGGTTAGCTAACGGGCACATGGACTAAGTACGTCCCCTAGTGGGCACTTGGACATTCTAGGTTAACTAACGGGCACTAGGACTATCTAGGTTAACTAGCGGGCACTTGGACTATCTAGGTTACCTAGCTGGCACTTGGACTATGAAAGTTCCCTAGCGGGCACTTGGATTATATAGGTTACCTACCTGGCACTTGAACTATCTATGTTACCTAGCGGGTTCTTGGAGTATGTAGGTTACCTAGCGGGCTGTTGGACTATCTAGGTTACCAAGCGGGCACTTGGACTATCTAGGTTAACTAATGGGCACATGGATTATGTAGGTTCCCAGCGGGCCCTTGGACTATGTAAGTTCCCTAGCGGGGACTTGGACTATGTGGGTTTCCTGGCGGGCATTTGGACTATCTAGGTTACCTAACGGGCACTTGGACTATGTATGTTCCCTAGTGGGCACTTGGACTATATAGGTTCCCTAGCGGGCACTTGGATTATGTAGGTTCCCTATCGGGCACTTGGACTATGTAGGTTAACTAGAGGGCATTTGGACGAAGTAGGTTACCTAGCGGGCACTTGGATTATGTAGTTTCCCTATCGGGCACTTGGAGAATGTAGGTTAACCAGGGGGGCACTAGGACTATGTAGGTTACATAGCGGGCCCTTGGACTATCTAGGTTACCTAGCAGGCATTTGTACTATGTAGGCTCCCTAGCGGTCATTTGGACTATATAGATTACCTTGCGGGCACTTAGACTTTGTAGGTTACCTAGCGGGCATTTGGACTATCTAGGTTACCTAGTTGGCACTTGAAATATCTACGTTACCTAGCGGGTACTTGGAGTATGTATGTTACCTACCGGGCTGTTGGACTATCTAGGTTCCCTAGCGGGCATTTGGACTATCTAGGTTACCTAACGGGCACTTGGACTATGTAGGTACCCTAGCGGGCACTTGGATTATGTAGGTTCCCTATCGGGCACTTGGACTATGTAGGTTACCTAGCGGGCCCTTGGACTATCTAGGTTACCTAGGGGGAACCTGGACTATGTAAGTTAACTAGTGGGCACTTGGACTATATAGGTTCCCTAGCGGGCACTTGGATTATGTAAGTTCCCTATTGGGCACTTGGACTATGTAGGTTAACTAGCGGGCACTTGGACTCTCTAGGTTACCTAGCGGGCACTTGGATTATCTAGGTTAGCGAAGGGCACTTGGACTATGTAGGTTACCTAGCCGCCACTTGGACTATCAAGGTTAGCTAACAGGCACTTGGACTATTTAGGTTCCCTAACGGGCACTTGTACTATCTAGGATACCTAGCTGGCACTTGGACTATGTAGGTCAACTAGCGGGCCCTTGGACTATCTAGGTTAGCTAAGGGGCACTTAGATTATGTAGGTTAAAAAGCGGGCACTTGGAATATTTAGGTTATCTAGCGGGCCCATGGACTATATAAGTTTACTAGCGGGCCGTTGGACTATCTAGGTTACCGAAAAGGCACTTGGACTATCTAGGTTACCTAGCGGGCACTTGGACTATGTAGGCTAACTAGGGGTCCCTTGGACGATCTAGGTTACCTAACGGGTACTTGAACTATCTAGGTTACCTAGCGGGCACTTGGACTATGTACGTTCCCTAGCGGGCACTTGGACTATCTTTGTTAACTAGCGGGCACTTGGAATATGTAGGTTAACTAGCGGACACTTGAACTATGTAGGTTACCTAGGAGGCACTTGGACTATCTAGGTTAACTAGCGGGCACTTGGACCATCTAGGTTAACTAGCGTGCACTTGGACTATGTAGGTTCCTTAGCGGGCACTTGGACTATCTAGGTTGCCTAGCGGGCACTTGGACTATGTAGGTTAACTAGCGGGCACTTGGACTGTCTAGGTTACCTAGCGGGCACTTGGATTATCTAGGTTAACGAACGGGCACTTGGACAATATAGGTTAACTAGGGGGCACTTGGACGATCTAGGTTAACTAGCGGGCACTTGGATTATCAAAGGTAACAAGTGAGCCCTTGGACTATGTAGGTTAACTAGCGGTCCCTTGGACTATCTAGGTTACCTAGCGGGCACTTGGACTATATAGGTTACCTAGCGGGCACTTGGACTATGTAGGTTACCTAGTGGGCACTTGGACTATCTAGGTTAACGAACGGGCACTTGGAATATGCAGGTAACCAAGCGGGCACGTGGACTGTCTAGGTTACCTAGCGGGCACTTGGACTTCTAGGTTAACGAACGGGCACTTGGACTATGTAGGTTGCTTAGCGGGCACTTGGACTATTTAGGTTAGGTAACGGGCACTTTGAGTATCTAGGTTAACTAGGGGGCACTTGGATGATCAATGTTAACAAGCGGGCACTTGGACTATCTAGGTTAGCTAACGTGCACTTGGACTAAGTACGTCCCCTAGTGGGCACTTGGACCCTCTAGGTTAACTAACGGGCACTAGGACTATCTAGGTTAACTAGCGGGCACTTGGACTATCTAGGTTACCTAGCTGGCACTTGGACTATGAAGGTTCCCTAGCGGGCACTTGGATTATATAGGTTACCTAGCTGGCACTTGAACTGTCTACGTTACCTAGCGGGTTCTTGGAGTATGTAGGTTACCAAGCGGGCACTTGGACTATCTAGGTTAACTAACGGGCACTTGGACTATGTAGGTTCCCTAGCGGGCCCTTGGACTATGTAAGTTCCCTAGCTGGCACTTGGACTATGTGGGTTTTCTGGCGGGCATTTGGACTATCTAGGTTACCTAACGGGCACTTGAACTATGTAGGTTCCCTAGCGGGCACTTGGATTATGTAGGTTCCCTATCGGGCACTTGGACTATGTAGGTTAACTAGAGGGCATTTGGACTATGTAGGTTACCTAGCGGGCACTTGGACTATCTAGGTTACCTAGGGGGAACGTGGACTATGTAGGTTAACTAGTGGGCACTTGGACTATGTAGGTTGCCTAGCGGGCACTTGGACTATGTAGGTTCCCTAGCGGGCACTTGGATTATGTAGGTTCCCTATCGGGCACTCGGACTATTTAGGTTAACTAGCGGGCACTTGGACCCTCTGGGTTACCTAGCGGGCACTTGGATTATCTAGGTTAACGAACAGGCACTTGGACTATGTAGGTTACCTAGCCGCCACTTGGACTATCTAGGTTAGCTAACAGGCACTTGGACTATTAATGTTCCCTAGCGGGCACTTGTACTATCTAGGATACCTAGCTGGCAGTTGGACTATGTAGGTCAACTAGCGGGCCCTTGGACTATCTAGGTTAGCTAACGGGCACTTAGATTATGTAGGTTAACTAGCGGGCACTTGTAATATATAGGTTAACTAGTGGGCCCATGGACTATGTAGGTTTACTAGCGGGCCCTTGGACTATCTAGGTTCCCTAAAGGGCACTTGGATTATCTAGGTTACCGAACGGGCACTTGGACTATCTAGGTTACCTAAAGGACAGTTGGACTATGTAGGCTAACTAGGGGGCCTTGGACGATCTAGGTTACCTAGCGGGTACTGGAACTATCTAGGTTAACTAGCGGGCACTTGCACTATCTAGGTTACCTAGCGGGCACTTGGACTATGTACGTTCCCTAGCGGGCACTTGGACTATCTATGTTAACTAGCGGGCACTTGGAATATGTAGGTGAACTAGCGGACATTTGCACTATGTAGGTTACCTAGCACGCACTTGGACTATCTAGGTTAACTAGCGGGCACTTGGAATATCTAGGTTAACTAGCGTGCACTTGGACTATGTAGGTTCCTTAGCGGGCACTTGGACTATCTAAGTTGCCTAGCGGGCACTTGTACTATATAGGTTAAGTAGCGTGCCCTTGGACTATCTAGGTTACGTAGCGGGCATTTGGTATATAGGTTAACTAGCGGGCCCTTGGACTATATAGGTTAACTAGTAGACACTTGCATGATCTAGGTTAACTAGCGGGCACTTGCACTATGTAGGTTAACTAGCGGGCCCATGGATTATGTAGATTTACTTGCAGGCACTTGGACTATCTAGGTTAACTAGCGGGCACTTGGACTATCTAGGTTAACTAGCGTGCACTTGGACTATGTAGGTTCCTTAGCGGGCACTTGGACTATCTAGGTTGCCTAGCGGGCACTTGTAGTATGTAGGTTAACTAACGTGCCCTTGGACTATCTAGGTTACGTAGCGGGCACTTGGTATATATGTTAACTAGCGGGCACTTGGACTATATAGGTTAACTAGCGGGCCCTTGCACTATGTAGGTTAATTAGCGGGCCCATGGTTTATGTAGGTTTACTAGCAGGCACGTAGACTATCTAGGTTAACTAGCGGGCCCTTGCACTATGTAGGTTAATTAGCGGGCCCATGGTTTATGTAGGTTACCTAGCAGGCACTTGGACTATCTAGGGTAACTAGCGTGCACTTGGACTATGTAGGTTCCTTAGCGGGCACTTGGACTATCTAGGTTGCCTAGCTGGCACTTGGACTATGTAGGTTAACTTGCATGCCCTTGGACTATCTAGGTTACGTAGCGGGCACTTGGTATATAGTTTAACTAGCGGGCACTTGGACTATGTAGGTTAACTAGAGGACACTTGGATTATCTAGGTTAACTAGTGGGCCCTTCGACTATGTAGGTTAACTAGCGGGCACTTGGACAATCTAGGTTAACTAGCAGGCACTTGGACGATCTAGGTTAACTAGCGGGCACTTGGACTATCAAAGTTAACAAGTGAGCCCTTGGACTAGGTAGGTTAAGTAGCGGGCCCTTGGACTATCTAGGTTACCAAGCGGGCACTTGGATTATATAGGTTACCTAGCGGGCACTTGGACTATGTAGGTTACCTAGTGGGCACTTGGACTATCTAGGTTAACGAACGGGCACTTGGAATATGCAGTTAACCTAGCGGGCACTTTGACTGTCTAGGTTACCTAGCGGGCACTTGGACTATGTAGGTTGCTTATCGGGCACTTGGACTATCTAGGTTAGGTAACGGGCAATTTGAGTATGTAGGTTACCTAGCGGGAACTTGGACAATGTAAGTTACCTAGCGGGCAATTGGACTATCTAGGTTACCTATCGGGCACTTTGACTATCTAGGTTACATAGCGGGCACTTGGACTATGTAGGTTAACTAGCGGGCACTTGTACGATCTAGGTTAACTAGAGGGCACTTTGACTATCTATGTTAACTAGCGTGCACTTGGACTATCTAGGTTAACTAGCGGGCACTTGGATAATCAATGTTAACTAGCGGGCACTTGGACTATCTAGGTTACATAGCGGGCACTTGGACTATGTAGGTTAACTAGCGGGCACTTGGACGATCTAGGTTAACTAGAGGGCACTTTGACTATCTATGTTAACTAGCGTGCACTTGGACTATCTAGGTTAGCTAACGGGCACATGGACTAAGTACGTCCCCTAGTGGGCACTTGGACATTCTAGGTTAACTAACGGGCACTAGGACTATCTAGGTTAACTAGCGGGCACTTGGACTATCTAGGTTACCTAGCTGGCACTTGGACTATGAAAGTTCCCTAGCGGGCACTTGGATTATATAGGTTACCTACCTGGCACTTGAACTATCTATGTTACCTAGCGGGTTCTTGGAGTATGTAGGTTACCCAGCGGGCTGTTGGACTATCTAGGTTACCAAGCGGGCACTTGGACTATCTAGGTTAACTAACGGGCACATGGACTATGTAGGTTCCCTAGCGGGCCCTTGGACTATGTAAGTTCCCTAGCGGGGACTTGGACTATGTGGGTTTCCTGGCGGGCATTTGGACTATCTAGGTTACCTAACGGGCACTTGGACTATGTATGTTCCCTAGCGGGCACTTGGACTATATAGGTTCCCTAGCGGGCACTTGGATTATGTAGGTTCCCTATCGGGCACTTGGACTATGTAGGTTAACTAGAGGGCATTTGGACGAAGTAGGTTACCTAGCGGGCACTTGGATTATGTAGTTTCCCTATCGGGCACTTGGAGAATGTAGGTTAACCAGGGGGGCACTAGGACTATGTAGGTTACATAGCGGGCCCTTGGACTATCTAGGTTACCTAGCAGGCATTTGTACTATGTAGGCTCCCTAGCGGTCATTTGGACTATATAGATTACCTTGCGGGCACTTAGACTTTGTAGGTTACCTAGCGGGCATTTGGACTATCTAGGTTACCTAGGTGGCACTTGAAATATCTACGTTACCTAGCGGGTACTTGGAGTATGTATGTTACCTACCGGGCTGTTGGACTATCTAGGTTCCCTAGCGGGCATTTGGACTATCTAGGTTACCTAACGGGCACTTGGACTATGTAGGTACCCTAGCGGGCACTTGGATTATGTAGGTTCCCTATCGGGCACTTGGACTATGTAGGTTACCTAGCGGGCCCTTGGACTATCTAGGTTACCTAGGGGGAACCTGGACTATGTAAGTTAACTAGTGGGCACTTGGACTATATAGGTTCCCTAGCGGGCACTTGGATTATGTAAGTTCCCTATTGGGCACTTGGACTATGTAGGTTAACTAGCGGGCACTTGGACTCTCTAGTTACCTAGCGGGCACTTGGATTATCTAGGTTAGCGAAGGGCACTTGGACTATGTAGGTTACCTAGCCGCCACTTGGACTATCAAGGTTAGCTAACAGGCACTTGGACTATTTAGGTTCCCTAACGGGCACTTGTACTATCTAGGATACCTAGCTGGCACTTGGACTATGTAGGTCAACTAGCGGGCCCTTGGACTATCTAGGTTAGCTAAGGAGCACTTAGATTATGTAGGTTAAAAAGCGGGCACTTGGAATATTTAGGTTATCTAGCGGGCCCATGGACTATATAAGTTTACTAGCGGGCCGTTGGACTATCTAGGTTACCGAAAAGGCACTTGGACTATCTAGGTTACCTAGCGGGCACTTGGACTATGTAGGCTAACTAGGGGTCCCTTGGACGATCTAGGTTACCTAGCGGGTACTTGAACTATCTAGGTTACCTAGCGGGCACTTGGACTATGTACGTTCCCTAGCGGGCACTTGGACTATCTAAGTTAAATAGCGGGCACTTGGAATATGTAGGTTAACTAGCGGACACTTGAACTATGTAGGTTACCTAGGAGGCACTTGGACTATCTAGGTTAACTAGCGGGCACTTGGACCATCTAGGTTAACTAGCGTGCACTTGGACTATGTAGGTTCCTTAGCGGGCACTTGGACTATCTAGGTTGCCTAGCGGGCACTTGGACTATGTAGGTTAACTAGCGGGCACTTGGACTGTCTAGGTTACCTAGCGGGCACTTGGATTATCTAGGTTAACGAACGGGCACTTGGACTATGTAGGTTCCCTAGCGGGCACTTGGATTATGTAGGTTCCCTATCGGGCACTCGGACTCTTTAGGTTAACTAGCGGGCACTTGGACTCTCTGGGTTACCTAGCGGGCACTTGGATTATCTAGGTTAACGAACAGGCACTTGGACTATGTAGGTTACCTAGCCGCCACTTGGACTATCTAGGTTAGCTAACAGGCACTTGGACTATTTAGGTTCCCTAGCGGGCACTTGTACTATCTAGGATACCTAGCTGGCACTTGGACTATGTAGGTCAACTAGCGGGCCCTTGGACTATCTAGGTTAGCTAACGGGCACTTAGATTATGTAGGTTAACTAGCGGGCACTTGTAATATGTAGGTTAACTAGCGGGCCCATGGACTATGTAGGTTTACTAGCGGGCCCTTGGACAATCTAGGTTCCCTAAAGGGCACTTGGATTATCTAGGTTACCGAACGGGCACTTGGACTATCTAGGTTACCTAAAGGACAGTTGGACTATGTAGGCTAACTAGGGGGCCTTGGACGATCTAGGTTACCTAGCGGGTACTGGAACTATCTAGGTTAACTAGCGGGCACTTGCACTATCTAGGTTACCTAGCGGGCACTTGGACTATGTACGTTCCCTAGCGGGCACTTGGACTATCTATGTTAACTAGCGGGCACTTGGAATATGTAGGTGAACTAGCGGACATTTGCACTATGTAGGTTTCCTAGCACGCACTTGGACTATCTAGGTTAACTAGCGGGCACTTGGAATATCTAGGTTAACTAGCGTGCACTTGGACTATGTAGGTTCCTTAGCGGGCACTTGGAATATCTAGGTTGCCTAGCGGGCACTTGTACTATATAGGTTAAGTAGCGTGCCCTTGGACTATCTAGGTTACGTAGTGGGCACTTGGTATATAGGTTAACTTGCGGGCACTTGGACTATATAGGTTAACTAGTAGACACTTGCATGATCTAGGTTAACTAGCGGGCCCTTGCACTATGTAGGTTAACTAGCGGGCCCATGGATTATGTAGATTTACTTGCAGGCACTTGGACTATCTAGGTTCCTTAGCGGGCACTTGGACTATCTAGGTTGCCTAGCGGGCACTTGGTATATATGTTAACTAGCAGGCACTTGGACTATATAGGTTAACTAGTGGGCCCTTGCACTATGTAGGTTAATTAGCGGGCCCATGGTTTGTGTAGGTTTACTAGCAGGCACGTGGACTATCTAGGTTAACAAGCGGGCACTTGGTCTATGTAATTTCCCTAGCGGGCATTTGGACTATTTAGGTTACCTAGCGGGCACTTGGACTATGTAGGTTACCTAGCGGGCACTTGGACTATCTAGGTTACCTTGCAGGCACTTTGACTATCTACATTAACTAACGGGCACTTGGACTATGTAGGTTGCCTAGCGGGCACTTGGATTATGTAGGTTCCCTATCGGGCACTTGGACTATGTAGGTTAACTAGCGGGCACTTGGACTGTCTAGGTTACCTAGCGGGCACTTGGATTATCTATGTTAACGAACGGGCACTTGGACTATATACGTTACCTAGTCGCCACTTGGACTATCTAGGTTAGCTAACAGGCACTTGGACTATCTAGGTTACCTAGCTGGCACTTAGACTATGTAGGTCAACTAGCGGGCCCTTGGACTATCTAGGTTACCTAGGGGGAACGTGGACTATGTAGGTTACCTAGTGGGCACTTGGACTATGTAGGTTGCCTAGCGGGCACTTGGACTATTTAGGTTCCCTAGCGGGCACTTGGATTATGTAGGTTCCCTATCGGGCACTTAGACTATGTAGGTTAACTAGCGGGCACTTGAACTCTCTGGGTTACCTAGCGGGCACTTGGATTATCTAGGTTAACGAACAGGCACTTGGACTATGTAGGTTACCTAGCCGCCACTTGGACTATCTAGGTTAGCTAACAGGCACTTGGACTATTTAGGTTCCCTAGCGGGCACTTGTACTATCTAGGATACCTAGCTGGCACTTGGACTATGTAGGTCAACTAGCGGGCCCTTGGACTATCTAGGTTAGCTAACGGGCACTTAGATTATGTAGGTTAACTAGTGGGCACTTGTAATATGTAGGTTAACTAGCGGGGCCATGGACTATGTAGGTTTACTAGCGGGCCCTTGGACAATCTAGGTTCCCTAAAGGGCACTTGGATTATCTAGGTTACCGAACGGGCACTTGGACTATCTAGGTTACCTAAAGGACAGTTGGACTATGTAGGCTAACTAGGGGGCCTTGGAGGATCTAGGTTACCTAGCGGGTACTGGAACTATCTAGGTTAACTAGCGGGCACTTGCACTATCTAGGTTACCTAGCGGGCACTTGGACTATGTACGTTCCCTAGCGGGCACTTGGACTATCTATGTTAACTAGCGGGCTCTTGGAATATGTAGGTGAACTAGCGGACATTTGCACTATGTAGGTTACCTAGCACGCACTTGGACTATCTAGGTTAACTAGTGGGCACTTGGAATATGTAGGTTAACTAGCGTGCACTTGGACTATGTAGGTTCCTTAGCGGGCACTTGGAATATCTAGGTTGCGTAGCGGGCACTTGTACTATATAGGTTAAGTAGCGTGCCCTTGGACTATCTAGGTTACGTAGCGGGCACTTGGTATATAGGTTAACTTGCGGGCACTTGGACTATATAGGTTAACTAGTAGACACTTGCATGATCTAGGTTAACTAGCGGGCCCTTGCACTATGTAGGTTAACTAGCGGGCCCATGGATTATGTAGATTTACTTGCAGGCACTTGGACTATCTAGGTTAACTAGCGGGCACTTGGACTATCTAGGTTAACTAGCGTGCACTTGGACTATGTAGGTTCCTTAGCGGGCACTTGGACTATCTAGGTTGCCTAGCGGGCACTTGTACTATGTAGGTTAACTAGCGTGCCCTTGGACAATCTAGGTTACGTAGCGGGCACTTGGTATATATGTTAACTAGCGGGCACTTGGACTATATAGGTTAACTAGTGGGCCCTTGCACTATGTAGGTTAATTAGCGGGCCCATGGTTTATGTAGGTTTACTAGCAGGCACGTTGATTATCTAGTTTAACAAGTGGGCACTTGGTCTATGTAGTTTCCCTAGCGGGCATTTGGACTATTTAGGTTACCTAGCGGGCACTTGGACTATGTAGGTTACCTAGCGGGCACTTGGACTATCTAGGTTACTTTGCAGGCACTTTGACTATCTACATTAACTAACAGGCACTTGGACTATGTAGGTTGCCTAGCGGGCACTTGGATTATGTAGGTTCCCTATCGGGCACTTGGACTATGTAGGTTAACTAGCGGGCACTTGGACTGTCTAGGTTACCTAGCGGGCACTTGGATTATCTATGTTAACGAACGGGCACTTGGATTATATACGTTACCTAGTCGCCACTTGGACTATCTAGGTTAGCTATCAGGCACTTGGACTATCTAGGTTACCTAGCTGGCACTTAGACTATGTAGGTCAACTAGCGGGCCCTTGGACTCTCTAGGTTAGCTAACGGGCACTTAGATTATGTAGGTTAACTAGCGGGCACTTGGAATATGTAGGTTAACTAGTGGACACTTGCACTATGTAGGTTAACTAGCGGGCCCATGGACTATGTAGGTTTACTAGCGGGCCTTTGGACTATCTAGGTACCCTAAAGGGAACTTGGACTATCTAGGTAACCGAACGGGCACTTGGACTATCTACGTTACCTAGCAGGCACTTGGACTATGTAGGCTAACTAGGGGGCCCTTGGACGATCTAGGTTACCTAGCGGGTATTTGAACTATCTAGGTTAACTAGCGGGCACTTGCACTATCTAGGTTACCTAGCGGGCACATGGAATATCTATGTTAACTAGCGGGCACTTGGAATATCTATGTTAACTAGCGGGCACGTGGAATATCTATGTTAACTAGCGGGCACTTGGAATATGTAGGTTAACTAGTGGACACTTGCACTATGTAGGTTACCTAGCAGGCACTTGGACTATCTAGGTTAACTAGCGTGCACTTGGACTATGTAGGTTCCTTAGCGGGCACTTGGACTATCTAGGTTGCCTAGCTGGCACTTGGACTATGTAGGTTAACTTGCATGCCCTTGGACTTTCTAGGTTACGTAGCGGGCACTTGGTATATAGGTTAACTAGCGGGCACTTGGACTATGTCGGTTAACTAGAGGACACTTGGACTATCTAGGTTAACTAGTGGGCCCTTCGACTATGTAGGTTAACTAGCGGGCACTTGGACAATCTAGGTTAACTAGCAGGCACTTGGACGATCTAGGTTAACTAGCGGGCACTTGGACTATCAAAGTTAACAAGTGAGCCCTTGGACTAGGTAGGTTAAGTAGCGGGCCCTTGGACTATCTAGGTTACCAAGCGGGCACTTGGATTATATAGGTTACCTAGCGGGCACTTGGACTATGTAGGTTACCTAGTGGGCACTTGGACTATCTAGGTTAACGAACGGGCACTTGGAATATGCAGTTAACCTAGCGGGCACTTGGACTGTCTAGGTTACCTAGCGGGCACTTGGACTATGTAGGTTGCTTTGCCAGCACTTGGACTATCTAGGTTAGGTAACGGGCAATTTGAGTAGGTAGGTTACCTAGCGGGAACTTGGACAATATAAGCTACCTAGCGGGCAATTGGACTATCTAGGTTACCTAACGGGCACTTTGACTATCTAGGTTACATAGCGGGCACTTGGACTATGTAGGTTAACTAGCGGGCACTTGGACGATCTAGGTTAACTAGAGGGCACTTAGACTATCTAGGTTAACTAGCGTGCACTTGGACTATCAAGGTTAACTAGCGGGCACTTGGATGATCAATGTTAACTAGCGGGCACTTGGACTATCTAGGTTAGCTAACGGGCACTTGGACTAAGTACGTCCCCTAGTGGGCACTTGGACACTCTAGGTTAACTAACGGGCACTAGGACTATCTAGGTTAACTAGCTGGCACTTGGACTATGAAGGTTCCCTAGCGGGCACTTGGATTATATAGGTTACCTAGCTTTCACTTGAACTATCTAGGTTATCTAGCTGGCACTTGGACTATGTAGGTCAACTAGCGGGCCCTTGGATTATCTAGGTTAGCTAACTGGCACTTAGATTATGTAGGTTAACTAGCGGGCACTTGGAATATGTAGGTTAACTAGCGGACACTTGCACTATGTAGGTTAACTAATGGGCCCATGGATTATGTAGGTTTATTAGCGGGCCCTTGGACTATCTAGGTTCCCTAAAGGGCACTTGGACTATGAAGGTAACCGAACGGGCACTTGGTCTATCTAGGTTACCTAGCGGGCACTTGGACTATGTCGGCTAACTAGGGGGCCCTTGGACGATGTAGGTTACCTAGCGGGTACTTGAACTATCTAGGTTAACTAGCGGGCACTTGCACTATCTAGGTTACCTAGCGGGCACTTGGAGTATGTATGTTCCCTAGTGGGCACATGGAATATCTAGGTTGCCCAGCTGGCACTTGGACTATGTAGGTTAAGTAGCGTGCCTTGGACTATCTAGGTTACGTAGCGGGCACTTGGTATATAGGTTAACTAGCGGGCACTTGGACTATGTAGGTTAACTAGAGTACACTTGGACTATCTAGGTTAACTAGTGGACCCTTGGACTATGTAGGTTAACTAGCGGGCACTTGGACAATATAGGTTAACTAGGGGGCACTTGGACGATCTAGGTTAACTAGCGGGCACTTGGACTATCAAAGGTAACAAGTGAGCCCTTGGATTATATAGGTTTACTAGCGGTCCGTTGGACTATATAGGTTACCTAGCGGGCACTTGGACTATATAGGTTACCTAGCGGGCACTTGGACTATGTAGGTTACCTAGTGGGCACTTGGACTATCTAGGTTAACGAACGGGCACTTGGAATATGCAGGTAACCTAGCGGGCACGTGGACTGTCTAGGTTACCTAGCGGGCACTTGGACTTCTAGGTTAACGAACGGGCACTTGGACTATGTAGGTTGCTTAGCGGGCACTTGGACTATTTAGGTTAGGTAACGGGCACTTTGAGTATCTAGGTTAACTAGGGGGCACTTGGATGATCAATGTTAACAAGCGGGCACTTGGACTATCTAGGTTAGCTAACGTGCACTTGGACTAAGTACGTCCCCTAGTGGGCACTTGGACCCTCTAGGTTAACTAACGGGCACTAGGACTATCTAGGTTAACTAGCGGGCACTTGGACTATCTAGGTTACCTAGCTGGCACTTGGACTATGAAGGTTCCCTAGCGGGCACTTGGATTATATAGGTTACCTAGCTGGCACTTGAACTGTCTACGTTACCTAGCGGGTTCTTGGAGTATGTAGGTTACCAAGCGGGCACTTGGACTATGTAGGTTCCCTAGCGGGCCCTTGGACTATGTAAGTTCCCTAGCTGGCACTTGGACTATGTGGGTTTTCTGGCGGGCATTTGGACTATCTAGGTTACCTAACGGGCACTTGAACTATGTAGGTTCCCTAGCGGGCACTTGGATTATGTAGGTTCCCTATCGGGCACTTGGACTATGTAGGTTAACTAGAGGGCATTTGGACTATGTAGGTTACCTAGCGGGCACTTGGACTATCTAGGTTACCTAGGGGGAACGTGGACTATGTAGGTTAACTAGTGGGCACTTGGACTATGTAGGTTGCCTAGCGGGCACTTGGACTATGTAGGTTCCCTAGCGGGCACTTGGATTATGTAGGTTCCCTATCGGGCACTCGGACTCTTTAGGTTAACTAGCGGGCACTTGGACTCTCTGGGTTACCTAGCGGGCACTTGGATTATCTAGGTTAACGAACAGGCACTTGGACTATGTAGGTTACCTAGCCGCCACTTGGACTATCTAGGTTAGCTAACAGGCACTTGGACTATTTAGGTTCCCTAGCGGGCACTTGTACTATCTAGGATACCTAGCTGGCAGTTGGACTATGTAGGTCAACTAGCGGGCCCTTGGACTATCTAGGTTAGCTAACGGGCACTTAGATTATGTAGGTTAACTAGCGGGCACTTGTAATATGTAGGTTAACTAGCGGGCCCATGGACTATGTAGGTTTACTCGCGGGCCCTTGGACAATCTAGGTTCCCTAAAGGGCACTTGGATTATCTAGGTTACCGAACGGGCACTTGGACTATCTAGGTTACCTAAAGGACAGTTGGACTATGTAGGCTAACTAGGGGGCCTTGGACGATCTAGGTTACCTAGCGGGTACTGGAACTATCTAGGTTAACTAGCGGGCACTTGCACTATCTAGGTTACCTAGCGGGCACTTGGACTATGTACGTTCCCTAGCGGGCACTTGGACTATCTATGTTAACTAGCGGGCACTTGGAATATGTAGGTTAACTAGCGGACATTTGCACTATGTAGGTTACCTAGCACGCACTTGGACTATCTAGGTTAACTAGCGGGCACTTGGAATATCTAGGTTAACTAGCGTGCACTTGGACTATGTAGGTTCCTTAGCGGGCACTTGGACTATCTAAGTTGCCTAGCGGGCACTTGTACTATATAGGTTAAGTAGCGTGCCCTTGGACTATCTAGGTTACGTAGCGGGCATTTGGTATATAGGTTAACTAGCGGGCCCTTGGACTATATAGGTTAACTAGTAGACACTTGCATGATCTAGGTTAACTAGCGGGCACTTGCACTATGTAGGTTAACTAGCGGGCCCATGGATTATGTAGATTTACTTGCAGGCACTTGGACTATCTAGGTTAACTAGCGGGCACTTGGACTATCTAGGTTAACTAGCGTGCACTTGGACTATGTAGGTTCCTTAGCGGGCACTTGGACTATCTAGGTTGCCTAGCGGGCACTTGTAGTATGTAGGTTAACTAACGTGCCCTTGGACTATCTAGGTTACGTAGCGGGCACTTGGTATATATGTTAACTAGCGGGCACTTGGACTATATAGGTTAACTAGCGGGCCCTTGCACTATGTAGGTTAATTAGCGGGCCCATGGTTTATGTAGGTTTACTAGCAGGCACGTAGACTATCTAGGTTAACTAGCGGGCCCTTGCACTATGTAGGTTAATTAGCGGGCCCATGGTTTATGTAGGTTACCTAGCAGGCACTTGGACTATCTAGGGTAACTAGCGTGCACTTGGACTATGTAGGTTCCTTAGCGGGCACTTGGACTATCTAGGTTGCCTAGCTGGCACTTGGACTATGTAGGTTAACTTGCATGCCCTTGGACTATCTAGGTTACGTAGCGGGCACTTGGTATATAGTTTAACTAGCGGGCACTTGGACTATGTAGGTTAACTAGAGGACACTTGGATTATCTAGGTTAACTAGTGGGCCCTTCGACTATGTAGGTTAACTAGCGGGCACTTGGACAATCTAGGTTAACTAGCAGGCACTTGGACGATCTAGGTTAACTAGCGGGCACTTGGACTATCAAAGTTAACAAGTGAGCCCTTGGACTAGGTAGGTTAAGTAGCGGGCCCTTGGACTATCTAGGTTACCAAGCGGGCACTTGGATTATATAGGTTACCTAGCGGGCACTTGGACTATGTAGGTTACCTAGTGGGCACTTGGACTATCTAGGTTAACGAACGGGCACTTGGAATATGCAGTTAACCTAGCGGGCACTTTGACTGTCTAGGTTACCTAGCGGGCACTTGGACTATGTAGGTTGCTTATCGGGCACTTGGACTATCTAGGTTAGGTAACGGGCAATTTGAGTATGTAGGTTACCTAGCGGGAACTTGGACAATGTAAGTTACCTAGCGGGCAATTGGACTATCTAGGTTACCTATCGGGCACTTTGACTATCTAGGTTACATAGCGGGCACTTGGACTATGTAGGTTAACTAGCGGGCACTTGTACGATCTAGGTTAACTAGAGGGCACTTTGACTATCTATGTTAACTAGCGTGCACTTGGACTATCTAGGTTAACTAGCGGGCACTTGGATAATCAATGTTAACTAGCGGGCACTTGGACTATCTAGGTTACATAGCGGGCACTTGGACTATGTAGGTTAACTAGCGGGCACTTGGACGATCTAGGTTAACTAGAGGGCACTTTGACTATCTATGTTAACTAGCGTGCACTTGGACTATCTAGGTTAGCTAACGGGCACATGGACTAAGTACGTCCCCTAGTGGGCACTTGGACATTCTAGGTTAACTAACGGGCACTAGGACTATCTAGGTTAACTAGCGGGCACTTGGACTATCTAGGTTACCTAGCTGGCACTTGGACTATGAAAGTTCCCTAGCGGGCACTTGGATTATATAGGTTACCTACCTGGCACTTGAACTATCTATGTTACCTAGCGGGTTCTTGGAGTATGTAGGTTACCTAGCGGGCTGTTGGACTATCTAGGTTACCAAGCGGGCACTTGGACTATCTAGGTTAACTAACGGGCACATGGACTATGTAGGTTCCCTAGCGGGCCCTTGGACTATGTAAGTTCCCTAGCGGGGACTTGGACTATGTGGGTTTCCTGGCGGGCATTTGGACTATCTAGGTTACCTAACGGGCACTTGGACTATGTATGTTCCCTAGCGGGCACTTGGACTATATAGGTTCCCTAGCGGGCACTTGGATTATGTAGGTTCCCTATCGGGCACTTGGACTATGTAGGTTAACTAGAGGGCATTTGGACGAAGTAGGTTACCTAGCGGGCACTTGGATTATGTAGTTTCCCTATCGGGCACTTGGAGAATGTAGGTTAACCAGGGGGGCACTAGGACTATGTAGGTTACATAGCGGGCCCTTGGACTATCTAGGTTACCTAGCAGGCATTTGTACTATGTAGGCTCCCTAGCGGTCATTTGGACTATATAGATTACCTTGCGGGCACTTAGACTTTGTAGGTTACCTAGCGGGCATTTGGACTATCTAGGTTACCTAGTTGGCACTTGAAATATCTACGTTACCTAGCGGGTACTTGGAGTATGTATGTTACCTACCGGGCTGTTGGACTATCTAGGTTCCCTAGCGGGCATTTGGACTATCTAGGTTACCTAACGGGCACTTGGACTATGTAGGTACCCTAGCGGGCACTTGGATTATGTAGGTTCCCTATCGGGCACTTGGACTATGTAGGTTACCTAGCGGGCCCTTGGACTATCTAGGTTACCTAGGGGGAACCTGGACTATGTAAGTTAACTAGTGGGCACTTGGACTATATAGGTTCCCTAGCGGGCACTTGGATTATGTAAGTTCCCTATTGGGCACTTGGACTATGTAGGTTAACTAGCGGGCACTTGGACTCTCTAGGTTACCTAGCGGGCACTTGGATTATCTAGGTTAGCGAAGGGCACTTGGACTATGTAGGTTACCTAGCCGCCACTTGGACTATCAAGGTTAGCTAACAGGCACTTGGACTATTTAGGTTCCCTAGGGGCACTTGTACTATCTAGGATACCTAGCTGGCACTTGGACTATGTAGGTCAACTAGCGGGCCCTTGGACTATCTAGGTTAGCTAAGGGGCACTTAGATTATGTAGGTTAACAAGCGGGCACTTGGAATATTTAGGTTATCTAGCGGGCCCATGGACTATATAAGTTTACTAGCGGGCCGTTGGACTATCTAGGTTACCGAAAAGGCACTTGGACTATCTAGGTTACCTAGCGGGCACTTGGACTATGTAGGCTAACTAGGGGTCCCTTGGACGATCTAGGTTACCTAGCGGGTACTTGAACTATCTAGGTTACCTAGCGGGCACTTGGACTATGTACGTTCCCTAGCGGGCACTTGGACTATCTATGTTAACTAGCGGGCACTTGGAATATTTAGGTTAACTAGCGGACACTTGCACTATGTAGGTTACCTAGGAGGCACTTGGACTATCTAGGTTAACTAGCGGGCACTTGGACCATCTAGGTTAACTAGCGTGCACTTGGACTATGTAGGTTCCTTAGCGGGCACTTGGACTATCTAGGTTGCCTAGCGGGCACTTAGACTATGTAGGTTAACTAGCGGGCACTTGGACTGTCTAGGTTACCTAGCGGGCACTTGGATTATCTAGGTTAACGAACGGGCACTTGGACTATGTACGTTAACTAGCCGCCACTTGGACTATCTAGGTTAGCTAACAGGCAGTTGGACTATCTAAGTTCCCTAGCGGGCACTTGGACTATCTAGGTTACCTAACGGGCACTTAGATTATGTAGGTTAACTAGCGGGCACTTGGAATATGTAGGTTAACTAGCGGACACTTGCACTATGTAGGTTAACTAGCGGGCCCATGGACTATGTAGGTTAACTAGCGGGCCCTTGGACTATCTAGGTTCCCTAAAGGGCACTTGAACTATCTAGGTTACCGAACGGGCACTTGGACTATCTAGGTTACCTAGCGGGCACTTGGACTATTTAGGCTAACTAGGGGGCCCTTGGACGATCTAGGTTTCCTAGCGGGTACTTGAACTATCTAGGTTAACTAGCGTGCACTTGCACTATCTAGGTTACCTAGCGGGCACTTGGACTATGTACGTTCCTTAGCGGGCACATGGAATATCTAGGTTGCCTATCGGGCACTTGGAATATGTAGGTTAACTATCGGACACTTGCACTATGTAGGTTACCTAGCAGGCACTTGGACTATCTAGATTAACTAGCGGGCACTTGGACTATGTAGTTTCCTTAGTGGGCACTTGGACTATCTAGGTTGCCTAGCGGGCACTTGGACAATGTAGGTTAACTGGCGTGCCCTTGGACTATCTAGGTTATGTAGCGGGCACTTGGTATATAGATTAACTAGCGGGCACTTGGACTATATAGGTTAACTAGAGGATACTTGGACTATCTAGGTTAACTAGTGGGCCCTTGGACTATGTAGGTTAACTAGCGAGCACTTGGACTATCTGGGTTACCTAGCGGGCACTTGGACTGTATAGGTTACCTAGCGGGCACTTGGACTATGTAGGTTACCTAGTGGGCACTTGGACTATCTAGGTTAACGAACGGGCACTTGGAATGTGCAGGTAACCTAGCGGGCACTTAGACTGTCTAGGTTACCTAGCGGGCACTTGGACTTCTAGGTTAAGGACGGGCACTTGGGCTATGTAGGTTGCTTAGCGGGCACTTGGACTATCTAGGTTAGGTAACGGGCATTTTGAGTATGTAGGTTACCTAGCGGGAACTTGGACAATGTAAGTTACCTAGCGGGCACTTGGACTATCTAGGTTACCTACCGGGCACTTTGACTATCTAGGTTACATAGCGGGCACTTTGACTATGTAGGATAACTAGCGAACACTTGGACTCTAGGTTACCTAGCGGGCACTTGGACTATCTAGGTTACCTAGCGGGCCCTTGGACTATGTAGGTTTCCTAGCGGGCACTTGGTCTATCTAGGTTAACGAACGGGCACTTGGACTATGTAGGTTACCTAGCGGGCACTTGGACTATGTAGGATCCCTATCGGACATTTGGACTACTTAGGTTACCTAGCGGGCACTTGGACTATCTAGGTTAACTGGTTGGCACTTGGACTATCTAGGTCAACGAGCGGGCCCTTGTACTATGTAGGTTAACTAGCGAGCACTTTGACTATCTAGGTTAACTAGCGTACCTTGGACTACATAGGTTAACTAGCGGGCCCTAGGACTATCTAGATTAACTAGCGGGCATTGGATGATCAATGTTAACTAGCGGGCCCTTGGACTATCTAGGTTAGCTAAGGGGCACTTGGACTAAGTACGTCCCCTAGTGGGCACTTGGAAACTCTAGGTTAACTAACGGGCACTAGGACTATCTAGGTTAACTAGCGGGCACTTGGACTATCTTGGTTACCTAGCTGGCACTTGGACTATGAAGGTTCCCTAGCGGGCACTTGGATTATCTAGGTTACCTAGCAGGCACTTGGACTATGTAGATTACCTAGCGGGCATTTGGACTATATAGATAACCTAGCTGATGTGAGATTCTGGTATGGGCAAAAATTCACGGTTTTCTTAGATGGGTGAAATGCCGTGATGAATGTGAAGTCAGAACAAAGAAACCTCTGGAGATTCTGTTCAGCAGACCGGGTGTAGTTCCCAGAGAAACAATGGTGCTCCTCTAGAATTTCAACGTAAAACGTTGTCACCAGAATAAGGACCACTGATAAAGCCCAGTACATCTTGGGAAAATGAAACTGCTGCATTCGCTCAGGGTGCTGCCAAGCACACACCTGTGCAGGTCCATGGCGTATTCAGCACAGGAATCTGCATCGATTGAACCAAGACAAATGAAAGTTCAGGGAGGCAGGACCCGTGTAGGAAAGTATTTGTACTTCGAAGGGCAGGCCAAGATTGTGAAAATACATACCCATGAAAAATAGATTTCATCATCCGCAGAATTTCACGGAGCAATGTTGTTGGGAGAGAAACGGAAACAGCCGAGGGAGCCAGGCACCCCCAACAGAATCATGTAGGCCAGCAGCACGGTTGCCCTCAGGCACTTGGCGTGTCAGGCCTCAACAATGTAACGAAAGTTCATTTAAGGACCTGAGTGAAGTTTTCTCTGGAGACCCACATCTAGGTTCCTTAAATTGACTCTGGGATTTCTGATAATCCTGGGTTATGAGCGGCCACCATTCACCGTTATCCTTACACACACGCATCTCCTCCATCGCCATAGAAGGAACTGGGAGACACGCAACTGCTGGCAGCATCCTTCAGCTGAGCTTTCTCAACACCAACGACACAGCTTTGTGGTGACATGTCTTCCATGGAAAAGCGTTTCCTAGCGAATAAGGAATCTTCCCATCCCAATGACAAGCTGAGATTAATGACACCGAGGTTCTTGCCGCTGTACTTACAAACATCTTCATGAGGCCGCACAGTGGTAAAGCTCGGGATCCCAGGCGCTTCGCCCCTTTCCCTACACCTGGGAAAATCAAATAGACACCATTGACCTGCGAGACATGACGTTGCTGGAAGCGTCAGTGTACACAGGCATGTGAGCTTCTAAGGAGCCACTTGCGTGTGAAAATAGAATGCAAGCTGAACTTCATGGCCGGGTTCCAGAATTGCAGGAATTCCCCGGGCTGTATTGCTCAGACACAAAGCACACTGCTGCGTGGGGCACACTTGAACTGAGAAATTCGCGGGACTCACGGTTTTCCCAGAGACCCAGGATTCTCAAAGAGGGAGGGTAAGTTTGATGGAAAACCACACTGCAGGTGGCACCGTTGTGCTTTGAAACCTGCAAGTAGCAAGATTTCCCCTAAACCATGAATCTCAGAAACGTTGTGATAGTGTAGGAAAACCAGGGAGAGCAGATGTACTTCCAATAATCCAGAATATATATGAAACCTCAAAGCTGAAACTTGTCCTCAAACCAACCTTAATAATAATCCCACACCTAAACCTAGGTCTAAACATAAGCAGAGGTCTGCCCCTAAGCCTAGGTCGAACTCTGTATACTCCTAAGCCTAAACTTAACCCTAACCTGAGGCTCAGCCCAAACCAAGGCCTAACCCTAACCGTATGTCTAACCTAAGCCCAACCATTATCCTAACCCCAAGTCTGATGTAAACATGAAGCTCACCCTACAACCAACCTTACTCCTCACCATCACCCTTCTCCACAACCTAAATTAACTCTATCCCTCACCTTCCATCGAACCCTCAATATCACTGTTAATATAATCCAATACCTCCAACTGGACGGAGAGTGAAATGCATCCAAAACGGAGGGAACAGAAACCGTATCCTACCCCTAACCCTTAACCTCGTAGTTTCTAACCCTCACACAACTATTAACCCTAACCCATACCTGACAGTCACGTTTTCCATAAGCCTAAACGAGAAAACAGGTTCGCTAACCTTCAGCACTAGGCCCTTCAATCTCACACTCACCTTACATTTCAACCTCAGCCTTAACATAACGCGAATCCTAACCCCAGCCCTCAATCTTACCTGAACTCTAACACTATCCCTAAACTTGTCCAAATGCCTACAGCTACAGGCTCGCCTAAAGTTAACCCTCAAACTAAATCTTCTGTGGCGCAAATGGCAGCAGTTTCGACAATTCAACTGGAAAAGGTTTTTCTGCAAGAAACAAACTGCAGGCGGCAGGCGTGAACGAGCTCGTGGCCCTCAGATGCTAAAAGTGCCATGAGTGGGCGCTATAAAGAAACGGAAGTTTATTTTCTCCGGGCTCATCAATCTCTGTGGAGTCTCTTTGTTCCAGACGCCTGAAATAAAGACAGTTGTCCGGAGACCCATAACCCTCCCCTAGGTGGTCTTAGTGAGGCGCAGGGACATGCCGCAATCACAGAATTCTAAAGAAGGCTGAACGTCCAGAATTGAATGCTATTTGCCCAGAAACGACGCAGCAGCCGGGACAGACTGGGAAACTTAAGCTTCCATTTAGACAATGAGAATGTGAGACTCTGGTATGGGCAAAAATTCACGGTTTCCGTAGATGGGTGAAATGCCGTGTTGAATGTGAAGTCAGAACAAAGAAACCTCTGGAGATTCTGTTCAGTAGACCCGGATATAATTCCCAGAGGCACAATGGTGTTCCTCTAGAATTTCAACGTAAAACGTTGTGACCAGAATAAGGACCACTGATCAAGCCCGGTACATCTTGGGAAAATGAAACTGCTGCATTCGCCCAGCGTGCTGCCAAGCACACACCTGTGCAGGTCCATGGCGTGTTCAGCACAGGAATCTGCATCGATTGAGCCAAGACAAATGAAAGCTCAGGGAGGCAGGACCCGTGTAGGAAAGTATTTGTACTTCGAAGGGCAGGCCAAGATTGTGAAAATACATACCCATGACAAATAGATTTCATCATCCGCAGAATTTCACGGAGCAATGTTGCTGGGAGAGAAACGGAAACAGCCGAGGGAGCCAGGCACCCCCAACAGAACCTTGTAGGCTAGCAGCACGGTTGCCCTCAGGCACTTGGCGTGTCAGGCCTCAACAATATAACGAAAGTTCATTTAAGTACTTGAGTGAAGTTTTCTCCGGAGACCCACATCTACGTTCCTTAAATTGACACTGGGATTTCTGATAATCCTGGGTTATGAGCGGCCACCATTCACAGTTATCCTTAAACGCACGCGTCTTCTCCATCGCCATAGAAGGAACTGGGAGAAACGCAACTGCTGGCAGCATCCTTCACCTGAGATTTGTCAACACCAACGACACAGCTTTGTGGTGACATGTCTTCTATGGAAAAGCGTTTCCTAGCGAATAAGGAATCTTCCCATCCCAATGACAAGCTGAGAGAAATGACACCGAGGTTCTTGCCGCTGTACTTACAAACACCTTCATGAGGCCGCACAGTGGTAAAGCTCGGGATCCCAGGTGCTTCGCCCCTTTCCCTAGACCTGGGAAAATCAAATAGACACCATTGACCTGCGAGACATGACGTTGCTGGAAGCGTCAGTGTACACAGGCATGTGAGCTTCTAAGGAGCCACTTGCGTGTGAAAATAGAATGCAAGCTGAACTTCATGGCCGGGTTCCAGAATTGCAGGAATTCCCCGGGCTGTATTGCTCAGACACAAAGCACACTGCTGCGTGGGGCACACTTGAACTGAGAAATTCGCGGGACTCATGGTTTTCCCAGAGACCCAGGATTCTCAAAGAGGGAGGGTAAGTTTGACGGAAAACCAAACTGCAGGTGGCACCGTTGTGCTTTGAAACCTGCAAGTAGCAAGATTTCCCCTAAACCTGAATCTCAGAAACGTTGTGATAGTGTAGGAAAACCAGGGAGAGCAGATGTACTTCCAATAATCCAGAATATATATGAAACCTCAAAGCTGAAACTTGTCCTCAAACCAACCTTAATAATAATCCCACACCTAACCCTAGGTCTAAACCTAAGCAGAGGTCTACCCCTAAGCCTAGGTCGAACTCTGTATACTCCTAAGCCTAAACTTAACCCTAACCTGAGGCTCAGCCCAAACCAAGGCCTAACCCTAACCGTATGTCTAACCTAAGCCCAACCATTATCCTAACCCCAAGTCTGATGTAAACATGAAGCTCACCCTACAACCAACCTTACTCCTCACCATCACCCTTCTCCACAACCTAAATTAACTCTATCCCTCACCTTCCATCGAACCCTCAATATCACTGTTAATATAATCCAATACCTCCAACTGGACGGAGAGTGAAACGCATCCAAAACGGAGGGAACAGAAACCGTATCCTACCCCTAACCCTTAACCTCGTAGTTTCTAACCCTCACACAACTATTAACCCTAACCCATACCTGACAGTCACGTTTTCCATAAGCCTAAACGAGAAAACAGGTTCGCTAACCTTCAGCACTAGGCCCTTCAATCTCACACTCACCTTACATTTCAACCTCAGCCTTAACATAACGCGAATCCTAACCCCAGCCCTCAATCTTACCTGAACTCTAACACTATCCCTAAACTTGTCCAAATGCCTACAGCTACATGCTCGCCTAAAGTTAACCCTCAAATGAAATCTTCTGGACCGCAGTTTGGCAGCAGTTTTGACAATTCAACTGGAAAAGGTTTTTCTGCAAGAAACAAACTGCAGGCGGCAGGCGTGAACGAGCTCTTGGCCCTCAGATGCTAAAAGTGCCATGAGTGGGCGCTATAAAGAAACGGAAGTTTATTTTCTCCGGGCTCATCAACCTCTGTGGAGTCTCTTTGTTCCAGACGCCTGAAATAAAAACAGTTGTCCGGAGACCCATAACCCTCACCTAGGTGGTCTTAGTGAGGCACGAGGACAAGCCGCAATCACAGAATTCCAAAGAAGGCTGAACGTCCAGAATTGAATGCTATTTGCCCAGAAACGACGCAGCAGCCGGGACAGACTGGGAAACTTAAGCTTCCATTTAGACAATGAGAATGTGAGACTCTGGTATGGGCAAAAATTCAGGGTTTCCGTAGATGGGTGAAATGCCGTGTTGAATGTGAAGTCAGAACATAGAAACCTCTGGAGATTCTGTTCAGCAGACCCGGATAGAGTTCCCAGAGCCACAATGGTGCTCCTCTAGAATTTCAACGTAAAACGTTGTCACCAGAATAAGGACCACTGATCAAGCCCGGTATTTCTTGGGAAAACGAAACTGCTGCATTCGCAAGCGAGCTGCCAAGCACACACCTGTGCAGGTCCATGGCGTGTTCAGCACAGGAATCTGCATCGATTGAGCCAAGACAAATGAAAGCTCAGGGAGGAAGGACCCGTGTAGGAAAGTATTTGTACTTCGAAGGGCAGGCCAAGATTGTGAAAATTCATACCTATGACAAATAGATTTCATCATCCGCAGAATTTCACGGAGCAATGTTGCTGGGAGAGAAACGGAAACAGCCGAGGGAGCCAGGCACCCCCAACAGAACCTTGTAGGCCAGCAGCACGGTTGCCCTCAGGCACTTGGCGTGTCAGGCCTCAACAATGTAACGAAAGTTCATTTAAGTACCTGAGTGAAGTTTTCTCCGGAGACCCACATCTACGTTCCTTAAATTGACTCTGGGATTTCTGATAATCCTGGGTTATGAGCGGCCACCATTCACCGTTAACCTTACACACACGCGTCTCCTCCATCGCCGTAGAAGGAACTGGAAGACACGCAACTGCTGGCAGCATCCTTCAGCTGCGCTTTCTCAACACCAACGACACAGCTTTGTGGTGACATGTCTTCCATGGAAAAGCGATTCCTAGCGAATAAGGAATCTTCCCATCCCAATGACAAGCTGAGAGAAATGACACCGAGGTTCTTGCCGCTGTACTTACAAACACCTTCATGAGGCCGCACAGTGGTAAAGCTCGGGATCCCAGGCACTTCGCCCTTTCCCTAGACCTGGAAAAATCAAATAGACACCATTGACCTGCGAGACATGACGTTGCTGGAAGCGTCAGTGTACACAGGCATGTGAGCTTCTAAGGAGCCACTTGCGTGTTAAAATAGAATGCAAGCTGAACTTCATGGCCGGGTTCCAGAATTGCAGGAATTCCCCGGGCTGTATTGCTCAGACACAAAGCACAGTGCTGCGTGGGGCACACTTGAACTGAGAAATTCGCGGGACTCACGATTTCCCAAAGACCCAGGATTCTCAAAGAGGGAGGGTAAGTTTGACGGAAAACCACACTGCAGGTGGCCCCGTTGTGCTTTGAAACCTGCAAGTAGCAAGATTTCCCCTAAACCATGAATCTCAGAAACGTTGTGATCGTGAAGAAAAACCAGAGAGTGCAGATGTACTTCCAATAATCCAGAATATATATGAAACCTCAAAGCTGAAACTTGTCCTCAAACCAACCCTAATAATAACCCCACACCTAACCCTAGGTCTAAACCTAAGCAGAGGTCTACCCCTAAGCCTAGGTCGAACTCTGTATACTCCTAAGCCTAAACTTAACCCTAACCTGAGGCTCAGCCCAAACCAAGGCCTAACCCTAACCGTATGTCTAACCTAAGCCCAACCATTATCCTAACCCCAAGTCTGATGTAAACATGAAGCTCACCCTACAACCAACCTTACTCCTCACCATCACCCTTCTCCACAACCTAAATTAACTCTATCCCTCACCTTCCCTCGAACCCTCAATATCACTGTTAATATAATCTAATACCTCTAACACGACGGAGAGTGAAACGCATCCAAAACGGAGGGAACAGAAACCGTATCCTACCCCTAACCCTTAACCTCGTAGTTTCTAACCCTCACACAACTATTAACCCTAACCCATACCTGACAGTCACGTTTTCCATAAGCCTAAACGAGAAAACAGGTTCGCTAACCTTCAGCACTAGGCCCTTCAATCTCACACTCACCTTTCATTTCAACCTCAGCCTTAACATAACGCGAATCCTAACCCCAGCCCTAAATCTTACCTGAACTCTAACACTATCCCTAAACGTGTCCAAATGCCTACAGCTACATGCTCGCCTAAAGTTAACCCTGAAACTAAATCTTCTGTGCCGCACTTTGGCAGCAGTTTCGACAATTCAACTGGAAAAGGTTTTTCTGCAAGAAACAAACTGCAGGCGGCAGGCGTGAACGAGCTCTTGGCCCTCAGATGCTAAAAGTGCCATGAGTGGGTGCTATAAAGAAACGGAAGTTTATTTTCTCCGGGCTCATCAATCTCTGTGGAGTCTCTTTGTTCCAGACGCCTGAAATAAAGACAGTTGTCCGGAGACCCATAACCCTCCCTTAGGTGGTCTTAGTGAGGCGCGAGGACATGCCACAATCACAGAATTCCAAAGGAGGCTGAACGTCCAGAATTGAATGCTATTTGCCCAGAAACGACGCAGCAGCCGTGACAGACTGGGAAACTTAAGCTTCCATTTAGACAATGAGAATGTGAGACTCTGGTATGGGCAAAAATTCACGGTTTCCGTAGATGGGTGAAATGCCGTGTTGAATGTGAAGTCAGAACAAAGAAACCTCTGGAGATTCTGTTCAGCAGACCCGGATATAGTTCCCAGAGGCACAATGGTGCTCCTCTAGAATTTCAACGTAAAACGTTGTCACCAGAATAAGGACCACTGATCAACCCCGGTATTTCTTGGGAAAATGAAACTGCTGCATTCGCCCAGCGAGCTTCCAAGCACACACCTGTGCAGGTCCATGGCGTGTTCAGCACAGGAATCTGCATCGATTGAGCCAAGACAAATGAAAGCTCAGGGAGGAAGGACCCGTGTAGGAAAGTATTTGTACTTCGAAGGGCAGGCCAAGATTGTGAAAATACATACCCATGACAAATAGATTTCATCATCCGCAGAATTTCACGGAGCAATGTTGCTGGGAGAGAAACAGAAACAGCCGAGGGAGCCAGGCACCCCCAACAGAACCATGTAACCCAGCAGCACGGTTGCCCTCAGGCACTTGGCGTGTCAGGCCTCAACAATGTAACGAAAGTTCATTTAAGTACCTGAGTGAAGTTTTCTCCGGAGACCCACATCTACGTTCCTTAAATTGACTCTGGGATATCTGATAATCCTGGGTTATGAGCGGCCACCATTCACCGTTAACCTTACACACACGCGTCTCCTCCATCGCCATAGAAGGAACTGGGAGACACGCAACTGCTGGCAGCATCCTTCAGCTGAGCTTTCTCAACACCAACGACACAGCTTTGTGGTGACATGTCTTCCATGGAAAAGCGTTTCCTAGCGAATAAGGTATCTTCCCATCCCAATGACAAGCTGAGAGAAATGACACCGAGGTTCTTGCCGCTGTACTTACAAACACCTTCATGAGGCCGCACAGTGGTAAAGCTCGGGATCCCAGGCGCTTCGCCCTATCCCTAGACCTGGGAAAATCAAATAGACACCATTGACCTGCGAGACATGACGTTGCTGGAAGCGTCAGTGTACACAGGCATGTGAGCTTCTAAGGAGCCACTTGCGTGTGAAAATAGAATGCAAGCTGAACTTCATGGCCGGGTTCCAGAATTGCAGGAATTCCCCGGGCTGTATTGCTCAGACACAAAGCACAGTGCTGCGTGGGGCACACTTGAACTGAGAAATTCGCGGGACTCACGGTTTTCCCAGAGACCCAGGATTCTCAAAGAGGGAGGGTAAGTTTGACGGAAAACCACACTGCAGGTGGCCCCGATGTGCTTTGAAACCTGCAAGTAGCAAGATTTCCCCTAAACCATGAATCTCAGAAACGTTGTGATAGTGTAGGAAAACCAGGGAGAGCAGATATACTTCCAATAATCCAGAATACATATGAAACCTCAAAGCTGAAACTTGTCCTCAAACCAACCCTAATACTAACCCCACACCTAACCCTAGGTCTAAACCTAAGCAGAGGTCTACCCCTAAGCCTAGGGCGAACTCTGTATACTCCTAAGCCTAAACTTAACCCTAACCTGAGGCTCAGCCCAAATCAAGGCCTAACCCTAACCGTATGTCTAACCTAAGCCCAACCATTATCCTAACCCCAAGTCTGATGTAAACATGAAGCTCACCCTACAACCAACCTTACTCCTCACCATCACCCTTCTCCACAACCTAAATTAACTCTATCCCTCACCTTCCATCGAACCCTCAATATCACTGTTAATATAATCCAATACCTCCAACTGGACGGAGAGTGAAACGCATCTAAAACGGAGGGAACAGAAACCGCATCCTACCCCTAACCCTTAACCTAGTAGTTTCTAACCCTCACACAACTATTAACCCTAACCCATACCTGACAGTCACGTTTTCCATAAGCCTAAACGAGAAAACAGGTTCGCTAACCTTCAGCACTAGGCCCTTCAATCTCACACTCACCTTACATTTCAACCTCAGCCTTAACATAACGCGAATCCTAACCCCAGCCCTAAATCTTACCTGAACTCTAACACTATCCCTAAACTTGTCCAAATGCCTACAGCTACATGCTCGCCTAAAGTTAACCCTGAAACTAAATCTTCTGTGCCGCACTTTGGCAGCAGTTTCGACAATTCAACTGGAAAAGGTTTTTCTGCAAGAAACAAACTGCAGGCGGCAGGCGTGAACGAGCTCTTGGCCCTCAGATGCTAAAAGTGCCATGAGTGGGCGCTATAAAGAAACGGAAGTTTATTTTCTCCGGGCTCATCAACCTCTGTGGAGTCTCTTTGTTCCAGACGCCTGAAATAAAGACAGTTGTCCGGAGACCCATAACCCTCCCCTAGGTGGTCTTAGTGAGGCGCGAGGACATGCCGCAATCACAGAATTCCAAAGAAGGCTGAATGTCCAGAATTGAATGCTATTTGCCCAGAAACGACGCAGCAGCCGTTACAGACTGGGAAAATTAAGCTTCCATTTAGACAATGAGAATGTGAGACTCTGGTATGGGCAAAAATTCAGGGTTTCCGTAGATGGGTGAAATGCCGTGTTGAATGTGAAGTCAGAACAAAGAAACCTCTGGAGATTCTGTTCAGCAGACCCGGATATAGTTCCCAGAGGCACAATGGTGCTACTCTACCATTTCAACGTAAAACGTTGTCACCAGAATAAGGACCACTGATCAAGCCCGGTAGATCTTGGGAAAACGAAACTGCTGCATTCGCCCAGCGTGCTGCCAAGCACACACCTGTGCAGGTCCATGGCGTGTTCAGCACAGGAATATGCATCGATTGAGCCAAGACAAATGAAAGCTCAGGGAGGCAGGACCCGTGTAGGAAAGTATTTGTACTACGAAGGGCAGGCCAAGATTGTGAAAATACATACCCATGACAAATAGATTTCATCATCCGCAGAATTTCACGGAGCAATGTTGCTGGGAGAGAAACGGAAACACCCGAGGGAGCCAGGCACCCCCAACAGAACCTTGTAGGCCAGCAGCACGGTTGCCCTCAGGCACTTAGCGTGTAAGGCCTCAACAATGTAACGAAAGTTCATTTAAGTACCTGAGTGAAGTTTTCTCCGGAGACCCACATCTACGTTCCTTAAATTGACTCTGGGATTTCTGATAATCCTGGATTATGAGCGGCCACCATTCACCGTTATCCTTACACACACGCGTCTCCTCCATCGCCATAGAAGGAACTGGGAGACACGCAACTGCTGGCAGCATCCTTCAGCTGAGCTTTCTCCACACCAACGACACAGCTTTGTGGTGACATGTCTTCCATGGAAAAGCGTTTCCTAGCGAATAAGGAATCTTCCCATCCCAATGACAAGCTGAGAGAAATGACACCGAGGTTCTTGCCGCTGTACTTACAAACACCTTCATGAGGCCGCACAGTGGTAAAGCTCGGGATCCCAGGCGCTTCGCCCTTTCCCTAGACCTGGGAAAATCAAATAGACACCATTGACCTGCGAGACATGACGTTGCTGGAAGCGTCAGTGTACACAGGCATGTGAGCTTCTAAGGAGCCACTTGCGTGTGAAAATAGAATGCAAGCTGAACTTCATGGCCGGGTTCCAGAATTGCAGGAATTCCCCGGGCTGTATTGCTCAGACACAAAGCACAGTGCTGCGTGGGGCACACTTGAACTGAGAAATTCGCGGGACTCACGGTTTTCCCAAAGACCCAGGATTCTCAAAGAGGGAGGGTAAGTTTGACGGAAAACCACACTGCAGGTGGCCCCGATGTGCTTTGAAACCTGCAAGTAGCAAGATTTCCCCTAAACCATGAATCTCAGAAACGTTGTGATAGTGTAGGAAAACCAGGGAGAGCAGATATACTTCCAATAATCCAGAATACATATGAAACCTCAAAGCTGAAACTTGTCCTCAAACCAACCCTAATACTAACCCCACACCTAACCCTAGGTCTAAACTTAAGCAGAGGTCTACCCCTAAGCCTAGGGCGAACTCTGTATTCTCCTAAGCCTAAGCTTAACCCTAACCTGAGGCTCAGCCCAAATCAAGGCCTAACCCTTACCGTATGTCTAACCTAAGCCCAACCATTATCCTAACCCCAAGTCTGATGTAAACATGAAGCTCACCCTAAAACCAACCTTACTCCTCACAATCACCCTTCTCCAAAACCTAAATTAACTCTATCCCTCACCTTCCATCGAACCCTCAATATCACTGTTAATATAATCCAATACCTCCAACTGGACGGAGAGTGAAACGCATCTAAAACGGAGGGAACAGAAACCGTATCCTACCCCTAACACTTAACCTAGTAGTTTCTAACCCTCACACATCTATTAACCCTAACCCATACCTGACAGTCACGTTTTCCATAAGCCTAAACGAGAAAACAGGTTCGCTAACCTTCAGCACTAGGCCCTTCAATCTCACACTCACCTTACATTTCAACCTCAGCCTTAACATAACGCGAATCCTAACCCCAGCCCTAAATCTTACCTGAACTCTAACACTATCCCTAAACTTGTCCAAATGCCTACAGCTACATGCTCGCCTAAAGTTAACCCTCAAACTAAATCTTCTGTGCCGCACTTTGGCAGCAGTTTCGACAATTCAACTGGAAAAGGTTTTTCTGCAAGAAACAAACTGCAGGCGGCAGGCGTGAACGAGCTCTTGGCCCTCAGATGCTAAAAGTGCCATGAGTGGGCGCTATAAAGAAACGGAAGTTTATTTTCTCCGGGCTCATCAACCTCTGTGGAGTCTCTTTGTTCAAGACGCCTGAAATAAAGACAGTTGTCCGGAGACCCATAACCCTCCCCTAGGTGGTCTTAGTGAGGCGCGAGGACATGCCGCAATCACAGAATTCCAAGGAAGGCTGAACGTCCAGAATTGAATTCTATTTGCCCAGAAACGACGCAGCAGCCGTGACAGACTGGGAAACTTAAGCTTCCATTTAGACAATGAGAATGTGAGACTCTGGTATGGGCAAAAATTCACGGTTTCCGTAGATGGGTGAAATGCCGTGTTGAATGTGAAGTCAGAACAAAGAAACCTCTGGAGATTCTGTTCAGCAGACCCGGATATAGTTCCCAGAGGCACAATGGTGCTCCTCTAGAATTTCAACGTAAAACGTTGTCACCAGAATAAGGACCACTGATCAACCCCGGTATTTCTTGGGAAAATGAAACTGCTGCATTCGCCCAGCGTGCTGCCAAGCACACACCTGTGCAGGTCCATGGCGTGTTCAGCACAGGAATCTGCATCGATTGAGCCAAGACAAATGAAAGCTCAGGGAGGAAGGACCCGTGTAGGAAAGTATTTGTACTTCGAAGGGCAGGCCAAGATTGTGAAAATACATACCTATGACAAATAGATTTCATCATCCGCAGAATTTCACGGAGCAATGTTGCTGGGAGAGAAACGGAAACAGCCGAGGGAGCCAGGCACCCCCAACAGAACCTTGTAGGCCAGCAGCACGGTTGCCCTCAGGCACTTGGCGTGTCAGGCCTCAACAATGTAACGAAAGTTCATTTAAGTACCTGAGTGAAGTTTTCTCCGGAGACCCACATCTACGTTCCTTAAATTGACTCTGGGATTTCTGATAATCCTGGGTTATGAGCGGCCACCATTCACCGTTAACCTTACACACACGCGTCTCCTCCATCGCCGTAGAAGGAACTGGGAGACACGCAACTGCTGGCAGCATCCTTCAGCTGAGCTTTCTCAACACCAACGACACAGCTTTGTGGTGACATGTCTTCCATGGAAAAGCGATTCCTAGCGAATAAGGAATCTTCCCATCCCAATGACAAGCTGAGAGAAATGACACCGAGGTTCTTGCCGCTGTACTTACAAACACCTTCATGAGGCCGCACAGTGGTAAAGCTCGGGATCCCAGGCACTTCGCCCTTTCCCTAGACCTGGGAAAATCAAATAGACACCATTGACCTGCGAGACATGACGTTGCTGGAAGCGTCAGTGTACACAGGCATGTGAGCTTCTAAGGAGCCACTTGCGTGTGAAAATAGAATGCAAGCTGAACTTCATGGCCGGGTTCCAGAATTGCAGGAATTCCCCGGGCTGTATTGCTCAGACACAAAGCACAGTGCTGCGTGGGGCACACTTGAACTGAGAAATTCGCGGGACTCACGATTTCCCAAAGACCCAGGATTCTCAAAGAGGGAGGGTAAGTTTGACGGAAAACCACACTGCAGGTGGCCCCGTTGTGCTTTGAAACCTGCAAGTAGCAAGATTTCCCCTAAACCATGAATCTCAGAAACGTTGTGATCGTGAAGAAAAACCAGAGAGAGCAGATGTACTTCCAATAATCCAGAATATATATGAAACCTCAAAGCTGAAACTTGTCCTCAAACCAACCCTAATAATAACCCCACACCTAACCCTAGGTCTAAACCTAAGCAGAGGTCTACCCCTAAGCCTAGGTCGAACTCTGTATACTCCTAAGCCTAAACTTAACCCTAACCTGAGGCTCAGCCCAAACCAAGGCCTAACCCTAACCGTATGTCTAACCTAAGCCCAACCATTATCCTAACCCCAAGTCTGATGTAAACATGAAGCTCACCCTACAACCAACCTTACTCCTCACCATCACCCTTCTCCACAACCTAAATTAACTCTATCCCTCACCTTCCATCGAACCCTCAATATCACTGTTAATATAATCTAATACCTCTAACAGGACGGAGAGTGAAACGCATCCAAAACGGAGGGAACAGAAACCGTATCCTACCCCTAACCCTTAACCTCGTAGTTTCTAACCCTCACACAACTATTAACCCTAACCCATACCTGACAGTCACGTTTTCCATAAGCCTAAACGAGAAAACAGGTTCGCTAACCTTCAGCACTAGGCCCTTCAATCTCACACTCACCTTTCATTTCAACCTCAGCCTTAACATAACGCGAATCCTAACCCCAGCCCTAAATCTTACCTGAACTCTAACACTATCCCTAAACGTGTCCAAATGCCTACAGCTACATGCTCGCCTAAAGTTAACCCTGAAACTAAATCTTCTGTGCCGCACTTTGGCAGCAGTTTCGACAATTCAACTGGAAAAGGTTTTTCTGCAAGAAACAAACTGCAGGCGGCAGGCGTGAACGAGCTCTTGGCCCTCAGATGCTAAAAGTGCCATGAGTGGGTGCTATAAAGAAACGGAAGTTTATTTTCTCCGGGCTCATCAATCTCTGTGGAGTCTCTTTGTTCCAGACGCCTGAAATAAAGACAGTTGTCCGGAGACCCATAACCCTCCCTTAGGTGGTCTTAGTGAGGCGCGAGGACATGCCACAATCACAGAATTCCAAAGAAGGCTGAACGTCCAGAATTGAATGCTATTTGCCCAGAAACGACGCAGCAGCCGTGACAGACTGGGAAACTTAAGCTTCCATTTAGACAATGAGAATGTGAGACTCTGGTATGGGCAAAAATTCACGGTTTCCGTAGATGGGTGAAATGCCGTGTTGAATGTGAAGTCAGAACAAAGAAACCTCTGGAGATTCTGTTCAGCAGACCCGGATATAGTTCCCAGAGGCACAATGGTGCTCCTCTAGAATTTCAACGTAAAACGTTGTCACCAGAATAAGGACCACTGATCAACCCCGGTATTTCTTGGGAAAATGAAACTGCTGCATTCGCCCAGCGAGCTTCCAAGCGCACACCTGTGCAGGTCCATGGCGTGTTCAGCACAGGAATCTGCATCGATTGAGCCAAGACAAATGAAAGCTCAGGGAGGAAGGACCCGTGTAGGAAAGTATTTGTACTTCGAAGGGCAGGCCAAGATTGTAAAAATACATACCTATGACAAATAGATTTCATCATCCGCAGAATTTCACGGAGCAATGTTGCTGGGAGAGAAACGGAAACAGCCGAGGGAGCCAGGCACCCCCAACAGAACCTTGTAGGCCAGCAGCACGGTTGCCCTCAGGCACTTGGCGTGTCAGGCCTCAACAATGTAACGAAAGTTCATTTAAGTACCTGAGTGAAGTTTTCTCCGGAGACCCACATCTACGTTCCTTAAATTGACTCTGGGATATCTGATAATCCTGGGTTATGAGCGGCCACCATTCACCGTTAACCTTACACACACGCGTCTCCTCCATCGCCATAGAAGGAACTGGGAGACACGCAACTGCTGGCAGCATCCTTCAGCTGAGCTTTCTCAACACCAACGACACAGCTTTGTGGTGACATGTCTTCCAAGGAAAAGCGTTTCCTAGCGAATAAGGTATCTTCCCATCCCAATGACAAGCTGAGAGAAATGACACCGAGGTTCTTGCCGCTGTACTTACAAACACCTTCATGAGGCCGCACAGTGGTAAAGCTCGGGATCCCAGGCGCTTCGCCCTATCCCTAGACCTGGGAAAATCAAATAGACACCATTGACCTGCGAGACATGACGTTGCTGGAAGCGTCAGTGTACACAGGCATGTGAGCTTCTAAGGAGCCACTCGCGTGTGAAAATAGAATGCAAGCTGAACTTCATGGCCGGGTTCCAGAATTGCAGGAATTCCCCGGGCTGTATTGCTCAGACACAAAGCACACTGCTGCGTGGGGCACACTTGAACTGAGAAATTCGCGGGACTCACGGTTTTCCCAGAGACCCAGGATTCTCAAAGAGGGAGGGTAAGTTTGACGGAAAACCACACTGCAGGTGGCCCCGATGTGCTTTGAAACCTGCAAGTAGCAAGATTTCCCCTAAACCATGAATCTCAGAAACGTTGTGATAGTGTAGGAAAACCAGGGAGAGCAGATATACTTCCAATAATCCAGAATACATATGAAACCTCAAAGCTGAAACTTGTCCTCAAACCAACCCTAATACTAACCCCACACCTAACCCTAGGTCTAAACCTAAACAGAGGTCTACCCCTAAGCCTAGGGCGAACTCTGTATACTCCTAAGCCTAAACTTAACCCTAACCTGAGGCTCAGCCCAAATCACGGCCTAACCCTAACTGTATGTCTAACCTAAGCCCAACCATTATCCTAACCCCAAGTCTGATGTAAACATGAAGCTCACCCTACAACCAACCTTACTCCTCACCATCACCCTTCTCCACAACCTAAATTAACTCTATCCCTCACCTTCCATCGAACCCTCAATATCACTGTTAATATAATCCAATACCTCCAACTGGACGGAGAGTGAAACGCATCTAAAACGGAGGGAACAGAAACCGCATCCTACCCCTAACCCTTAACCTAGTAGTTTCTAACCCTCACACAACTATTAACCCTAACCCATACCTGACAGTCACGTTTTCCATAAGCCTAAACGAGAAAACAGGTTCGCTAACCTTCAGCACTAGGCCCTTCAATCTCACACTCACCTTACATTTCAACCTCAGCCTTAACATAACGCGAATCCTAACCCCAGCCCTAAATCTTACCTGAACTCTAACACTATCCCTAAACTTGTCCAAATGCCTACAGCTACATGCTCGCCTAAAGTTAACTCTCAAACTAAATCTTCTGTGCCGCACTTTGGCAGCAGTTTCGACAATTCAACTGGAAAAGGTTTTTCTGCAAGAAACAAACTGCAGGCGGCAGGCGTGAACGAGCTCTTGGCCCTCAGATGCTAAAAGTGCCATGAGTGGGCGCTATAAAGAAACGGAAGTTTATTTTCTCCGGGCTCATCAACCTCTGTGGAGTCTCTTTGTTCCAGACGCCTGAAATAAAGACAGTTGTCCGGAGACCCATAACCCTCCCCTAGGTGGTCTTAGTGAGGCGCGAGGACATGCCGCAATCACAGAATTCCAAAGAAGGCTGAACGTCCAGAATTGAATTCTATTTGCCCAGAAACGACGCAGCAGCCGTTACAGACTGGGAAAATTAAGCTTCCATTTAGACAATGAGAATGTGAGACTCTGGTATGGGCAAAAATTCAGGGTTTCCGTAGATGGGTGAAATGCCGTGTTGAATGTGAAGTCAGAACAAAGAAACCTCTGGAGATTCTGTTCAGCAGACCCGGATATAGTTCCCAGAGGCACAATGGTGCTACTCTACCATTTCAACGTAAAACGTTGTCACCAGAATAAGGACCACTGATCAAGCCCGGTAGATCTTGGGAAAACGAAACTGCTGCATTCGCCCAGCGTGCTGCCAAGCACACACCTGTGCAGGTCCATGGCGTGTTCAGCACAGGAATATGCATCGATTGAGCCAAGACAAATGAAAGCTCAGGGAGGCAGGACCCGTGTAGGAAAGTATTTGTACTACAAAGGGCAGGCCAAGATTGTGAAAATACATACCCATGACAAATAGATTTCATCATCCGCAGAATTTCACGGAGCAATGTTGCTGGGAGAGAAACGGAAACACCCGAGGGAGCCAGGCACCCCCAACAGAACCTTGTAGGCCAGCAGCACGGTTGCCCTCAGGCACTTAGCGTGTAAGGCCTCAACAATGTAACGAAAGTTCATTTAAGTACCTGAGTGAAGTTTTCTCCGGAGACCCACATCTACGTTCCTTAAATTGACTCTGGGATTTCTGATAATCCTGGATTATGAGCGGCCACCATTCACCGTTATCCTTACACACACGCGTCTCCTCCATCGCCATAGAAGGAACTGGGAGACACGCAACTGCTGGCAGCATCCTTCAGCTGAGCTTTCTCCACACCAACGACACAGCTTTGTGGTGACATGTCTTCCATGGAAAAGCGTTTCCTAGCGAATAAGGAATCTTCCCATCCCAATGACAAGCTGAGAGAAATGACACCGAGGTTCTTGCCGCTGTACTTACAAACACCTTCATGAGGCCGCACAGTGGTAAAGCTCGGGATCCCAGGCGCTTCGCCCTTTCCCTAGACCTGGGAAAATCAAATAGACACCATTGACCTGCGAGACATGACGTTGCTGGAAGCGTCAGTGTACACAGGCATGTGAGCTTCTAAGGAGCCACTTGCGTGTGAAAATAGAATGCAAGCTGAACTTCATGGCCGGGTTCCAGAATTGCAGGAATTCCCCGGGCTGTATTGCTCAGACACAAAGCACAGTGCTGCGTGGGGCACACTTGAACTGAGAAATTCGCGGGACTCACGGTTTTCCCAAAGACCCAGGATTCTCAAAGAGGGAGGGTAAGTTTGACGGAAAACCACACTGCAGGTGGCCCCGATGTGCTTTGAAACCTGCAAGTAGCAAGATTTCCCCTAAACCATGAATCTCAGAAACGTTGTGATAGTGTAGGAAAACCAGGGAGAGCAGATATACTTCCAATAATCCAGAATACATATGAAACCTCAAAGCTGAAACTTGTCCTCAAACCAACCCTAATACTAACCCCACACCTAACCCTAGGTCTAAACTTAAGCAGAGGTCTACCCCTAAGCCTAGGGCGAACTCTGTATTCTCCTAAGCCTAAGCTTAACCCTAACCTGAGGCTCAGCCCAAATCAAGGCCTAACCCTTACCGTATGTCTAACCTAAGCCCAACCATTATCCTAACCCCAAGTCTGATGTAAACATGAAGCTCACCCTAAAACCAACCTTACTCCTCACAATCACCCTTCTCCAAAACCTAAATTAACTCTATCCCTCACCTTCCATCGAACCCTCAATATCACTGTTAATATAATCCAATACCTCCAACTGGACGGAGAGTGAAACGCATCCAAAACGGAGGGAACAGAAACCGTATCCTACCCCTAACCCTTAACCTCGTAGTTTCTAACCCTCACACAACTATTAACCCTAACCCATACCTGACAGTCACGTTTTCCATAAGCCTAAACGAGAAAACAGGTTCGCTAACCTTCAGCACTAGGCCCTTCAATCTCACACTCACCTTACATTTCAACCTCAGCCTTAACATAACGCGAATCCTAACCCCAGCCCTAAATCTTACCTGAACTCTAACACTATCCCTAAACTTGTCCAAATGCCTACAGCTACATGCTCGCCTAAAGTTAACCCTCAAACTAAATCTTCTGTGCCGCACTTTGGCAGCAGTTTCGACAATTCAACTGGAAAAGGTTTTTCTGCAAGAAACAAACTGCAGGCGGCAGGCGTGAACGAGCTCTTGGCCCTCAGATGCTAAAAGTGCCATGAGTGGGCGCTATAAAGAAACGGAAGTTTATTTTCTCCGGGCTCATCAACCTCTGTGGAGTCTCTTTGTTCAAGACGCCTGAAATAAAGACAGTTGTCCGGAGACCCATAACCCTCCCCTAGGTGGTCTTAGTGAGGCGCGAGGACATGCCGCAATCACAGAATTCCAAGGAAGGCTGAACGTCCAGAATTGAATTCTATTTGCCCAGAAACGACGCAGCAGCCGTGACAGACTGGGAAACTTAAGCTTCCATTTAGACAATGAGAATGTGAGACTCTGGTATGGGCAAAAATTCACGGTTTCCGTAGATGGGTGAAATGCCGTGTTGAATGTGAAGTCAGAACAAAGAAACCTCTGGAGATTCTGTTCAGCAGACCCGGATATAGTTCCCAGAGGCACAATGGTGCTCCTCTAGAATTTCAACGTAAAACGTTGTCACCAGAATAAGGACCACTGATCAACCCCGGTATTTCTTGGGAAAATGAAACTGCTGCATTCGCCCAGCGAGCTTCCAAAAACAAACCTGTGCAGGTCCATGGCGTGTTCAGCACAGGAATCTGCATCGATTGAGCCAAGACAAATGAAAGCTCAGGGAGGAAGGACCCGTGTAGGAAAGTATTTGTACTTCGAAGGGCAGGCCAAGATTGTGAAAATACATACCTATGACAAATAGATTTCATCATCCGCAGAATTTCACGGAGCAATGTTGCTGGGAGAGAAACGGAAACAGCCGAGGGAGCCAGGCACCCCCAACAGAACCTTGTAGGCCAGCAGCACGGTTGCCCTCAGGCACTTGGCGTGTCAGGCCTCAACAATGTAACGAAAGTTCATTTAAGTACCTGAGTGAAGTTTTCTCCGGAGACCCACATCTACGTTCCTTAAATTGACTCTGGGATTTCTGATAATCCTGGGTTATGAGCGGCCACCATTCACCGTTAACCTTACACACACGCGTCTCCTCCATCGCCGTAGAAGGAACTGGGAGACACGCAACTGCTGGCAGCATCCTTCAGCTGAGCTTTCTCAACACCAACGACACAGCTTTGTGGTGACATGTCTTCCATGGAAAAGCGATTCCTAGCGAATAAGGAATCTTCCCATCCCAATGACAAGCTGAGAGAAATGACACCGAGGTTCTTGCCGCTGTACTTACAAACACCTTCATGAGGCCGCACAGTGGTAAAGCTCGGGATCCCAGGCACTTCGCCCCTTTCCCTAGACCTGGGAAAATCAAATAGACACCATTGACCTGCGAGACATGACGTTGCTGGAAGCGTCAGTGTACACAGGCATGTGAGCTTCTAAGGAGCCACTTGCGTGTGAAAATAGAATGCAAGCTGAACTTCATGGCCGGGTTCCAGAATTGCAGGAATTCCCCGGGCTGTATTGCTCAGACACAAAGCACAGTGCTGCGTGGGGCACACTTGAACTGAGAAATTCGCGGGACTCACGATTTCCCAAAGACCCAGGATTCTCAAAGAGGGAGGGTAAGTTTGACGGAAAACCACACTGCAGGTGGCCCCGTTGTGCTTTGAAACCTGCAAGTAGCAAGATTTCCCCTAAACCATGAATCTCAGAAACGTTGTGATCGTGAAGAAAAACCAGAGAGAGCAGATGTACTTCCAATAATCCAGAATATATATGAAACCTCAAAGCTGAAACTTGTCCTCAAACCAACCCTAATAATAACCCCACACCTAACCCTAGGTCTAAACCTAAGCAGAGGTCTACCCCTAAGCCTAGGTTGAACTCTGTATACTCCTAAGCCTAAACTTAACCCTAACCTGAGGCTCAGCCCAAACCAAGGCCTAACCCTAACCGTATGTCTAACCTAAGCCCAACCATTATCCTAACCCCAAGTCTGATGTAAACATGAAGCTCACCCTACAACCAACCTTACTCCTCACCATCACCCTTCTCCACAACCTAAATTAACTCTATCCCTCACCTTCCATCGAACCCTCAATATCACTGTTAATATAATCTAATACCTCTAACAGGACGGAGAGTGAAACGCATCCAAAACGGAGGGAACAGAAACCGTATCCTACCCCTAACCCTTAACCTCGTAGTTTCTAACCCTCACACAACTATTAACCCTAACCCATACCTGACAGTCACGTTTTCCATAAGCCTAAACGAGAAAACAGGTTCGCTAACCTTCAGCACTAGGCCCTTCAATCTCACACTCACCTTTCATTTCAACCTCAGCCTTAACATAACGCGAATCCTAACCCCAGCCCTAAATCTTACCTGAACTCTAACACTATCCCTAAACGTGTCCAAATGCCTACAGCTACATGCTCGCCTAAAGTTAACCCTGAAACTAAATCTTCTGTGCCGCACTTTGGCAGCAGTTTCGACAATTCAACTGGAAAAGGTTTTTCTGCAAGAAACAAACTGCAGGCGGCAGGCGTGAACGAGCTCTTGGCCCTCAGATGCTAAAAGTGCCATGAGTGGGTGCTATAAAGAAACGGAAGTTTATTTTCTCCGGGCTCATCAATCTCTGTGGAGTCTCTTTGTTCCAGACGCCTGAAATAAAGACAGTTGTCCGGAGACCCATAACCCTCCCTTAGGTGGTCTTAGTGAGGCGCGAGGACATGCCACAATCACAGAATTCCAAAGAAGGCTGAACGTCCAGAATTGAATGCTATTTGCCCAGAAACGACGCAGCAGCCGTGACAGACTGGGAAACTTAAGCTTCCATTTAGACAATGAGAATGTGAGACTCTGGTATGGGCAAAAATTCACGGTTTCCGTAGATGGGTGAAATGCCGTGTTGAATGTGAAGTCAGAACAAAGAAACCTCTGGAGATTCTGTTCAGCAGACCCGGATATAGTTCCCAGAGGCACAATGGTGCTCCTCTAGAATTTCAACGTAAAACGTTGTCACCAGAATAAGGACCACTGATCAACCCCGGTATTTCTTGGGAAAATGAAACTGCTGCATTCGCCCAGCGAGCTTCCAAGCGCACACCTGTGCAGGTCCATGGCGTGTTCAGCACAGGAATCTGCATCGATTGAGCCAAGACAAATGAAAGCTCAGGGAGGAAGGACCCGTGTAGGAAAGTATTTGTACTTCGAAGGGCAGGCCAAGATTGTAAAAATACATACCTATGACAAATAGATTTCATCATCCGCAGAATTTCACGGAGCAATGTTGCTGGGAGAGAAACGGAAACAGCCGAGGGAGCCAGGCACCCCCAACAGAACCTTGTAGGCCAGCAGCACGGTTGCCCTCAGGCACTTGGCGTGTCAGGCCTCAACAATGTAACGAAAGTTCATTTAAGTACCTGAGTGAAGTTTTCTCCGGAGACCCACATCTACGTTCCTTAAATTGACTCTGGGATATCTGATAATCCTGGGTTATGAGCGGCCACCATTCACCGTTAACCTTACACACACGCATCTCCTCCATCGCCATAGAAGGAACTGGGAGACACGCAACTGCTGGCAGCATCCTTCAGCTGAGCTTTCTCAACACCAACGACACAGCTTTGTGGTGACATGTCTTCCATGGAAAAGCGTTTCCTAGCGAATAAGGTATCTTCCCATCCCAATGACAAGCTGAGAGAAATGACACCGAGGTTCTTGCCGCTGTACTTACAAACACCTTCATGAGGCCGCACAGTGGTAAAGCTCGGGATCCCAGGCGCTTCGCCCTATCCCTAGACCTGGGAAAATCAAATAGACACCATTGACCTGCGAGACATGACGTTGCTGGAAGCGTCAGTGTACACAGGCATGTGAGCTTCTAAGGAGCCACTTGCGTGTGAAAATAGAATGCAAGCTGAACTTCATGGCCGGGTTCCAGAATTGCAGGAATTCCCCGGGCTGTATTGCTCAGACACAAAGCACAGTGCTGCGTGGGGCACACTTGAACTGAGAAATTCGCGGGACTCACGATTTCCCAAAGACCCAGGATTCTCAAAGAGGGAGGGTAAGTTTGACGGAAAACCACACTGCAGGTGGCCCCGTTGTGCTTTGAAACCTGCAAGTAGCAAGATTTCCCCTAAACCATGAATCTCAGAAACGTTGTGATCGTGAAGAAAAACCAGAGAGAGCAGATGTACTTCCAATAATCCAGAATATATATGAAACCTCAAAGCTGAAACTTGTCCTCAAACCAACCCTAATAATAACCCCACACCTAACCCTAGGTCTAAACCTAAGCAGAGGTCTACCCCTAAGCCTAGGTTGAACTCTGTATACTCCTAAGCCTAAACTTAACCCTAACCTGAGGCTCAGCCCAAACCAAGGCCTAACCCTAACCGTATGTCTAACCTAAGCCCAACCATTATCCTAACCCCAAGTCTGATGTAAACATGAAGCTCACCCTACAACCAACCTTACTCCTCACCATCACCCTTCTCCACAACCTAAATTAACTCTATCCCTCACCTTCCATCGAACCCTCAATATCACTGTTAATATAATCTAATACCTCTAACAGGACGGAGAGTGAAACGCATCCAAAACGGAGGGAACAGAAACCGTATCCTACCCCTAACCCTTAACCTCGTAGTTTCTAACCCTCACACAACTATTAACCCTAACCCATACCTGACAGTCACGTTTTCCATAAGCCTAAACGAGAAAACAGGTTCGCTAACCTTCAGCACTAGGCCCTTCAATCTCACACTCACCTTTCATTTCAACCTCAGCCTTAACATAACGCGAATCCTAACCCCAGCCCTAAATCTTACCTGAACTCTAACACTATCCCTAAACGTGTCCAAATGCCTACAGCTACATGCTCGCCTAAAGTTAACCCTGAAACTAAATCTTCTGTGCCGCACTTTGGCAGCAGTTTCGACAATTCAACTGGAAAAGGTTTTTCTGCAAGAAACAAACTGCAGGCGGCAGGCGTGAACGAGCTCTTGGCCCTCAGATGCTAAAAGTGCCATGAGTGGGTGCTATAAAGAAACGGAAGTTTATTTTCTCCGGGCTCATCAATCTCTGTGGAGTCTCTTTGTTCCAGACGCCTGAAATAAAGACAGTTGTCCGGAGACCCATAACCCTCCCTTAGGTGGTCTTAGTGAGGCGCGAGGACATGCCACAATCACAGAATTCCAAAGAAGGCTGAACGTCCAGAATTGAATGCTATTTGCCCAGAAACGACGCAGCAGCCGTGACAGACTGGGAAACTTAAGCTTCCATTTAGACAATGAGAATGTGAGACTCTGGTATGGGCAAAAATTCACGGTTTCCGTAGATGGGTGAAATGCCGTGTTGAATGTGAAGTCAGAACAAAGAAACCTCTGGAGATTCTGTTCAGCAGACCCGGATATAGTTCCCAGAGGCACAATGGTGCTCCTCTAGAATTTCAACGTAAAACGTTGTCACCAGAATAAGGACCACTGATCAACCCCGGTATTTCTTGGGAAAATGAAACTGCTGCATTCGCCCAGCGAGCTTCCAAGCGCACACCTGTGCAGGTCCATGGCGTGTTCAGCACAGGAATCTGCATCGATTGAGCCAAGACAAATGAAAGCTCAGGGAGGAAGGACCCGTGTAGGAAAGTATTTGTACTTCGAAGGGCAGGCCAAGATTGTAAAAATACATACCTATGACAAATAGATTTCATCATCCGCAGAATTTCACGGAGCAATGTTGCTGGGAGAGAAACGGAAACAGCCGAGGGAGCCAGGCACCCCCAACAGAACCTTGTAGGCCAGCAGCACGGTTGCCCTCAGGCACTTGGCGTGTCAGGCCTCAACAATGTAACGAAAGTTCATTTAAGTACCTGAGTGAAGTTTTCTCCGGAGACCCACATCTACGTTCCTTAAATTGACTCTGGGATATCTGATAATCCTGGGTTATGAGCGGCCACCATTCACCGTTAACCTTACACACACGCATCTCCTCCATCGCCATAGAAGGAACTGGGAGACACGCAACTGCTGGCAGCATCCTTCAGCTGAGCTTTCTCAACACCAACGACACAGCTTTGTGGTGACATGTCTTCCATGGAAAAGCGTTTCCTAGCGAATAAGGTATCTTCCCATCCCAATGACAAGCTGAGAGAAATGACACCGAGGTTCTTGCCGCTGTACTTACAAACACCTTCATGAGGCCGCACAGTGGTAAAGCTCGGGATCCCAGGCGCTTCGCCCTATCCCTAGACCTGGGAAAATCAAATAGACACCATTGACCTGCGAGACATGACGTTGCTGGAAGCGTCAGTGTACACAGGCATGTGAGCTTCTAAGGAGCCACTTGCGTGTGAAAATAGAATGCAAGCTGAACTTCATGGCCGGGTTCCAGAATTGCAGGAATTCCCCGGGCTGTATTGCTCAGACACAAAGCACAGTGCTGCGTGGGGCACACTTGAACTGAGAAATTCGCGGGACTCACGGTTTTCCCAGAGACCCAGGATTCTCAAAGAGGGAGGGTAAGTTTGACGGAAAACCACACTGCAGGTGGCCCCGATGTGCTTTGAAACCTGCAAGTAGCAAGATTTCCCCTAAACCATGAATCTCAGAAACGTTGTGATAGTGTAGGAAAACCAGGGAGAGCAGATATACTTCCAATAATCCAGAATACATATGAAACCTCAAAGCTGAAACTTGTCCTCAAACCAACCCTAATACTAACCCCACACCTAACCCTAGGTCTAAACCTAAGCAGAGGTCTACCCCTAAGCCTAGGTCGAACTCTGTATACTCCTAAGCCTAAACTTAACCCTAACCTGAGGCTCAGCCCAAATCACGGCCTAACCCTAACTGTATGTCTAACCTAAGCCCAACCATTATCCTAACCCCAAGTCTGATGTAAACATGAAGCTCACCCTACAACCAACCTTACTCCTCACCATCACCCTTCTCCACAACCTAAATTAACTCTATCCCTCACCTTCCATCGAACCCTCAATATCACTGTTAATATAATCCAATACCTCCAACTGGACGGAGAGTGAAACGCATCTAAAACGGAGGGAACAGAAACCGCATTCTACCCCTAACCCTTAACCTAGTAGTTTCTAACCCTCACACAACTATTAACCCTAACCCATACCTGACAGTCACGTTTTCCATAAGCCTAAACGAGAAAACAGGTTCGCTAACCTTCAGCACTAGGCCCTTCAACCTCACACTCACCTTACATTTCAACCTCAGCCTTAACATAACGCGAATCCTAACCCCAGCCCTAAATCTTACCTGAACTCTAACACTATCCCTAAACTTGTCCAAATGCCTACAGCTACATGCTCGCCTAAAGTTAACCCTCAAACTAAATCTTCTGTGCCGCACTTTGGCAGCAGTTTCGACAATTCAACTGGAAAAGGTTTTTCTGCAAGAAACAAACTGCAGGCGGCAGGCGTGAACGAGCTCTTGGCCCCCAGATGCTAAAAGTGCCATGAGTGGGCGCTATAAAGAAACGGAAGTTTATTTTCTCCGGGCTCATCAACCTCTGTGGAGTCTCTTTGTTCCAGACGCCTGAAATAAAGACAGTTGTCCGGAGACCCATAACCCTCCCCTAGGTGGTCTTAGTGAGGCGCGAGGACATGCCGCAATCACAGAATTCCAAAGAAGGCTGAACGTCCAGAATTGAATGCTATTTGCCCAGAAACGACGCAGCAGCCGTGACAGACTGGGAAACTTAAGCTTCCATTTAGACAATGAGAATGTGAGACTCTGGTATGGGCAAAAATTCAGGGTTTCCGTAGATGGGTGAAATGCCGTGTTGAATGTGAAGTCAGAACAAAGAAACCTCTGGAGATTCTGTTCAGCAGACCCGGATATAGTTGCCAGAGGCACAATGGTGCTACTCTACCATTTCAACGTAAAACGTTGTCACCAGAATAAGGACCACTGATCAAGCCCGGTAGATCTTGGGAAAACGAAACAGCTGCATTCGCCCAGCGTGCTGCCAAGCACACACCTGTGCAGGTCCATGGCGTGTTCAGCACAGGAATATGCATCGATTGAGCCAAGACAAATGAAAGCTCAGGGAGGCAGGACCCGTGTAGGAAAGTATTTGTACTACAAAGGGCAGGCCAACATTGTGAAAATACATACCCATGACAAATAGATTTCATCATCCGCAGAATTTCACGGAGCAATGTTGCTGGGAGAGAAACGGAAACACCCGAGGGAGCCAGGCACCCCCAACAGAACCTTGTAGGCCAGCAGCACGGTTGCCCTCAGGCACTTGGCGTGTCAGGCCTCAACAATGTAACGAAAGTTCATTTAAGTACCTGAGTGAAGTTTTCTCCGGAGACCCACATCTACGTTCCTTAAATTGACTCTGGGATTTCTGATAATCCTGGATTATGAGCGGCCACCATTCACCGTTATCCTTACACACACGCGTCTCCTCCATCGCCATAGAAGGAACTGGGAGACACGCAACTGCTGGCAGCATCCTTCAGCTGAGCTTTCTCCACACCAACGACACAGCTTTGTGGTGACATGTCTTCCATGGAAAAGCGTTTCCTAGCGAATAAGGAATCTTCCCATCCCAATGACAAGCTGAGAGAAATGACACCGAGGTTCTTGCCGCTGTACTTACAAACATCTTCATGAGGCCGCACAGTGGTAAAGCTCGGGATCCCAGGCACTTCGCCCCTTTCCCTAGACCTGGGAAAATCAAATAGACACCATTGACCTGCGAGACATGACGTTGCTGGAAGCGTCAGTGTACACAGGCATGTGAGCTTCTAAGGAGCCACTTGCGTGTGAAAATAGAATGCAAGCTGAACTTCATGGCCGGGTTCCAGAATTGCAGGAATTCCCCGGGCTGTATTGCTCAGACACAAAACACACTGCTGCGTGGGGCACACTTGATCTGAGAAATTCGCGGGACTCACGGTTTTCCCAAAGACCCAGGATTCTCAAAGAGGGAGGGTAAGTTTGACGGAAAACCACACTGCAGGTGGCCCCGATGTGCTTTGAAACCTGCAAGTAGCAAGATTTCCCCTAAACCATGAATCTCAGAAACGTTGTGATAGTGTAGGAAAACCAGGGAGAGCAGATATACTTCCAATAATCCAGAATACATATGAAACCTCAAAGCTGAAACTTGTCCTCAAACCAACCCTAATACTAACCCCACACCTAACCCTAGGTCTAAACTTAAGCAGAGGTCTACCCCTAAGCCTAGGGCGAACTCTGTATTCTCCTAAGCCTAAGCTTAACCCTAACCTGAGGCTCAGCCCAAATCAAGGCCTAACCCTTACCGTATGTCTAACCTAAGCCCAACCATTATCCTAACCCCAAGTCTGATGTAAACATGAAGCTCACCCTAAAACCAACCTTACTCCTCACAATCACCCTTCTCCACAACCTAAATTAACTCTATCCCTCACCTTCCATCGAACCCTCAATATCACTGTTAATATAATCCAATACCTCCAACTGGACGGAGAGTGAAACGCATCTAAAACGGAGGGAACAGAAACCGTATCCTACCCCTAACACTTAACCTAGTAGTTTCTAACCCTCACACATCTATTAACCCTAACCCATACCTGACAGTCACGTTTTCCATAAGCCTAAACGAGAAAACAGGTTCGCTAACCTTCAGCACTAGGCCCTTCAATCTCACACTCACCTTACATTTCAACCTCAGCCTTAACATAACGCGAATCCTAACCCCAGCCCTAAATCTTACCTGAACTCTAACACTATCCCTAAACTTGTCCAAATGCCTACAGCTACATGCTCGTCTAAAGTTAACCCTCAAACTAAATCTTCTGTGCCGCACTTTGGCAGCAGTTTCGACAATTCAACTGGAAAAGGTTTTTCTGCAAGAAACAAACTGCAGGCGGCAGGCGTGAACGAGCTCTTGGCCCTCAGATGCTAAAAGTGCCATGAGTGGGCGCTATAAAGAAACGGAAGTTTATTTTCTCCGGGCTCATCAACCTCTGTGGAGTCTCTTTGTTCCAGACGCCTGAAATAAAGACAGTTGTCCGGAGACCCATAACCCTCCCCTAGGTGGTCTTAGTGAGGCGCGAGGACATGCCGCAATCACAGAATTCCAAGGAAGGCTGAACGTCCAGAATTGAATTCTATTTGCCCAGAAACGACGCAGCAGCCGTGACAGACTGGGAAACTTAAGCTTCCATTTAGACAATGAGAATGTGAGACTCTGGTATGGGCAAAAATTCAGGGTTTCCGTAGATGGGTGAAATGCCGTGTTGAATGTGAAGTCAGAACAAAGAAACCTCTGGAGATTCTGTTCAGCAGACCCGGATATAGTTGCCAGAGGCACAATGGTGCTACTCTAGAATTTCAACGTAAAACGTTGTCACCAGAATAAGGACCACTGATCAAGCCCAGTAGATCTTGGGAAAACGAAACTGCTGCATTCGCCCAGCGTGCTGCCAAGCCCACACCTGTGCAGGTCCATGGTGTGTTCAGCACAGGAATGTGCATCGATTGAGCCAAGACAAATGAAAGCTCAGGGAGGCAGGACCCGTGTAGGAAAGTATTTGTACTACGAAGGGCAGGCCAAGATTGTGAAAATACATACCCATGACAAATAGATTTCATCATCCGCAGAATTTCACGGAGCAATGTTGCTGGGAGAGAAACGGAAACAGCCGAGGGAGCCAGGCACCCCCAACAGAACCTTGTAGGCCAGCATCACGGTTGCCCTCAGGCACTTGGCAAGTCAGGCCTCAACAATGTAACGAAAGTTCATTTAAGTACCTGAGTGAAGTTTTCTCCGAGACCCACATCTACGTTCCTTAAATTGACTCTGGGATTTCTGATAATCCTGGGTTATGAGCGGCCACCATTCACCGTTAACCTTACACACACGCGTCTCCTCCATCGCCATAGAAGGAACTTGGAGACACGCAACTGCTGGCAGCATCCTTCAGCTGAGCTTTCTCCACACCAACGACACAGCTTTGTGGTGACATGTCTTCCATGGAAAAGCGTTTCCTAGCGAATAAGGAATCTTCCCATCCCAATGACAAGCTGAGAGAAATGACACCGAGGTTCTTGCCGCTGTACTTACAAACACCTTCATGAGGCCGCACAGTGGTAAAGCTCGGGATCCCAGGTGCTTCGCCCCTTTCCCTAGACCTGGGAAAATCAAATAGACACCATTGACCTGCGAGACATGACGTTGCTGGAAGCGTCAGTGTACACAGGCATGTGAGCTTCTAAGGAGCCACTTGCGTGTGAAAATGGAATGCAAGCTGAAATTCATGGACGGGTTCCAGAATTGCAGGAATTCCCCGGGCTGTATTGCTCAGACACAAAGCACACTGCTGCGTGGGGCACACTTGAACTGAGAAATTCGCGGGACTCACGGTTTTCCCAAAGACCCAGGATTCTCAAAGAGGGAGGGTAAGTTTGACGGAAAACCACACTGCAGGTGGCCCCGATGTGCTTTGAAACCTGCAAGTAGCAAGATTTCCCCTAAACCATGAATCTCAGAAACGTTGTGATAGTGTAGGAAAACCAGGGAGAGCAGATATACTTCTAATAATCCAGAATATATATGAAGCCTCAAAGCTGAAACTTGTCCTCAAACCAACCCTAATACTAACCCCACACCTAACCCTAGGTCTAAACCTAAGCAGAGGTCTACCCCTAAGCCTAGGGCGAACTCTGTATACTCCTAAGCCTAAACTTAACCCTAACCTGAGGCTCAGCCCAAACCAAGGCCTAACCCTAACCGTATGTCTAACCTAAGCCCATTCATTATCCTAACCCCAAGTCTGATGTTAACATGAAGCTCACCCTACAACCAACCTTACTCCTCACCATCTCCCTTCTCCACAACCTAAATTATCTCTATCCCTCTCCTTCCATCGAACCCTCAATATCACTGTTAATATAATCCAATAACTCCAACTGGACGGAGAGCGAAACGCATCCAAAACGGAGGGAACAGAAACCGTATCCTACCCCTAACCCTTAACCTCGTAGTTTCTAGCCCTCACACAACTATTAACCCTAACCCATACCTGACAGTCACGTTTTCCATAAGCCTAAACGAGAAAAAAGGTTCGCTAACCTACAGCACTAGGCCCTTCAATTTCACACTCACCTTACATTTCAAACTCAGCCTTAACATAACGCGAATCCTAACCCCAGCCCTAAATCTTACCTGAACTCTAACACTATCCCTAAACGTGTCCAAATGCCTACAGCAACATGCTCGCTTAAAGTTAACCCTCAAACTAAATCTTCTGTGTCGCAGTTTGGCAGCAGTTTCGACAATTCAACTGGAAAAGGTTTTTCTGTAAGAAAGAAACTGCAGGCGGAAGGCGTGAACGAGCTCTTGGCCCTCAGATGCTAAAAGTGCCATGAGTGGGCGCTATAAAGAAACGGAAGTTTATTTTCTCCGGGCTCATCAACCTCTGTGGAGTCTCTTTGTTCCAGACGCCTGAAATAAAGACAATTGTCCAGAGACCCATAAACCTCCCCTAGTTGGTCTTAGTGAGGCGCGGGGACATGCCGCAATCACAGAATTCCAAAGGAGGCTGAACGTCCAGAATTGAATGCTAATTGCCCAGAAGCGACGCAGCAGCCGGGACAGACTGGGATACTTAAGCTTCCATTTAGACAATGAGAATGTGAGACTCTGGTATGGGCAAAAATTCAGGGTTTCCGTAGATGGGTGAAATGCCGTGTTGAATGTGAAGTCAGAACAAAGAAACCTCTGGAGGTTCTGTTCAGCAGACCCGGATATAGTTCCCAGAGGCACAATGGTGCTCCTCTAGAATTTCAACGTAAAACGTTGTCACCAGAATAAGGACCACTGATCAAGCCCGGTAGACCTTGGGACAACGAAACTGCTGCATACGCCCAGCGTGCTGCCAAGCACACACCTGTGCAGGTCCATGGCGTGTTCAGCACAGTAATCTGCATCGATTGAGCCAAGACAAATGAAAGCTCAGGGAGGCAGGACCCATGTAGGAAAGTATTTGTACTTCGAAGGGCAGGCAAAGATTGTGAAAATACATACCCATGACAAATAGATTTCATCATCCGCAGAATTTCACGGAGCAATGTTGCTGGGAGAGAAACGGAAACAGCCGAGGGATCCAGGCACCCCCAACAGAACCATGTAGGCCAGCAGCAGGGTTGCCCTCAGGCACTTGGCGTGTCAGGCCTCAACAATGTAACGAAAGTTCATTTAAGTACCTGAGTGAAGTTTTCTCCGGAGACCCACATCGACGTTCCTTAAATTGACTCTGGGATTTCTGATAATCCTGGGTTATGAGTGGCCACCATTCACCGTTATCCTTACACACACGCGTCTCCTCCATCGCCATAGAAGGAACTGGGAGACATGCAACTGCTGGCGGCATCCTTCAGCTGAGCTTTCTCAATACCAACGACACAGCTTTGTGGTGATATGTCTTCCATGGAAAAGCGTTTCCTAGCGAATAAGGAATCTTCCCTTCCCAATGACAAGCTGAGAGAAATGACACCGAGGTTCTTGCCGCTGTACTTACAAACATCTTCATGAGGCCGCACAGTGGTAAAGCTCGGGATCCCAGGCACTTCGCCCCTTTCCCTAGACCTGGGAAAATCAAATAGACACCATTGACCTGCGAGACATGACGTTGCTGGAAGCGTCAGTGTACACAGGCATGTGAGCTTCTAAGGAGCCACTTGCGTGTGAAAATAGAATGCAAGCTGAACTTCATGGCCGGGTTCCAGAATTGCAGGAATTCCCCGGGCTGTATTGCTCAGACACAAAACACACTGCTGCGTGGGGCACACTTGATCTGAGAAATTCGCGGGACTCACGGTTTTCCCAAAGACCCAGGATTCTCAAAGAGGGAGGGTAAGTTTGACGGAAAACCACACTGCAGGTGGCCCCGTTGTGCTTTGAAACCTGCAAGTAGCAAGATTTCCCCTAAACCATGAATCTCAGAAACGTTGTGATAGTGTAGGAAAACCAGGGAGAGCAGATATACTTCCAATAATCCAGAATATATATGAAACCTCAAAGCTGAAACTTGTCCTCAAACCAACCCTAATCCTAACCCCACACCTAACCCTAGGTCTAAACCTAAGCAGAGGTCTACCCCTAAGCTAGGGCGAACTCTGTATACTCCTAAGCCTAAACTTAACCCTAACATGAGGCTCAGCCCAAACCAAGGCCTAACCCTAACCGTATGTCTAACCTAAGCCCAACCATTATCCTAACCCCAAGTCTGATGTAAACATGAAGCTCACCCTACAACCAACCTTACTCCTCACCATCACCCTTCTCCACAACCTAAATTAACTCTATCCCTCACCTTCCATCGAACCCTCAATATCACTGTTAATATAATCCAATACCTCCAACTGGTTGAGAGTGAAACGCATCCAAAACGGAGGGAACAGAAACTGTATCCTACCCCTAACCCTTAACCTCATAGTTTCTAACCCTCACACAACTATTAACCCTAACCCATACCTGACAGTCACGTTTTCCATAAGCCTAAACGAGAAAACAGGTTCGCTAACCTTCAGCACTAGGCCCTTCAATCTCACATTCAACTTACATTTCAACCTCAGCCTTAACATAACGCGAATCCTAACCCCAGCCCTAAATCTTACCTGAACTCTAACACTATCCCTAAACGTATCCAAATGCCTACAGCTACATGCTCGCCCAAAGTTAACCCTCAAACTAAATCTTCTGTGCCGCAGTTTGGCAGCAGTTTCGACAATTCAACAGGAAAAGGTTTTTCTGCAAGAAACAAACTGCAGGCGGCAGGCGTGAACGAGCTCTTGGCCCTCAGATGCTAAAAGTGCCATGAGTGGGTGCTATAAAGAAACGGAAGTTTATTTTCTCCGGGCTCATCAACCTCTGTGGAGTTTCTTTGTTCCAGACGCCTGAAATAAAGACAGTTGTCTGGAGACCCGTACCCCTACCCTAGGTGGTCTTAGTGACGCGCGGGGACATGCAGCAAACACAGAAATCCAAAGAAGGCAGAACGTCCAGAATTGAATGCTAATTGCCCAGAAGCGACGCAGCAGCCGGGACAGACTGGGAAACTTAAGCTCCCATTTAGACAATGAGAATGTGAGACTCTGGTATGGGCAAAAATTCACGGTTTCCGTAGATGGGTGAAATGCCGTGTTGAATGTGAAGTCAGAACAAAGAAACCTCTGGAGATTCTGTTCAGCAGACCCGGATATAGTTCCCAGAGGCACAATGGTGCTCCTCTAGAATTTCAACGTAAAACGTTGTCACCAGAATAAGGACCACTGATCAAGCCCGGTAGATCTTGGGAAAACGAAACTGCTGCATACGCCCAGCGTGCTGCCCAGCACACACCTGTGCAGGTCCATGGCGTGTTCAGCACAGGAATCTGCATCGATTGAGCCAAGACAAATGAAAGCTCAGGGAGGCAGGACCCGTGTAGGAAAGTATTTGTACTTCAAAGGGCAGGCAAAGATTGTGAAAATACATACCCATGACAAATAGATTTCATCATCCGCAGAATTTCACGGAGCAATGTTGCTGGGAGAGAAACGGAAACAGCCGAGGGAGCCAGGCACCCCCAACAGAACCATGTAGGCCAGCAGCACGGTTGCCCTCAGGCACTTGGCGTGTCAGACCTCAACAATGTAACGAAATTTCATTTAAGTACCTGAGTGAAGTTTTCTCCGGAGACCCACATCTACGTTCCTTAAATTGACTCTGGGATTTCTGATAATCCTGGGTTATGAGCGACCACCATTCACTGTTATCCTTACACACACGCGTCTCCTCCATTGCCATAGAAGGAACTGGGAGACACGCAACTGCTGGCAGCATCCTTCAGCTGAGCTTTCTCAACACCAACGACACAGCTTTGTGGTGACATGTCTTCCATGGAAAAGCGTTTCCTAGCGAATAAGGAATCTTCCCATCCCAATGACAAGCTGAGAGAAATGACACCGAGGTTCTTGCCGCTGTACTTACAAACATCTTCATGAGGCCGCACAGTGGTAAAGCTCGGGATCCCAGGCGCTTCACCCCTTTCCCTAGACCTGGGAAAATCAAATAGACACCATTGACCTGCGAGACATGACGTTGCTGGAAGCGTCAGTGTACACAGGCATGTGAGCTTCTAAGGAGCCACTCGCGTGTGAAAATAGAATGCAAGCTGAACTTCATGGCCGGGTTCCAGAATTGCAGGAATTCCCCGGGCTGTATTGCTCAGACACAAAGCACAGTGCTGCGTGGGGCACACTTGATCTGAGAAATTCGCGGGACTCACGGTTTTCCCAAAGACCCAGGATTCTCAAAGAGGGAGGGTAAGTTTGACGGAAAACCACACTGCAGGTGGCCCCGTTGTGCTTTGAAACCTGCAAGTAGCAAGATTTCCCCTAAACCATGAATCTCAGAAACGTTGTGATAGTGTAGGAAAACCAGGGAGAGCAGATATACTTCCAATAATCCAGAATATATATGAAACCTCAAAGCTGAAACTTGTCCTCAAACCAACCCTAATCCTAACCGCACACCTAACCCTAGGTCTAAACCTAAGCAGAGGTCTACCCCTAAGCTAGGGCGAACTCTGTATACTCCTAAGCCTAAACTTACCCTAACCTGAGGCTCAGCACAAACCAAGGCCTAACCCTAACCGTATGTCTAACCTAAGCCCAACCATTATCCTAACCCCAAGTCTGATGTAAACATGAAGCTCACCCTACAACCAACCTTACTCCTCACCATCACCCTTCTCCACAACCTAAATTAACTCTATCCCTCACCTTCCATCGAACCCTCAATATCACTGTTAATATAATCCAATACCTCCAACTGGTTGAGAGTGAAACGCATCCAAAACGGAGGGAACAGAAACTGTATCCTACCCCTAACCCTTAACCTCATAGTTTCTAACCCTCACACAACTATTAACCCTAACCCATACCTGACAGTCACGTTTTCCATAAGCCTAAACGAGAGAACAGATTCGCTAACTTTCAGCACTAGGCCCTTCAATCTCACATTCAACTTACATTTCAACCTCAGCCTTAACATAACGCGAATCCTAACCCCAGCCCTAAATCTTACCTGAACTCTAACACTATCCCTAAACGTGTCCAAATGCCTACAGCTACATGCTAGCCTAAAGTTAACCCTCAAACTAAATCTTCTGTGCCGCAGTTTGGCAGCAGTTTCGACAATTCAACTGGAAAAGGTTTTTCTGCAAGAAACAAACTGCAGGCGGCAGGCGTGAACGAGCTCTTGGCCCTCAGATGCTAAAAGTGCCATGAGTGGGCGCTATAAAGAAACGGAAGTTTATTTTCTCCGGGCTCATCAACCTGGGTGGAGTCTCTTTGTTCCAGACGCCTTAAATAAAGACAGTTGTCCGGAGACCCGTACCCCTACCCTAGGCGGTTTTAGTGAGGCGCGGGGACGTGCAGCAAACACAGAATTCCAAAGAAGGCTGAACGTCCAGAATTGAATGCTCATTGCCCAGAAGCGACGCAGCAGCCGGGACAGACTGGGAAACTTAAGCTCCCATTTAGACAATGAGAATGTGAGACTCTGGTATGGGCAAAAATTCACGGTTTCCGTAGATGGGTGAAATGCCGTGTTGAATGGGAAGTCAGAACAAAGAAACCTCTGGAGATTCTGTTCAGCAGTCCTGGATATAGTTCCCAGAGGCACAATGGTGCTCCTCTAGAATTTCAATGTAAAACTTTGTCACCAGAATAAGGATCACTGATCAAGCCCGGTAGATCTTGGGAAAACGAAACTGCTGCATACGCCTAGCGTGCTGCCAAGCACCCACCTGTGCAGGTCCATGGCGTGTTCAGGACAGGAATCTGCATCGATTGAGCCAAGACAAATGAAAGCTCAGGGAGGCAGGACCCGTGTAGGAAAGTATTTGTACTTGAAGGGCAGGCCAATATTGTGAAAATACATACCCATGACAAATAGATTTCATCATCCGCAGAATTTCACGGAGCAATGTTGCTGGGAGAGAAACGGAAACAGCCGAGGGAGCCAGGCACCCCCAACAGAACCATGTAGGCCAGCAGCACGGTTGCCCTCAGGCACTTGGCGTGTCAGGCCTCAACAATGTAATGAAAGTTCATTTAAGTACCTGAGTGAAGTTTTCTCCGGAGACCCACATCGACGTTCCTTAAATTGACTCTGGGGTTTCTGATAATCCTGGGTGATGAGCGGCCACCATTCACCTTTAACCTTACACACACGCGTCTCCTCCATCGCCATAGAAGGAACTGGGAGACACGCAACTGCTGGCAGCATCCTTCAGCTGAGCTTTCTCAACACCAACGACACAGCTTTGTGGTGACCTGTCTTCCATGGAAAAGCGTTTCCGAGCGAATAAGGAATCTTCCCATCCCAATGACAAGCTGAGAGAAATGACACCGAGGTTCTTGCCGCTGTACTTACAAACAACTTCATGAGGCCGCACAGTGGTAAAGCTCGGGATCCCAGGCGCTTCGCCCCTTTCCCTAGACCTGGGAAAACCAAATAGACACCATTGACCTGCGAGACACGACGTTGCTGGAAGCGTCAGTGTACACAGGCATGTGAGCTTCTAAGGAGCCACTCGCGTGTGAAAATAGAATGCAAGCTGAACTTCATGGCCGGGTTCCATAATTGCAGGAATTCCCCGGGCTGTATTGCTCAGACACAAAACACACTGCTGCGTGGGGCACACTTGAACTGAGAAATTCGCGGGACTCATGGTTTTCCCAAAGACCCAGGATTCTCAAAGAGGGAGGGTAAGTTTGACGGAAAACCACACTGCAGGTGGCCCCGGTGTGCTTTGAACCCTGCAAGTAGCAAGATTTCCCCTAAACCATGAATCTCAGAAACGTTGTGATAGTGTAGGAAAACCAGGGAGAGCAGATATACTTCCAATAATCCAGAATATATATGAAACCTCAAAGCTGAAACTTGTCCTCAAACCAACCCTAATCCTAACCCCACACCTAACCCTAGGTCTAAACCTAAGCAGAGGTCTACCCCTAAGCCTAGGTCGAACTCTGTATACTCCTAAGCCTAAACTTAACCCTAACCTGAGGGTCAGCCCAAACCAAGGCCTAACCCTAACCGTATGTCTAACCTAAGCCCAACCATTATCCTAACCCCAAGTCTGATGTAAACATGAAGCTCACCCTACAACCAACCTTACTCCTCACCATCACCCTTCTCCACAACCTAAATTAACTCTATCCCTCACCTTCCATCGAACCCTCAATATCACTGTTAATATAATCCAATACCTCCAACTGGACGGAGAGTGAAACGCATCCAAAACGGAGGGAACAGAAACCGTATCCTACCCCTAACCCTTAACCTCGTAGTTTCTAACCCTCACACAACTATTAACCCTAACCCATACCTGACAGTCACGTTTTCCATAAGCCTAAACTAGAAAATAGGTTCGCTAACCTTCAGCACTAGGCCCTTCAATCTCACACTCACCTTACATTTCAACCTGAGCCTTAACATAACGCGAATCCTAACCCCAGCCCTAAATCTTACCTGAACTCTAACACTATCCCTAAACGTGTCCAAATGCCTACAGCTACATGCTCGCCTAAAGTTAACCCTCAAACTAAATCTTCTGTGCCGCAGTTTTGCAGCAGTTTCGACAATTCAACTGGAAAAGGTTTTTCTGCAAGAAACAAACTGCAGGCGGCAGGCGTGAACGAGCTCTTGGCCCTCAGATGCTAAAAGTGCCATGAGTGGGCGCTATAAAGAAACGGAAGTTTATTTTCTCCGGGCTCATCAACCTCTGTGGAGTCTCTTTGCTCCAGATGCCTGAAATAAAGACAGTTGTCCGGAGACCCATAACCCTCCCCTAGGTGGTCTTAGTGAGGCGCGGGGACATGCCGCAATCACAGAATTCCAAAGAAGGCAGAACGTCCAGAATTGAATGCTCATTGCCCAGAAGCGACGCAGCAGCCGGGACAGACTGGGAAACTTAAGCTCCCATTTAGACAATGAGAATGTGAGACTCTGGTATGGGCAAAAATTCACGGTTTCCGTAGATGGGTGAAATGCCGTGTTGAATGGGAAGTCAGAACAAAGAAACCTCTGGAGATTCTGTTCAGCAGTCCCGGATATAGTTTCCAGAGGCACAATGGTGCTCCTCTAGAATTTCAACGTAAAACGTTGTCACCAGAATAAGGATCACTGATCAAGCCCGGTAGATTTTGGGAAAACGAAACTGCTGCATAGGCCCAGCGTGCTGCCAAGCACACACCTGTGCAGGTCCATGGCGTGTTCAGGACAGGAATCTGCATCGATTGAGCCAAGACAAATGAAAGCTCAGGGAGGCAGGACCCGTGTAGGAAAGTATTTGTACTTCGAAGGGCAGGCCAATATTGTGAAAATACATACCCATGACAAATAGATTTCATCATCCGCAGAATTTCACGGAGCAATGTTGCTGGGAGAGAAACGGAAACAGCCGAGGGAGCCAGGCACCCCCAACAGAACCATGTAGGCCAGCAGCACGGTTGCCCTCAGGCACTTGGCGTGTCAGGCCTCAACAATGTAATGAAAGTTCATTTAAGTACCTGAGTGAAGTTTTCTCCGGAGACCCACATCTACGTTCCTTAAATTGACTCTGGGGTTTCTGATAATCCTGGGTGATGAGCGGCCACCATTCACCGTTATCCTTACACACACGCGTCTCCTCCATCGCCATAGAAGGAACTGGGAGACACGCAACTACTGGCAGCATCCTTCAGCTGAGCTTTCTCAACACCAACGACACAGCTTTGTGGTGACCTGTCTTCCATGGAAAAGCGTTTCCTAGCGAATAAGGAATCTTCCCATCCCAATGACAAGCTGAGAGAAATGACACCGAGGTTCTTGCCGCTGTACTTACAAACATCTTCATGAGGCCGCACAGTGGTAAAGCTCGGGATCCCAGGCGCTTCGCCCCTTTCCCTAGACCTGGGAAAATCAAATAGACACCATTGACCTGCGAGACATGACGTTGCTGGAAGCGTCAGTGTACACAGGCATGTGAGCTTCTAAGGAGCCACTCGCGTGTGAAAATAGAATGCAAGCTGAACTTCATGGTCGGGTTCCAGAATTGCAGGAATTCCCCGGGCTGTATTGCTCAGACACAAAGCACACTGCTGCGTGGGGCACACTTGAACTGAGAAATTCGCGGGACTCACGGTTTTCCCAAAGACCCAGGATTCTCAAAGAGGCAGGGTAAGTTTGACGGAAAACCACACTGCAGGTGGCCCCGTTGTGCTTTGAAACCTGCAAGTAGCAAGATTTCCCCTAAACCATGAATCTCAGAAACGTTGTGATAGTGTAGGAAAACCAGGGAGAGCAGATATACTTCCAATAATCCAGAATATATATGAAACCTCGAAGCTGAAACTTGTCCTCAAACCAACCCTAATCCTAACCCCACACCTAACCCTAGGTCTAAACCTAAGCAGAGGTCTACCCCTAAGCCTAGGTCGAACTCTGTATACTTCTAAGCCTAAACTTAAGCCTAACCTGAGGCTCAGCCCAAACCAAGGCCTAACCCTAACCGTATGTCTAACCTAAGCCCAACCATTATCCTAACCCCAAGTCTGATGTAAACATGAAGCTCACCCTACAACCAACCTTACTCCTCACCATCACCCTTTTCCACAACCTAAATTAACTCTATCCCTCACCTTCCATCGAACCCTCAATATCACTGTTAATATAATCCAATACCTCTAACTGGACGGAGAGTGAAACGCATCCAAAACAGACGGAACAGAAACCGTATCCTACCCCTAACCTTTAACCTCGTAGTTTCTAACCCTCACACAACTATTAACCCTAACCCATACCTGACAGTCACGTTTTCCATAAGCCTAAACGAGAAAACAGGTTCGCTAACCTTCAGCCTAAGGCCCTTCAATCTCACACTCACCTTACATTTCAACCTCAGCCTTAACATAACGCGAATCCTAACCCCAGCCCTAAATCTTACCTGAACTCTAACACTATCCCTAAACGTGTCCAAATGCCTACAGCTACATGCTAGCCTAAAGTTAACCCTCAAACTAAATCTTCTGTGCCGCAGTTTGGCAGCAGTTTCGACAATTCAACTGGAAAAGGTTTTTCTGCAAGAAACTAACTGCAGGCGGCAGGCGTGAACGAGCTCTTGGCCCTCAGATGCTAAAAGTGCCATGAGTGGGCGCTATAAAGAAACGGAAGTTTATTTTCTCCGAGCTCATCAACCTCTGTGGAGTCTCTTTGTTCCAGACGCCTGAAATAAAGACAGTTGTCCGGAGACCCATAACCCTCCCCTAGGTGGTCTTAGTGAGGCGCGGGGACATGCCGCAATCACAGAATTCCAAATAAGGCTGAACGTCCAGAATTGAATGCTAATTGCCCAGAAGCGACGCAGCAGCCGGGACAGACTGGGAAACTTAAGCTCCCATTTAGACAATGAGAATGTGAGACTCTGGTATGGGCAAAAATTCACGGTTTCCGTAGATGGGTGAAATGCCGTGTTGAATGGGAAGTCAGAACAAAGAAACCTCTGGAGATTCTGTTCAGCAGTCCCGGATATAGTTTCCAGAGGCACAATGGTGCTCCTCTAGAATTTCAACGTAAAACGTTGTCACCAGAATAAGGATCACTGATCAAGCCCGGTAGATTTTGGGAAAACGAAACTGCTGCATAGGCCCAGCGTGCTGCCAAGCACACACCTGTGCAGGTCCATGGCGTGTTCAGGACAGGAATCTGCATCGATTGAGCCAAGACAAATGAAAGCTCAGGGAGGCAGGACCCGTGTAGGAAAGTATTTGTACTTCGAAGGGCAGGCCAATATTGTGAAAATACATACCCATGACAAATAGATTTCATCATCCGCAGAATTTCACGGAGCAATGTTGCTGGGAGAGAAACGGAAACAGCCGAGGGAGCCAGGCACCCCCAACAGAACCATGTAGGCCAGCAGCACGGTTGCCCTCAGGCACTTGGCGTGTCAGGCCTCAACAATGTAATGAAAGTTCATTTAAGTACCTGAGTGAAGTTTTCTCCGGAGACCCACATCTACGTTCCTTAAATTGACTCTGGGGTTTCTGATAATCCTGGGTGATGAGCGGCCACCATTCACCGTTATCCTTACACACACGCGTCTCCTCCATCGCCATAGAAGGAACTGGGAGACACGCAACTACTGGCAGCATCCTTCAGCTGAGCTTTCTCAACACCAACGACACAGCTTTGTGGTGACCTGTCTTCCATGGAAAAGCGTTTCCTAGCGAATAAGGAATCTTCCCATCCCAATGACAAGCTGAGAGAAATGACACCGAGGTTCTTGCCGCTGTACTTACAAACATCTTCATGAGGCCGCACAGTGGTAAAGCTCGGGATCCCAGGCGCTTCGCCCCTTTCCCTAGACCTGGGAAAATCAAATAGACACCATTGACCTGCGAGACATGACGTTGCTGGAAGCGTCAGTGTACACAGGCATGTGAGCTTCTAAGGAGCCACTCGCGTGTGAAAATAGAATGCAAGCTGAACTTCATGGTCGGGTTCCAGAATTGCAGGAATTCCCCGGGCTGTATTGCTCAGACACAAAGCACACTGCTGCGTGGGGCACACTTGAACTGAGAAATTCGCGGGACTCACGGTTTTCCCAAAGACCCAGGATTCTCAAAGAGGCAGGGTAAGTTTGACGGAAAACCACACTGCAGGTGGCCCCGTTGTGCTTTGAAACCTGCAAGTAGCAAGATTTCCCCTAAACCATGAATCTCAGAAACGTTGTGATAGTGTAGGAAAACCAGGGAGAGCAGATATACTTCCAATAATCCAGAATATATATGAAACCTCGAAGCTGAAACTTGTCCTCAAACCAACCCTAATCCTAACCCCACACCTAACCCTAGGTCTAAACCTAAGCAGAGGTCTACCCCTAAGCCTAGGTCGAACTCTGTATACTTCTAAGCCTAAACTTAAGCCTAACCTGAGGCTCAGCCCAAACCAAGGCCTAACCCTAACCGTATGTCTAACCTAAGCCCAACCATTATCCTAACCCCAAGTCTGATGTAAACATGAAGCTCACCCTACAACCAACCTTACTCCTCACCATCACCCTTTTCCACAACCTAAATTAACTCTATCCCTCACCTTCCATCGAACCCTCAATATCACTGTTAATATAATCCAATACCTCTAACTGGACGGAGAGTGAAACGCATCCAAAACAGACGGAACAGAAACCGTATCCTACCCCTAACCTTTAACCTCGTAGTTTCTAACCCTCACACAACTATTAACCCTAACCCATACCTGACAGTCACGTTTTCCATAAGCCTAAACGAGAAAACAGGTTCGCTAACCTTCAGCCTAAGGCCCTTCAATCTCACACTCACCTTACATTTCAACCTCAGCCTTAACATAACGCGAATCCTAACCCCAGCCCTAAATCTTACCTGAACTCTAACACTATCCCTAAACGTGTCCAAATGCCTACAGCTACATGCTAGCCTAAAGTTAACCCTCAAACTAAATCTTCTGTGCCGCAGTTTGGCAGCAGTTTCGACAATTCAACTGGAAAAGGTTTTTCTGCAAGAAACTAACTGCAGGCGGCAGGCGTGAACGAGCTCTTGGCCCTCAGATGCTAAAAGTGCCATGAGTGGGCGCTATAAAGAAACGGAAGTTTATTTTCTCCGAGCTCATCAACCTCTGTGGAGTCTCTTTGTTCCAGACGCCTGAAATAAAGACAGTTGTCCGGAGACCCATAACCCTCCCCTAGGTGGTCTTAGTGAGGCGCGGGGACATGCCGCAATCACAGAATTCCAAATAAGGCTGAACGTCCAGAATTGAATGCTAATTGCCCAGAAGCGACGCAGCAGCCGGGACAGACTGGGAAACTTAAGCTCCCATTTAGACAATGAGAATGTGAGACTCTGGTATGGGCAAAAATTCACGGTTTCCGTAGATGGGTGAAATGCCGTGTTGAATGTGAAGTCAGAACAAAGAAACCTCTGGAGATTCTTTTCAGCAGGCCCGGATATAGTTCCCAGAGGCACAATGGTGCTACTCTAGAATTTCAACGTAAAACGTTGTCACCAGAATAAGGACCACTGATCAAGCCCGGTAGATCTTGGGAAAACGAAACTGCTGCATACGCCCAGCGTGCTGCCAAGCACACAACTTTGCAGGTCCATGGCGTGTTCAGCACAGGAATCTGCATCGATTGAGCCAAGACAAATGAAAGCTCAGGGAGGCAGGACCCGTATAGGAAAGTATTTGTACTTCGAAGGGCAGGCCAATATTGTGAAAATACATACCCATGACAAATAGATTTCATCATCCGCAGAATTTCACGGAGCAATGTTGCTGGGAGAGAAACCGAAACAGCCGAGGGAGCCAGGAACCCCCAACAGAACCATGTAGGCCAGCAGCACGGTTGCCCTCAGGCACCTGGCTTGTCAGGCCTCAACAATGTAACGAAAGTTCATTTAAGTACCTGAGTGAAGTTTTCTCCGGAGACCCACATCTACGTTCCTTAAATTGACTCTGGGATTTCTGATAATCGTGGGTTATGAGCGGCCACCATTCACCGTTATCCTTACACACACGCGTCTCCTCCATCGCCATAGAAGGAACTGGCAGACACGCAACTGCTTGCAGCATCCTTCAGCTGAGCTTTCTCAACACCTACGACACAGCTTTGTGGTGACATGTCTTTCATGGAAAAGCGTTTCCTAGTGAATAAGGAATGTTCCCATCCCAATGACAAGCTGAGAGAAATGACACCGAGGTTCTTGCCGCTGTACTTACAAACAACTTCATGAGGCCGCACAGTGCACAGTGGTAAAGCTCGGGATCCTAGGCGCTTCGCCCCTTTCCCTAGACCTGGGAAAATCAAATAGACACCATTGACCTGCGAGACATGACGTTGCCGGAAGCGTCAGTGTACACAGGCATGTGAGCTTCTAAGGAGCCACTCGCGTGTGAAAATAGAATGCAAGCTGAAGTTCATGGCCGGGTTCCAGGATTGCAGGAATTCCCCGGGCTGTATTGCTCAGACACAAAGCACACTGCTGCGTGGGGCACACTTGAACTGAGAAATTCGCGGGACTCACGGTTTTCCCAAAGACCCAGGATTCTCAAAGAGGGAGGGTAAGTTTGACGGAAAACCACACTGCAGGTGGCCCCGATGTGCTTTGAAACCTGCAAGTAGCAAGATTTCCCCTAAACCATGAATCTCAGAAATGTTGTGATAGTGTAGGAAAACCAGGGAGAGCAGATATACTTCCAATAATCCAGAATATATATGAAACCTCAAAGCTGAAACTTGTACTCAAACCAACCCTAATCCTAACCCCACACCTAACCCTAGGTCTAAACCTAAGCAGAGGTCTACCCCTAAGCCTAGGTCGAACTCTGTATACTCCTAAGCCTAAACTTAACCCTAACCTGAGGCTCAGCCCAAACCAAGGCCTAACCCTAACCGTATGTCTAACCTAAGCCCAACCATTATCCTAACCCCAAGTCTGATGTAAACATGAAGCTCACCCTACAACCAACCTTACTCCTCACCATCACCCTTCTCCACAACCTAAAGTAACACTATCCCTCACCTTCCCTCGAACCCTCAATATCACTGTTAATATAATCCAATACCTCCAACTGGACGGAGAGTGAAATGCATCCAAAACGGAGGGAACAGAAACCGTATCCTACCCCTAACCCTTAACCTCGTAGTTTCTAACCCTCACACAACTATTAACCCTAACCCATACCTGACAGTCACGTTTTCCATAAGCCTAAACGAGAAAACAGGTTCGCTAACCTTCAGCACTAGGCCCTTCAATCTCACACTCACCTTACATTTCAACCTCAGCCTTAACATAACGCGAATCCTAACCCCAGCCCTAAATCTTACCTGAACTCTAACACTATCCCTAAACGTGTCCAAATGCCTACAGCTACATGCTCGCTTAAAGTTAACCCTCAAACTAAATCTTCTGTGCCGCAGTTTGGCAGTAGTTTCGCCAACTCAACTGGAAAAGGTTTTTCTGCAAGAAACAAAATGCAGGCGGCAGGCGTGAACGAGCTCTTGGCCCTCAAATGCTAAAAGTGACATGAGTGGGCGCTATAAAGAAACGGAAGTTTATTTTCCCCGGGCTCATCAACCTCTGTGGAGTCTCTTTGTTCCAGACGCCTGAAATAAAGACAGTTGTCCGGAGACCCATAACCCTCCCCTAGGTGGTCTTAGTGAGGCGCGGGGACATGCCGCAATCACAGAATTCCAAATAAGGCTGAACGTCCAGAATTGAATGCTAATTGCCCAGAAGCGACGCAGCAGGCGGGACAGACTGGGAAACTTAAGTTCCCATTTAGACAATGAGAATGTGAGACTCTGGTATGGGCAAAAATTCACGGTTTCCGTAGATGGGTGAAATGCCGTGTTGAATGTGAAGTCAGAACAAAGAAACCTCTGGAGATTCTGTTCAGCAGACACGGATATAGTTCCCAGAGGCACAATGGTGCTCCTCTAGAATTTCAACGTAAAACGTTGTCACCAGAATAAGGACCACTGATCAAGCCCGGTAGATCTTGGGAAAACGAAACTGCTGCATACGCCCAGCGTGCTGCCAAGCACACACCTGTGCAGGTCCATGGCGTGTTCAGCACAGGAATATGCATCGATTGAGCCAAGACAATTGAAAGCTCAGGGAGGCAGGACCCGTGTAGGAAAGTATTTGTACATCAAAGGGCAAGCCAATATTGTGAAAATACATACCCATGACAAATAGATTTCATCATCCGCAGAATTTCACGGAGCAATGTTGCTGGGAGAGAAACGGAAACAGCCGAGGGAGCCAGGCACCCCCAACAGAACCATGTAGGCCAGCAGCACGGTTGCCCTCAGGCACCTGGCGTGTCAGGCCTCAACAATGTAACGAAAGTTCATTTAAGTACCTGAGTGAAGTTTTCTCCGGAGACCCACATCTACGTTCCTTAAATTGACTCTGCGAAATCTGATAATCCTGGGTTATGAGCGGCCACCATTCACCATTATCCTTACACACACACGTCTCCTCCATCGCCATAGAAGGAACTGGCAGACACGCAACTGCTGGCAGCATCCTTCAGCTGAGCTTTCTCAACACCAACGACACAGCTTTGTGGTGACATGTCTTCCATGGAAAAGCGTTTCCTAGCGAATAAGGAATCTTCCCATCCCAATGACAAGCTGAGAGATATGACACCGAGGGTCTTGCCGATGTACTTACAAACACCTTCAGGAGGCCGCACAGTGGTAAAGCTCGGGATCCCAGGCGCTTCGCCCCTTTCCCTAGACCTGGGAAAATCAAATAGACACCATTGACCTGCGAGACATGACGTTGCTGGAAGCGTCAGTG